>NC_047122.1:62303914-62648914 GCF_902500255.1 Thalassophryne amazonica
TATCTCCCCCCCTCAATAAAACAAAACTGCACCTTTCAGAGTGGCCTTTTATTGTGGGCAGTCTAAGGCACACCTGTGCACTAATCATGGTGTCTAATCAGCATCTTGATATGGCACACCTGTGAGGTGGGATGGATTATCTCAGTAAAGGAGAAGTGCTCACTATCACAGATTTAGACTGGTTTGTGAACAATATTTGAGGGAAATGGTGATATTGTGTATGTGGAAAAAGTTTTAGATCTTTGAGTTCATCTCATACAAAATGGGAGCAAAACTAAAAGTGTTGCGTTTATATTTTTGTTGAGTATATATATAGTAGTGTTCAGAATAATAGTAGAGCTATGTGACTAAAAAGATGAATCCAGGTTTTGAGTATATTTCTTATTGTTATATGGGAAACAAGGTACCAGTAGATTCAGTAGATTCTCACAAATCCAACAAGACCAAGCATTCATGATACGCACACTCTTAAGGCTATGAAATTGGGCTATTAGTAAAAAAAAAAAAGTAGAAAAGGGGGTGTTCACAATAATAGTAGCATCTGCTGTTGACACTACAAACTCAAAACTATTATGTTCAAATCCTGTGAATCACTAGTATTTAGTTATATAACCACAGTTTTTCATGATTTCTTCACATCTGCGAGGCATTAATTTTGTTGGTTTAGAACCAAGATTTTGCTAAGTTACTAGTGTGCTTGGGGTCATTGTCTTGTTGAAACACCCATTTCAAGGGCATGTCCTCTTCAGCATAAGGCAACAGGACCTCTTCAAGTATTTTGACATATCCAAACTGATCCATGATACCTGGTATGCGATATATAGACCCAACACCATAGTAGGAGAAACATGCCCATATCATGATGCTTGCACCACCATGCTTCACTGTCTTCACTGTGAACTGTGGCTTGAATTCAGAGTTTGGGGGTCATCTCACAAACTGTCTGCGGCCCTTGGACCCAAAAATAATAATTTTACTCTCATCAGTCCTCAAAATATTCCTCCATTTCTCTTTAGGCCAGTTGATGTGTTCTTTGTCAAATTGTAACCTCTTCTGCACGTCTTTTATTTAACAGAGCGACTTTGTGGGGGATTCTTGCAAATACATTAGCTTCACACAGGCGTCTTCTAACTGTCACAGCACTTACAGGTAACTCCAGACTGTCTTTGATCATCCTGGAGCTGATCAATGGGTGAGCCTTTGTCATTCTGGTTATTCTTCTATCCATTTTGATGGTTGTTTTCCATTTTCTTCCACACATCTCTGGTTTTTTGTCCATTTTAAAGCAATGGAGAACATTGTAGATGAACAGCCTATAATTTTTTGCACCTGCGTATAAGTTTTCCCCTCTCCAATCAACTTTTTAATCAAACTACGCTGTTCTTCTGAACAATGTCTTGAACGTCCCATTTTCCTCAGACTTTCAACGAGAAAAGCATGTTCAACAGGTGCTGGCTTCATCCTTAAAAAGGGGACACCTGATTCACACCTGTTTGTTCCACAAAATTGATGAACTCACTGACTGAATGCCACACTACTATTATTGTGAACACCCCCTTTTCTACTTTTTTTTACTAATAGCCCAATTTCATAGCCTTAAGATTGTGCATATCATGAATGCTTGGTCTTGTTGGATTTGTGAGAATCTACTGAATCTACTGGTACCTTGTTTCCATGTAACAATAAGAAATATACTCAAAACCTGGATTAATCTTTTTAGTCACATAGCACTACTATTATTCTGAACACTACTGTATATATACTTCACTTCCCAGGTGAAGCCTCCCCATTTGTCCATTTTTCAAGTGGAGATCATTGTTCTGTGTTTCTATTCCAGAGAACTGCATTAATTAAGCCATTTGTTCTTCTAATGTACTTCTACTCCATGTGTTCAGTTTGACTATTAACATGTAAAAGCTCCTGTCCAAATAGTTAATACTTGCAGCCTTAAATAGCCACGTAATGGATTAATAATTGAAGTAATCATTTGAAGTATGCTTTATGAATCTGCTCTCCTGTTATTAGGACAGTTATTTAGGTGGTCAGTGGTTACAGGGTGGTGGTTGTACTTTAGAGCGTATTAGGCCTGATATAGTGTCTTTCCGTACACACTTATACCTTCTCTCATCATCTTATTGCAAACTGCTGAGAGCTGACCTGAGATGTCATGTCTAACTGACTTCTGAAGGCATTGAAAACATTGTTATGTGTGTAGGAATTACATTGGAATCAATGTTATATTTGGCTCTGCAGTTTCTCAAAATGCAAGAACTGGATGGAGGTGGTATTTCTTTTTATTAATTTCCCTTTCTGTGTATTCACAGGCTTCCAAAGCATGCAGTATAAAGTCCAGTATTGGACTGTCTGGGTTTGCTGTTGTCTTGGTTGAAGATTGAGATCCAGGCTTTCCATTTCTTTCAGGGATACAGGGGGAGGTGGACAGTGTTTTTAAATGTAGACCACATGAAGAGGCTACAGAGGCTATGTCGTAATTTAGGGGTTGCATTCATTGACCGTATGAGTCATAGCGGCACATGGCAACTCGCAGCTTTCTTTCCCCAATAAACCAAGGATACAACAGGTGTATCCTTTGCAGCCCAAACTGTCCCAAGAGTGATTGTGTGGCTTTTATTTTGTCTTTAGACAAAATGGTTGGAAATGTTTTATTTGCTTAAATGGAAATTCGGGTTCCATATGTACAATTATAAGTATTTTTTTTAAGTATAAATAAGTACTGGAGAATGATTACTAAAGTATGGGTTACACCCACTACACTAGCTTGTGTGCAGTTGTAAAGGTTGCATGGAGAAGCAGGGTAGGGCTGGGATAAGCTCATGATGCAATCACAAAATGCTCCCTAGGTCACACCATCTCATTTCAGAGCAGCTGGTTGCCCTCCATGGTCTTGAAAGGATTCATCTTCATAGAATGCAGCCTTCATAGGATGCAGCCCGTGAATCAAGACAACCCTGTCACTTGTGGAACAAAAATGGCTCCCAGCAAAGCAAAAGTAGTCCATAAATATAAGTAAATCATGCAAAAACATCATAAAAACTTAAAATAAAAGGTCAAGAATATCAAAATTATATTTGTTTAATGTTGATCTAATGGAATATATGATTGGTTCATGAGAGAATGCACGGCAGAAAAACTGCTAATTATGATGTTATAACTTAGTGTGTCTGACAGTAAAGTTATTTCAGCCATGTGTAAGAAGTTTGATTTCAAATTAATTCAGCAGCAATGTCTCTGTACTGCCTTGCACATTTTATAACAATGCATCTTAAATAATACCCCAAATATTTAAAAGCTTCCAGGCTTGTTTGCTACACTCAAAAAAAAAAAAAAAAAAAAAAAAAAAAAAAAAAAAAAAAAGACTCACTGGATTAACTCAATTCAATTACGTGCAGATTTCCATCTAATAAATAAATGTAGCCCAAACTAAAAAAAAAAAAAAAAAAAAAAAAAAAAAGCACATCCATGCAAGATAATTTCATTTAATTTAGTTTGGACTACATATAATTATTAGATGGAAATCCAATCCAATGAGTCAGTTTTCTGAGTGATATTGCAAACTGGTCACATGGTCAATGGTAGCAAGCAATGTGTGTATTTTAGCCTACCATAGTACTGTAATATTATAGTTTTTTTGGACCCATGTTCAATGGGACGCTTACACAATTGATACATTCCAGGCACAAAACAAGAAGCAATGTACCAACAAACAAAACTACTTCCAAACAGCTGTGAGTGTGAACATCCAAACCGTTACAACAGCATACCAATGTCAGGCCCATGACATTTCATTTTATCACTGTATCTGTTGCAAGGACACTCAAATAACTAGAACTTGAGGGAAAGGTGACATCCCAGCAAGTATCTGTGGGATATGTTACATATGTTACATATGTTAAATAAATAGTACTTACATATAAACTGCTGCTTCTCTGTATAAAAATAATGGTGAGGTAATTGGAGAATAAATATTAATGATTGGTTGTGAATGCATTTGTGTTACTGTTACTGCAGGAGCTCAAAACCCCTAAAGTTGGATCAGGGACAGACAATGGGGAGGTCATAGCTGCCACGTGGCAGTATTATGGAGACGTGCATGCTGTGTTGAGTGCCAGACTCACCTTTAGACCTCCAGTGCTGCTGGAGGTGATGCATGTCAAATGGTCAGAATAACAAAAAGTAGTCATTAATATTCATACAATCGGGTCCAGTCACAATGATGCTATTTCACCTGCATTCCCCAGTCCATCGTGCAACTGACAGCAGATGCATAGATGGTAGGACAGTCTCACCTTGGACTTTGATGGGTCTGCATGGCCCAGGTTAGACTTGTTTTGTTTGTGTGACAGGAACCTGTAATGCTTCCATGCAGTTTTATCTCTACGAATAGCAATAAGCTGATGTTCTGAGCTACCTGATTTGGGCAAACAAATCATTTTTTATGTCATAATATCTTGCAAAACCACAGCCTGAAACATGACCTGGGTTTCTGGACCAGGACCAGGACCTGTCCACATTTGCTGTTTGACTTTGTGGCATTCCCTGATCTCTCTTGTTGTGCAAGAGGGTCATGATGGAGATGTGGGTCAAGGTTGTCTTGTGCCACATCATTATCAGGGTCCATTATGTCTCCATCATCCATGCACACATTGTGCATGAAAGCACATGATGCAATCACAAAGGAAGCATATGAAGGAATGGTAGTAATTTAATCTGCCCTGTATCCGTCCTTGCGCAGGCTCCTTATAGGGAATAAGTATGCACGCTGAGGTCTCCAAGCATGGATACGATACGATACGACACACTTTATTGTCCCCTCAGGGAAATTTGTCTTGGACTCATGCTAGGTGCCTTACAAGAAAAAAGAAAACAAACAAATACCATAACAAATTAACATGACAGGAGTCAGGAGAAACACCATAAATATTGCATAATTAGGCACTGTCATCTAAAAGTCAGCATCCTGTTGGAGGATATTGCCTCGCCAGTTAGAAAGGGTTATTTTTCAGTACATGTGTGTCAAAGAGGAGTGGAGTACATTTAGTTTAACCTAACAGCTAACATTAGCTTATCGAGCCGGCTGCAGCACCGTTTATCATAGCTAACAATATAATCGGTTCTGTTCTGTTTGGGAAGCTAAAGTTAATACACACTTACGCTATTGTACATTATACGCTAGTCACCGGCTTTGTTTAACCTTGTTGGCTAGCAAGGTATGGTTGGCTAATTAACGACTAATTTAACAGTAGCTTATTAGCTATAGTTAGCTTTGTTTCATGATTTACGCTTTCATTTTACATGGTGTAGATTTTTAATGATTCTTCAGTTTATAGGTTCTTTAATAGATATCAACAGATAGTTTGGGGTTTCCATTAGATAGCATATAGAGTATGTATTTTGTCTTCCTATAGTAAGCTAGCAGGGTGAACTTTAGATAGATACCTAAAACATATTACAAAATAGCTTCTGTTTCTATAATAAAATAACCATATTTACAGCTTAGCCAACTAGCTATAATTGAATTTTACTACTAGTCTACAAACTATACGTATACTAAAATCTTCTCCTGTATGAATATTTAGGTTTTAGAAACTTACTCCTATACTATTATGTAATTACTATATTTCTTGTAGTATATGTTGTTTATTACCAATTGTGTAAATATCATTTATATACATGTTGTCCATATTCTTGAGCCTCTTAGGTGGGTAGGGAGAGTTCCCATGGGATAAAAAAGCTTTTCAACCTACCATCCCTGGTTCTCAAGACCAGGCACCTAAGTGGCTCTACTCCACTCTAGTCTATTCTACTCTTTTTTCTTTTCTTTTTTTTTTTTTTTTTTTTTTTTAGATATTTAGATATACCTTAGTATACTCTAGTAGAGTTCTACCTTAGAATTGGAATGTATTATAGAAGACATACTTTAATGAATTTTCATGGATCAAACCTGGGTAGCCTACAAATATGTCCAGGAACTTGTCATTAGAATCACAAATGGGATGCATATTAATGAGTAGAAACCTTTGTTATTTAAATAGTTCAGCTGGTGGGATGATGGACTTGGTCCTAATTTAGCAGCCATCTATTACACCAACAGCGTGATAGCTGCCCAAATCCTAGGCCTGCTTCATTCAGCTGTCCTGCTTTTGGGAAACGGCTCTGTGCAGGTTGGCCAGAATGTGTTGTACCCCTTTACGGGTAGTGGACTGTGGATCTGGGCACACAAAAGACCTGAGGGACCACATGATAAGACAAGCCATGACCTTGATCCCTCTGTAGGGGTTTCTGTATGGAATGCATCGCTCGTCTAGGCAGGAGTCTTCTTCAGTTTTAATGACTGATCACAAACCAACAAGTACAGGTTCATATCATCACCTACAGTATGAAATGGGCCCCCGTCACACGATGGGTATGTATGACATCAGCGATGGACATACAGTTAAGTTGTGTCCCATTTCCTTCGGAAAGATTTCATCCACTTCAAGCCACAGAATTCTGAGATAAGCACCGGCACCAGTGGGCCTTAGGGTATCTATAGGCTGAGATCAAAAGTAGGCGATGGACCAGGTGTCTGTCTGGGTTGATGCTATCCAGGACCCAAGTTCCACAGTGTGGAGGATGCTCCCAGACCTGACTTAAACTGCTCTAAAGTGCATCCTGTTCTTGTTGAGGAGGCTGACAAAGAAGTTTTACTTTGAGAGATGGCACATTGTGGCAATAATTTTCACCCCAGGTTCAAGCTGTCCAACCAAATCAAGGCCAGCAAAAAATAAAATAAAAATTCACAGAGGAATACTTTGCATCATAGATGTCAGAGGTATGTGACCCAACATGCTAATGTAATGATAGAAAGTTTTCCCGTGCAAAACTTACATCAATTGCATTATTATAATTTTAAATCAGTTTAAATGCAAGACTGATGCTTTTTGCACTACTGCTTGAAAAAAGCATCTGTCAGATCCTTATATTTTTCTGAAACATTCAAGGCTGAAAGACATTGAAAATGTTATTTTATACAACATTTCATGACTGATTATCATTCTTATCATCATTCATTTATCTTCCTGTTAAACACAGAGCAATAACAGTCTGTCAGGACAATTAATTTAAGATCAAGAATCAAATAGGACAAATGATAAAGAAAACAAACAAACAAAACTATGACACACATTCAGACACCAAGATTAACAAAATCCACACTTCATGAAACTAATTAACTTCTCTTGTCCAAACCACAGGATTAATCACCTCCTTGTGGAAAGGAGGAGGAGGCCTGAAACTACCAGCAATAAAACAGGATCACACTTGCATCACACATTTCACTGCTGTAAAGGCATTAGAGATGAGATACCAAGATTTAAACATCAGACTGAAAGATAGATAACAGGACACAAGAGTTCTGTAATTCTTTTAATGCCATGCGTAGAGGTCATAGAGCACTTTTAAAAGAGCTCTTTCAAGGTGGTAATTGTCACATAGTGCTCAATATTCATGCAATAATTTCAGTTTTTTTTAGTTATTTTTGTGCTGTGCCTCCAAACAAACCTTTTATTTTATTTATTTATTTATTTATTGTTGTCTTTTCTATTCATAGTTACGTCCTCCGATGTGACTGGCCACAATGTCACAGGTAAAACTTCCATAACTTCTGGCTTAGTTTATCACCTCTGCAGGGCGCGTAAAAGGCTGAGTGTGCTGCTCCACAGGGCTCGGCCCTTGTACTGGTTTTGAATATGTTATGTTCAAATTTTTCCAGACTTCAGACAGACTTCCTGGCACTGCGGTTCGAGTCACTCTCGGCTCGAGGTGGCCTGTTGCATTCAGCGTCTAATTATCATGCCAAGTACGGAAAAATGTTAACCTGAGAGATCATGAAAAGGAGTATGCCCAGGGTTGAGTTGCACTAGGTCTGCCCCAGGCTACCCCGAGCTGAGTGTTTTCCCGAATTTTGCTGAGTGGTATGGCTGCTTGGAAGGACTTGGCACCAAACAAACATCGCTCAGTGGTAGATGTTTGGAGAAATCAGTCACAAATTTGTGCATCTCCATTGTTGTGTGTCATATTCATCCATGTTGCAAATGCCCAAACGGGGGGGGGGGGGGACAGAACTGTTGGATCAACTAATTAAAGTGTTCAAATCGTAACGCTGAAATTAATTAAACTGATCCAACCGATCTGGCAATAGCTGTGCAAACAGTTCTCTGTATTCCACCAGCAGAACGCAGGATAATTATTCACCAGTTTGCTTAAATACCCTGGATAGTATCATAATTAAACATCAGAAGATTGTTTTTTGTTTGTTTATTTGTTGTAATAGCCAGCACATGAGTACATTCAAGCACTGCGCATTTGCACACAGCCATGATGTGCCACACAGTCAGTGTGTCGTCCACCTGTTACACACAGAGACATTTGTATTCTTACAGAAACAAACATGAAGTAAACTGTTAACTCTTTAAATATGCTTAAAGTTTACAATAAAGGGTTTTTTCTTCTGTTTGCAAGAAGATGGCAGCATCTCAGTTGCTGGAACAGCAGTCTGTTAAGTGCAATAAGTTAATGCCATGGATATGGTGGAACCCTATGTGCCGGCCCGGCTTTTGCAGTCACAGGATCCGGGACTTCTTTGTGTTCCTAGGGTGAAGAAGTAGTCAGCGGGTCAAAGAGGTTTTTTTTTTTTTATCGTGCAGCTGCTCTGTGGAGCAGTCTTCCTGCAACCGTGAGGCAGTCGGAGTCCGTGGACATTTTTAAGTCAAAACCTTTTTAAGTTTAACCTATTTTTATTCTCTTTCTTAGGAATAATTTTTATATTTTATCTTTTTTATTCTTTTACTTCTATTTTTAATTATGTACTTGAATTTTTTTAAATTTTCATTTATTTGTTTTAATTTTTATATTGAACTGTTGTGTGTGAGGTACATTGAGACAGCTTTATAAGCTGATTAAATTTAAATTGAATCCAAAAATGTAAAATACAGAAGCTATCGTCACCTGCTAAATTTCCTTTTGCGCTTGATACATTGTGTTGCATGTGCAAACCACACCTATTTGCAAGTTTCATTCCACAGTTTTGTGCACTCAGGTGGAAAAAACTCAGATAGCATATTCATGAAGCCAAACTCCTTAAATGGACAATATGAACTATTTAACACGTTTGACTGACACGATCCTCAGTGTACTCTGCTTGTAAATGATCTTAGAAACACTTCTGTCAGTTATACAATGAGCAAGTTCAGTTTAAAGGTCTGAGGGCATCACTGTGCAAGTAGTTCTACTGCAGAAATAAGAATCTGCTTCAAATAAAAAAAAACTACACTTTCCAGGCAAAAATCAACCCTAGCAGACTTGCACGCCTGACTGCCCACTGAGATTCTTTCAAGCCATGTTGACTATTTGGGCTACTGTGAGTCCGAACACTGCAGTTTGTATGCAGTTATGCCTCAGTACACATAAGCTTATTCAGGAGCTAATGAGGCCTTGGGAGATCACGCGCATCTGAAACCATTTCTCTCTCTGCCTGACGCCGTATTGTTTATCTGCATGTGCATCTTGGCGGGGCACCTCAGATGCAGCGTATATGTTGCGCTGAGCAACACATCACTGATCCTTGTTTTCATTTCGCTCACCTCATTTCTATTTTTACTACATTGTGCTTTCTATCCATGAATATCCCCGTGTCTTCTCATTGGCAGAGTCGAAGTGTGAGGAGTTACTAGAATGTTCCAACCTGCAGAAAGAAAGCAAACGTCTTGTTTTAAAAGAGAGAGAGGGAGAAACGTCTCCTGTCTTCTTTTTGCATCACTGCAAATGCACATGCAACTTTAATGCTACGGATTCCCTCTTCAGAGGAATACACTTACTGTATTTTAGATGTGAGTGGTGAGAGGATGGAGGTAAATTCTTAAACGTAAGTGGACACACACCAAACACAAGGCCCGAGTGTCATAACTATTCGGCGTGGTGAGAGCGCTCCCGACTCCACTTCAAAGCTCTCTCCCTGACAGTGGCTAATGATGAACACTCAGACGCAGAGCAAAGAGACAGCAATCAGACTCCACATTAAAAAGGCCTTTTCCAGTCTTTTATGCTGAGATAAAAGACCAGATTTCATGCCCAGCTCGCACTAATGTAAGACTAAGCGCTCACATATCCATAAATAAATGTGTACACAGCCACACGCTTATCATGCAAATGTAGAATAATTACAGTGTGTGAGGGAGGAAAACTGGGCCAGCGTTTGAAGATACCAATCTTTAAAATATTTCCTGATGTTACGTCGGGTAATGGAGGAGAGACACAAACAGCTGGTGTCTCGCTCTTTATTTTACCACAACCACAGTGGGTGCTATGGTTGGTTAAGTCAGGTCTGGAGGCATGCTCTGGTGCAATGTGTCGAGACGTCCCACCACACTACAGAATGGATGGCAACCACTAAAGCAGACAACCGGTTCATTCCTAAATCCCCAAAGTAATCATCCATCTGCATGGGCGTCCTCTTACCCTTCTCCATCTACTGGGGTGCCCAACACTAAGGCACATACATGCTGGATAATCTTACTAACTTTGCCACAAGCCCATTCCAGTAGTACCCAAAGATACACATAAGAAACATACCAAAGACATCTTGTCATTGCCTTAAATCAATGATGAGTGTTCAAGTGTCATAACAATACAGTAAAACAGGAAGCACCAGGACCCCAAGACTTGGACCATCATTCTCTGGCAAAAATATTGGCATTTCCAAAAAATATCTGTCCAGCAACCTCATGACTGCATGAACTCTTCCTTGGTGTCTCTCGATCTCAAAGGCTCAAGACCAAGAGACACGAATGTCACTGCTGAGATAAATGAATGTCTCTATAAATTTAGCATTTTCACCACATACACATACACTTCTGTTGGCTGAGTCCAGGAAATCATTGAAGGCCTGGATCTTTGTGTTGATTCAGGACAATTCCAGGCACTCTGATTCCTCACTCAGCATTTCAAGTGGTGCAATCAAGGTAAGTAAAAATTCCTCTCCAAGAGATGGTGTTTTCCATAACCCTGCCCAACACCCAGTCTGTGTAACCATTGAACAGTGTAGGTGCCATAATTGCATTGCCATAATTACCAATGCAAATTTTTAGCTGTGTTGTCTTGCAAAATGACTGCAGCTTGGCAATATGTTGACTTTTTGATATTCCTGTAGTGGCCACTGTATTTTCAGTAATACACATATTTAGGTGAGTTGGATGCATAATGGCCCATTCACCCTCTGACAATTAGCACAGCATTTGCGTATGAAGAGTGAAAAGTTGCTTACCATTTACCAGCATCGTGGTCTGCCAGACTCTGCAGGAGCTACGTCAATGTCAATCGGGCAACGCTGATGTTCGTCCTGGTCCTAAAAAAAGTTTTAAACATGATTAAAATCAATGTTCTTGCTAAAAGACCACCCCATTAGCTGTCTTGTGTTCAGGGTTCCTGTTGGGCCTTCTTAGTTACCGTTGTGGCCACAGGGTACACAAGGTCCCCACTGTATTTTGACCCAGTGGGCAATCCCCTACGTGAACTGCTAACCAGGTGTCATGACATGAACGACAGGTTGGATTTTAACACCACCACAATGGAGTTAACATGAAAAAAAAATATTAAGATGTGCTTTTTCCAGGATATCCATCCATTGCCACAATAATGAATAATTGAAATTGGTGCAATATCCCTGCATACATTCCACGATATCCAATTTACACAAATGTTTAATTAAATTATACATTAAAGGCCAAGTTAAGCTGAATTGCTTCAGTCATCTTCACAAATAAATTATAACTCTATAGGCATTTGTAAACAGTTAATTCATGAAATACCATTGGCAATATAATTTATAGCATGTTATAAATTGTTGCCATGGTAAGAAGGGGACCACAGTTGAAAATATGCTGAGAAATAGGCATTATAGACAACTCAGTAAAGACATTAATTTAGAACAAACAATGGCTTCAGATCTCATGAGGAGTATAATTAAGAGGTACCATTAATGGTTTCACTGACTGTTTCTGCAAGATAAAAGGAAGGCTTATTGTTCAATTTTAAGGGGCCACTGCCCTCTATACATGAGATCAATCATTGCAACATGACCTGACAGCAACTGTCAGTGTTTGGTGGGCAATGCAATTTACTCTGAGGTTCATCTGTAACTGTTTTAAGCAGAATTATACATTATGTGCAGAAAAAAAACATACAACATTTGTATACCAAGGAGGTGGATTGACACAACAATCCTAAACAGGAGTTCTCTGCACAGTCCAGACCAACTGGTGATTTATAATAAGATGCATATTATCTTGTGTACATGTCAAAGCTTAAGCCTCAGTCACACGGCACTAACGAAGGACAATGAAGCCCAAATGAAACAATAAATCTGGACTTTTGTTGACTTTCAGAGGCATTGTTTAACCTTCATCCAGCTTTGTTCCTGCACCTGGCACTGCTTCAGAAATTTTAAAGTGTTGAAAAATTTGAACAAATACCGATGACAACCTCAATTCATTTGTGTTTCATTTTTCTTTCTTTTCTTTCTTTGACAGTTTCTTATCCTTTACTTAGTTTTTGTAACGTTAGCGTGTCATTTGACTTTCGTACAACTTTCTAGAACCTCGCAAGTCCGACATATTGAACGAAGGTTGATATCTGAACGAATTAATAACTAAATAATGAATCGTCCATGTTTGGGACAAAAAAACAACATTTTTATAGAGAAACAATAGCATTACAAACACTTTATCAACTACTTTAACTATTTAAACACGTTCCAGCCGTTTGTAGCTGGCCTGCGTGTGCAGAAACGTTATTGTTGTAAAGACAAAAAACATCTCTCACCTGCTGTCAAGACAAACAAAATCATGCACCTGTAAGTACTGCAGACATGAGGACAGGGCTGGCTGGGTTCGGTTTTATACCCGCTTTCGGTTACATCATTCGCCCTATTAACGTTTCAAATCCTGCAAAACCTCAGAGAGGTCGCTGCGCTGCGAGATCTCAGTAACATTCAGTGGTGGGCACAGACAACCAAAAAATTAACTTCCATAACAGATAATAAAATAACTGAAAAGTTATCTTTGAAAAAGATAAACTGATAAACCACCCAAAAATGTATCTGAAGTTACAGATAATCGATAACCGATAAATTCCGGTGTTGTCTATGGGACATTTGCAGTTACTAAAGAGCTGAAATTGATTTTTAACACTATCGCTTTTGAAAGCATCAGAAGCGGTAGAAGACCTAAAGAATAAGCAAGAATATTTAACCATGCTGCCCCCTGCAGGAAGCAGCACAGACAAACCCTGAGAGTACCCACGAAATCAACTCTTTACTAATCATAATCATTTTTCTTTGAACATTCTGCCCCTGCTGGAAGCTCTTGTTTACAACAGCGTTCCCACCCACCACTGAGGCAAGAGCAACCATAAGGCCAGCTCTCTATCAATTTCAACACTCTGGTCAGGCGGAGGTCTTGAAAAATAAAGTCATACTAACATGTTTTTTTGAAAATACTGATAGAATAACTCCATTAATGTCAATTCTGTAATTTGCACAAAGTTAAAATATAACATATATCTTTTAATGTTGAATAAGGCACTATATCTGAGGTTTTGTAACAAACACAGACCACAAAGCATTCTGGGTAAAAGTGCTAAACAGTGATTGGTTCAGTAATCCATTATGTAAACCAACACGTTAATGTGACGTGTGTCGTGTGTTGGTTTAAAGATAAATGTGCTTTTGTAAAATATTCCATTTTTATTTGTAAAAACAGGCATTTTTACGGAGCCCTGGAAGTGTTATCGCAATTGCATGTTTTAAAACCTTTATGATGTTGTAAAACGTGCACTCAATATTAGTAAGTAAGTAAGTAAATTTATTTATATAGTGCCTTTCACAGACATAAGGCCATGTACACATGTTGGTATTTGTAAAACCGAATATCTTACCCTTTTCAGTTTGGGGAAAAAACGTTCATCCACACTACGTCGTTTAAAAAAAAAAAATCCATCCACATCGAACCGTATAAATGTGTTGTAATTAGTCTGCCAAACCTTTGGGTGGCGGTACTGATTAAAATTCTATCCAATCAGGAGCCTTATTCTCTTGTCGTCACTTCCACTAAAACTAAAAACATGGCACCAACCTCGTTCGTGTGGACCGATAAGGAGTCGGAATTACTTCTAACCGTAGTTTTAGAATACAAAGTTAACATACATGCACACAAAAAGCGCCTGGACAATGGACAATACCAACACTTTGAAAGCAGCCATGTACCCAGACGTTTAATACTGCCATGAACACTCCTGGCCAGTAGATGGCAGTAGCGGCCTTTAAAAAATGTCAAACAAAATTCCAGATAATCCGTGTCTGCTACATTTAAGATGCGTGGAATTTAACGAACGCAAATACACTAACGTCTATAAACCCAGAGAATATATTCACGAGAGTTTTAGGCACTAGAGTTTAATGCTGTTATCTGTGGACCCTGAACAGAGTGTCTGAAATGTATTTGTCCTGTCGTGAACGTCTGAGATTACTTTATGCTACCCATAATGCATTTCTGCCTGGCACGGCATGTGCTCACAAAACCTTAAAAATTAGCACATTACTTTAAAACAAAACATATATCTGATATTTTCACTTTATAAACTTCAGACATGACAACAATTTTAAATAACTTGTCTAAAATGAGTGGTTAAAATTTGAACCATAAGTTAAACATGTATGCCTCTGGATGACTTGGTGACATTGCGATTATATTAGTATGGTGTTAAAGGAAATTACTTTTTTTTTTTTTGGTCACCAGTTCTCCTTTGCTTACAGACAATAGAGTGGTTTCTGATTGCAGAGAGTAGAACAACATGCCTATTAGGAATCTTTTAACAGGTAGGTCTCAAAAGCTTTAACAGTTTTAAAAATGTTTTTCACTGTTCAGCTTAGTTTAGTACGTTATCAGTCTAAAAGTTATTGGACAGTAATTCATCGGAAGATAATTAGTCCAATGATGGCTTTTAAATTTATCTAAAATGATAATCCGATAATGAAAACATTATCTTCCATAATTATCTGTTATCGGATTATCGGAAGTGTGCCCACCACTGGTAACATTGAGAACTGCATTGACACGCTCTGATCACGCTGCACACGGACAACAGCATTTACATCTCAACATAAAGCTATTTTTATATTGTGCCTAAAACTCTCGTGAATATATTCTCTGGGTTTATAGACGTTGTTATTGCGTTTGTTTTACGTAAACATGCGAGAATCACAGGCTGTTTCTCTGTTATTTTCAGTGGGAGCTGCTGTGAGCTACGATCGCTTCCTGATCATGTCGTTCTGGAGGGAAGTGAAGTTTGCTGTTTAACGTCTTGATTATTGTTCTTTACAACACTGTTTGTCCTCTTTGTTCCAGACTAATATATATATGTCTGAAATTCAATTTGCGTTTATTAAATTCCACACAGATTAAACGTAGCAGACACAGATTATGTTATAATTGTTTTAGCAAGTTTTCAGGGTATCATGCAGAAGTCTTATTAATGTGACAAAAGCATAAAAAATACATTTTTGTAGTATAACATTCATTTACAGTTGTCATCATGTGGATTCTCTATATGTTGTTTGACTGCAGCGACTCTCTGTCTCTGGCATGCAAGGGATTATGGGATACGTCATTAGGGCAAATTGTAAATGTTTTGTTTTGATTTTGATTAAAGCATCAAGGTCGACATTTGCTTTGGTTTTCTTTCGTTAATTTCTTTTTTGTTTCGTTCTTGTCTTTGCTCTTGATTCTCAGGCTTTTAGGTGATGGAACAGGTTCAGGATCTGTTAGTCCACTTTTTCTTAGTAATTTATGACTTTTTATCCTTCATCCACCTATCGTCATGTGGGGCATGACCAGGCTCTTAGATCAATAAAGAAAAAAAAAAAATAAGTTAATGGTTTTGATATATGTATCATGAGCTGTATAAAACAAAACTAATAGTCATTTCTGGTTATCTTTAATGAAATATAGTAGCAAAAGTACTTACAAAGTGTATTGTCATTGTTAAACCTCACATTTCAGTGTCATGGTGTTGTCCTCTTTGTGGTCACCCACCTACTGAGAGCAACATTTAATTTAAAATCCAAAACCCAAAATGCATGTGCAGTACAGTCAGTGTATTTCTTATTTTATAACATCTATAAATTAATTTGTTAATCTGCTCCTAGTATGGTGTTCTGGGAGCTTCTTTGTTCAAAAAACGTCTTTGTATAATGACATTTCACTAGCCAGAAACATGAATTTGGGGAAATATCACCACAATAATCCATAATGCCGATTTTCGAGCTTCAACCAAACGAATCACCCATTTGATTGAGCAAATTTTAATTTTGTGAAGGAACATTATTCTGAAGGTCCATTGTTCTGATGGTCCTAAAGAAGGCAGGACAGCTAGTTAGCTAGCAGGATAACAGCAGTACTACTGTAGAAGGCTAAAACCCAGGGCTCCATCCTCCGTGACCACAGAATCCTTTTGAGCTGTTGTGAGAGGTTCTACTAACTACATCTGCACAGCGACACCTGCTGGCCTCTGTTACCCTCACCCCCCTAAACTCACTCCCATCCAGGTCATGGCACCACTGTAGCGGCTGCACTCTGCGTTGTGTTGTTATGACTCCACCCATTCGCTCTCCTCGAGACGTGAACTCACAGTCTCCGTCATGAGAGTCGGACTCTAACCAGAAAGCTAAAACCAAGTGCTCCGTCCTTGTGACCAGAGAATCCTTTTGAGCTGTTGGGAGTGAGGTTTTACTAACTACATCTGCACAGCGACACCTGCTGGCCTCCGTTACACTCACCCCCTGAAACTCACTCCTTCCGGGTCACGGCACCATTATAGCAGCTGCACTCTGCGTTGTGTTGTTATAACTCCGCCCATTCGCTCTCCTCGGGACGTGAACTCACGATTTCCGGCATGGGAGTCGGACTCTCTAACCAGAAGGCTAAAACCCAAGGCTCTGGCCTTGTAACCAGAGAATCCTTTTGAGTGTTGGGAGTGAGGTTTTACTAACTACATCTGCACAGCGACACCTGCTGGCCTCCGTTACACTACTACTACAAAAAAAATACTGTTCAAAAAACAGTCACATCTTTCCATTTTCTAATCTTCCTCTGGATTTAAAAGTTTCTCCATGGTACGCCCTCGTTTGGCTTGTAGTCTGGCAGTGGGGACATGGTAAAGCACCAGACACCCGTCTGCATGCTCAGGGACTTCTTGGTCGGGCATTAAGTCATCTCCACATCCAGCCTGATGGACTATCGGACCAATGAGCCTTCGGAATCTTGAATAGACGTGGCATTTTGTGACATGTAAATGTTGCAACCACATTTTAGCTGCATTAGAAGTGGTTGAAGAGACTGTTAGACCAGATATCACCCAGTTTTCAATCGAAAACCAAAGTTGAAATTCCGGTTAGCACTCATTGGGTTTGATTAACAGCACTCTGTCAGGGTTTTAGCCCCAGGACACTTTGGGACTAGAAGAGGTCATCTGAGTGATTGCAGCCACCAGCAGCTGCGTTCCAGCCCAGCTTGTTCCCTTCTCTCTGCATGAACGAAGGAGTTGAGGACACGTGCACATAATCCTGCATACAAATGACCCCGAGAGCATAGATACCAACATTCACTTACACACTCACTTCTGCATAGGCAAGCACACAAACTAATTGGCCACCCCATTAGTCATTTATTAAGCTTGTTCTTGTAAATTTTATCAGTTATCCAGCAGGGGAATAGATTTATTGATTCATTCTGCATTCATCAGGATGAGAAAACAGAGTCGGAGAGCAGAAGAGTCCGAAGGAGGTATTAGTGAGCGAGTACATTTATCAGGGCGGACAGCATCGAGTTCCAACCGGCTTTGTGGGAGATCAAGCTGGAGTGTGTTGTGATTCCCCTTGGGTCACCAGTATATCATCCTTCATTCACATGCTGCCTCACCGCAGCTCATCAATACGTACTTTCCGATCAATAATTCTCAAAAAGCACAATCCGGGCTTTGGTTTATACCTTCTCTTATAGCTTGGAAAAAGAAGAAGAAGAAAAAAGATGCTGCCAAAAGTTGGGTTTAACCCTCAGGAGCCACCAAGTGGCTGCAGGGCAGTCAGGTACACAGAGGGCCGGTGATATTCTGGAAGTCAATTGTAAAAGATTTCAATTTGAAAAACAGCAACTGGCAGACTAACTTATACAGTATGTATGAGGTTGCGACCTCATTACAGCACCACCTCTGGCTCACTAGTTTCCAGGTTTTTTTCATCCAGTGTGCCAAGCAATATTGACTGACCGGGGAAGGATGCTGCTATCGTTATCACGTTAGTCTCAGCGGCTCATCTGCTCCGGCCATCACTCCACTAACTTTCCTCGGCTTTTGTGATCCCTGGCGGCCCTTGGGGAGAAAAGCGCCGATTGCTGTTTTCAGTCATTCCCTCCAGCATGAGAAATGAAAGTAATTATATTTGAGCCACAGAAGGAAGCAGTGAGGATTTGGTCGAGCACCAGGCCAACATCAACAGGGGCCTTTCATTTATTTTTTTAATTGGTTGCAAACAATTTGCGACTGAAGCTTTGACACCATCACACAAGGGATTTACATCTTAGACTGGTAAAGAAGCAACTGCTGATGCCACCATGAACACAGCCAACTGTGAGGGGTGACTGAAAAGTTTGGAGCCTGACCCAGAAAAAGTAGGGCGTGGTTCATCTTTTGCATTCCAAGAAACCAATATTTCTCTAGAGAATTTGATTCCCTAGCTGCAATGTCGCAGACAGTAGTTCAGTGATGTGAGTAGGGGCGTGTCAAATTGGTAAAATGGACAAAGCTGGTGGGTGTGCTGTGCATTAGTATCTTTCAAAAAAGCGAACGTCTCTGAAGGAGATCCATGAGAACATGACAATTAAGGGAGGATCAGATGGGAGGTCAAATGTTGGTCAACCAAATTCAAGAGGGACAGAACCAATATGATCTAGAAGGTCCATGATATAGTCCCCGCTGATAGAAGGGCAACTGAGCATCACGTAGTCAGTACTGGAGGCATTTCCCAGGAGAGAGTTCATTTGGTTCTGATGGAAGAATTGGGAATGATGAAACTTTCAGCACGATAGATCTCAAGGCTTCTCACAGCCAATCAGAAATGCACAAGGTTCTAGATGTCCAGGGAGAATCTTCAGCTTTTTGAGGCAAATCAGGATAACTTCATGCATTGATTCATAATAATGGATGGGACCTGGGTCCATCACTTTGAATCAGAGTTCAAACAATTGTCAAAGCAAGGAAACGTGGGTTGTCCTCTGTTGATTATTAAGGCACTGCAGCAATGCTGGAAAAAGTGTATGAAATATGGGGATGTTGAAAAATGAACCATTACATAAATTCAGTTGTGGTTTCTTCTTGATTTGAGCTCAAAACCTTTCAAGCATCCCATATATATCTGACCCATCAAAAGGCAACATTCCCACATCAACAGCTGTGTTTACATGGACAATGATAGTCTGATCTTAAACTGATTAACCCTCAAGCAACTGAATGGGCCATTTATGACCCTGGGCACATATTTCTGTGCACCATTTTTACCTCCGTCAACAAAGTTGGAGGAGGTTATTGTTTTCACCCCTGTGTGTCTGTTTGTGACCAGCCTGGAGCCCACAATTTTTCATATATCATTATGAAGATTTACTGAAGATTCATATCCTCATAAGCAAGAAATGATTACATTTTCAAGGTCAATGGACAAAGTCAGGAAAAATCTTGGAAAAATCCCCATCTTTAATATCAAATGAATTTTCAAAAATTCATGAATGTCAAAAATGTCAAATTTCTTTCATATTTAAGAGCATTATGTAGGATGGTATCCTCTATCACTAACAAAGTTTGATCCGGATGTGATCCAGATTGCAGATTTTGTGGTCATTTAGATTTAACATTGAAAACCCCATTTAATGTATATTTTACATTATATCTTAATCAAATGGGCACCAATCACTCTCATATTTGAAAGTGACGTGCAGACTGGCACTCACTATCATCTGACAAAGTTTTATCCAGATCTGATCCTGATTGTGGATTTTGTGGACATTTGAATTTAATATTGCAAAGCCCATTTGGTGTACCTTTTGCATTACATCCAACATGTAAACATTTTGACATTTTTCATGCAAAACCAAGCATTTATTTGTAGGGAAATTTTCATGATGACTTATTCACCTGTTAATTTACATTATTTGGAAGCATCTTTGAGGACAACACACTGTTACTGGACAATTACATTGCAACATTGTTCTTGTTGGCTGCAGAATTGGCAATAGATTGTTATGTTTATGAATTTTGTTCATCTTTCTGAGTGGATGGATGATTTTGTGCATGTGTGCACATAATAAACCCAACAAAACCAGAAGAATCCTTGACCGTGCTTTCGGAAATGTAATCCTTTGCAAATGCAACCTTCCCCACTTTGCTTTTTTGCTTCATTCTGGACATTTGGAACAGTTGATCAGACAATCTTAGTTCCAAGATCCCCCTTGAGGCATCGCCTTGACGAGTATTATTCCACTATTCCCGAGCGTGGCTCACCAGGAGTAATACCAGTGCGTGTTGTATGACTGATGGAGGAAGCCCATATCTGGGATTTAGGAATTCTGATTCCTAATCCTCTGCATGGCTTCATCTGTCTGTGAATGGTTGGAAGATGTAGGTGGAGTGGTGTAAACACACACCAACATTCACACACGGAGCCATATGGACTGAAGTGATAAGGCCACTGAATGTTTTAAGTCCATTCTTGTATGGATTCCAACAATTTAGCCTCAGGCATTTGGCCACTCTGCTCTTCTGCGTGCAAAAAATGTGCAAAAGTACTTCTATAGGAGGAGTATTTTGCAGAAGTGCAAACCTCATCTCTCCTTGGTCATTTCTTCTCATAAATCTCATTTAACTCATGTAATTTATTGATGAGGCTTACTTAAAAATGTATCTGCACAAAAAGGAATTCTATAAAGTAAAACTGACTAAATGAAATCTGATTACTTACTTTTAAAAATTTATATTAGATTTATTTGTATTTATATTATATAGAAATCTCAGTGTCAAAATGTGAAGAAACATTAATAGATTGATTGATGTGTACTCTGGAATATAAATAAAGCAAGGGAAGATGTTTGCAAACAAACAAACAAAAAACAACAACCAGGATACACTGGTGTTTTCTGTGCCTAAAATTCTGAACAAAACCAATAAGGTTCCGGCAGTGCTGAGTGTTTAGAAAATTCAACAAATGAAGAATATGCAAGCACTCATTTATTTGCCAAACTTTAGTCGGTACAGAATTTGGTTCAAGGACCTTCCAAATTGACTTTTGAATAAGAGCAGCCTCTGAATGCTGTGCACCTTTCAGAGCTGCAGGGAAATGTTCAAACTGAAATAAGTCTGTTCTGTTTTGTTTGCAGTTTGCTTCACTTTTCTTGCAGTCCTTCACATTTTCAAAACAGAGAGTCATTAAAAAGAATCCAAAATAAATGCTGAGGAGAAGGGGTGAAGGTGAGGAGAGGTGTTTCTTGAAAAGAAACAGGCATCCAGGCTGGTTTAAAGGGATGCAGAGAGGATGGAGTTAGGATGGGAGGATGAGGAGGAAGAGGAGCGGCACCAATCTGTGCTGGTTAACTTCTCCCTGTTGACTTTGCAGAAGGGGCCGCAGCTCCTTCCATCTGCCACAAATACTATCTTTCTCACACACACACACACCCAGGCGTACGTGCACACACACCTTCCCAACTGGCCAACAAAAAAAAGCATTAATGATTTTACAACACTTTCACAAAACCTCCCAGAACCCATCACTTCAGCTTCTGAAGGAACCATAGCTTGCCAGTGTGTGTCTTAAAAAACACGTTTGTCTGCATCTGTCTATTACGTGGGTGTGTGTTGTGTTTGGGGCACCATATGCTCCCCACAAATTTATTTTCACCCCTGAAAAAAAGAAGCTCTAGCCATGTGCATATTTTAAGCAGCTTTAATTAATAAGCCCTGCACACACACACACGCACACTGCACAAACACGCACACACCTTGCACACTTTCGAGAAGCAACGGTGTCACTCGCGAGGAACAAGTTAATTGACATGCATTACTCATACAGAGTGCGCTGGCTGCGAGCAGATGGTTGTAAGTAGTAGTTGCTCCAGTCTTGTTCTTGCAGTTGAACTCAGTAACTCAGTATTCTCCAAACACGGGGAGAACATGCAAACTCCACACAGAAAGGCCACAGGAATTGAACCCACGACCTTCTCGCTGTGAGGCAACAGTGCTAACCACTAAGCCACTGTGCTGCCCCTCAATTTCTGGCATCTTAGGTGCAAAATAAAGAAGCAGTCAGCTTGGTGTATGTAAACCATTAACCCACTTAAAATCAAATCCAGTGAGTAGCAACTTATTTGTAAATAATTTAATATGAAACCAGAGTCGACTTGCAATAAATGAAGCAACATAGTATCAAAGAAGGTGTGTGTCAACGTATGGATTCACCTTAAAGTAGAATTTATTTGTTTTCAAAGTTTTAACTATTCGTATTGGCAATCAGTTTTGCATTTGCCTTTGAATTATTATTATTATAATTAATGATGATTATTTTTGTGTTAATGTTGGAAAGTACTCTGACACTTGTTTGTTTTGAATACAAGGGTGATTCTTAGACTACAGGCACTTATGTCCTTTGATCATATTGTATGAAAAACAGAAAAAAGGGGAAATTTCACACTTTTATAGTTATCTTTACAATGAATGCGTTAAGAAATTTGTTCTAGTAGTCTATGATGACTTTTTCACCTTTTTTCAGCATCATTATATGCAAATATTGCCATTTTGTGCTTGTCCCACACCCAGACTTTTGCTCTTCAATGATAAAAATGAATGGTAAAGAAAGGTTTTTTTCTAATGTTTTAAAATATCTCAATAAAATATCAGTAAAATAATCAAAACATAATGGGGTATTCAATGTCATAGAACTGTTGTGATTTTTTTAAACAAAATGTAGTTGTCCCACACTATTGCCGTAATTTCCACCACAACACAGTAATGTCCCTTTAAACAGTTTGTATGAAAGATTGTTTGGGTAGTTTCTATGGAGAGCACATGTATATAGCGCCAAATCACAACAAACAGTTGCCCAAGGCGCTTTATATTGTAAGGCAATGGTGTGGTAGAAATTACATTTACAAGGCCAATAGTGCCCGTAGTTAAAGAATCACCCACAAACTTATTATTCTTATTATGATCATCATTATCATTGAACAAATGATTTACATACCTACTGTATACAGTACATTTTTTACATTTTATTTTCTTTTATTCCATAAATCACAGTTGTGTATGTTAGGAGTTACTGTTGTAGTATTTTTTTAATGGTTACCATTTGTCTGCCCAGAGGACAACTGCATATATTTATGATTTTTTTTCCACCCCTGACTCTCCCAATTTACATTTTTTTCTGCTTTGATGAATCCAATTACCACTCACACATGTTCCAGAGTGAATCAGTGATGTTCTGTCTAATTTAAACCAAATCTATAACACCTCTGGATTCAAATCAGGTTTCAAAAATCTGCTTCCTTCAGGGGGAAAAAGCTCCAGTAAAACTTGCTGCATTCGGCTTCATTAATGTCTAATTCCTAATAAAATGTGCTCTTTCAGGGCTCCACCCCTCGACTTAATGAATGGGAACGTGCAAAGTGTGCGAGTGGCCATGAAGGGCACGCCGTGATAATGACAGCAGGATGCACCGGGATGGGGGAGGGGGGGTATGAGTTGTGAATGATGGTGTCTCTTGCAGTCGTGAAAATGGCTGTGGCACCTCCAAGTCGCACATATCTGCCTTCACGACAGAGGCTGTCACCATGGAAATGCAGCTTTTTGGCTTTGCGGGGTGATAAGGTGATGTGTAAGGGCCCCTTCACACATAACACAAAAAAGCGCAGAAACCAGAAGAAAATCCACAAACCAAACACGAAATGGTGAACCACGAACCATCCACCTGCTGTCATGAGGGACGCACGGTCGCACAGGCGTGCACGACAACAGCGATGGTTTCGTGCACGCTCGTACACATGTACAAACATAGTGCAAGCAGCTGGAGCATGTTGCACCACATCGCATCACTGATGTGGAGAAAAATAAAATAAAAACCAGCTGTATAATTAGTGAAAATCACTGGGTTGATATCAATAATAAATAAAAGGGGAAGCAATACCTGTGGTTAAATAACCCTGGTTAAATAAAAAATAAATGCCACCCACGGGATTCGAACCTGCAATTTACAAAAGCTCAGATTACACGGCAGGAACTTTACCACTGCACTACAATCACTGTCTTATAACAGGAGCATAAAATGCCTAAAATCAACAAGGAGATAAACATTTTTTTTTTAAAGAGAAAAAGCACCATAATAACTGACAAAATGTCATTTGTTACTGCGTATTTTTGGTGATGCGTGACTGAAAGTGGCATAGTTGTGGCACTGTGGCATTTTTCATATTGGCATAGTACTGCGGCGCATGTGCTCTGCTGGACACGTGCAACATTCAGATCACCTGCTGCATGATCTGATGGGCTATTTCACATGCAGCAGTCTGCCAAGGTGCGCTGTGTGTGGCCACTGGAGCCCAGCTGTGTGCGCTCAGATGTGGCTGTCCAGCCCCCATGTGATCATGTCTGTAAATACATATCAGCATGTTCAGCAAGTGTTTTCCCCCTGCACACCACGTGTGTTGGGGGGGAGCGGAACGAAACACATGCATGCCACATGTGTGTGTGGGGGGGGGGGGGAACACACGCACACGTGCGATACACATGCAGGCCACACGTGCGATACACATGCACGCCACATGTGTGTTGCTTTTTGCAACGCCACACTCATGTGGGCACTTAGACAAGTTTCACATCCAGCTCGAAAGTGATTGCCTGCTCACTATTTTTGTGCTAACAGCGTAAATGTCCACACATTTTCTAAGTGTCCAGCTAGTGGTGTTGAATGTTCATGTGTGTCACCTGGAATTTGGCCAACACCTGTCGTGAGTGGGATTGAATGGGCTCTCACAGGGTACACTGTCTTTCAGTCACTGTGTGCATGAATAACTGTAGCGACAGGTGTATGAGGCATTGGAGGCAGCTCCAATTTTTCACGAATGGCATGCAATCCCTCCTTCGTGCGCTAGTCAGCTTCAATCGTGTAATGTGTGAAGGGGCCCTAAAGAGGGATGGGAGGTGAGGAACGACAGGAATGAGAGAGTAGAGAAGCTTGAATCTTCGACTGGACTGGGTTGCTTGACGTGAAGACGTTTCGCTTCAAATCACAGAAGCTTCCTCAGCTAAAATTCTTTTTCTGGTAGTCTGACTTCTGTCTTGACTCTTGTAGAGAAGAATAAACCAGAAGCCAACAAAAGCTGGAGTTTTTTTTTTTTTTTAAGCTAACCAGACCCCATCTACCAAGAGACTGACTGCTATAGGCTAGTGACTAAACAATAGCTCTAACTAGCACCTATTGTGCTCTAGTTAGCAGTCTCCTAATGACAGGACAAAAGCCTCCCCTGATGGCTCCCTTGACGACTCCCTCCTGATGACGTGAATGACTCATTGCCATGAACAAAAGACTGAAACTGCTTTGACCTGAGTACCACATTGTAAACAGAGGACAAAGCGTGTCTGAGACCCGCTCCGCGGTTAAGGCTGGGTTTCAACTGTTTTACAAAGAATGCTTCCTTGACACCTCTCTCAAACCATTTCTTCTCTCTGGCTAAGATTTTAACTTCCTTGTCCTGAAACGTGTGGTTAGTGTCTTTCAGGTGGAGATGAACTGCAGACTGAGGTCCACTGGTGACCTCTCTGCGGTGCTGGTATAGCCTCTTGTGTAAAAGTTGCTTCGTCTCACCTATGTAGTGTTCATTACAGTTTCCCTGACATCTGATATGATACACTACATTGCTCTGTTTGTAACTAGGGATCCTGTCCTTAGGGTGAACTAATTTCTGTCTCAAGGTGTTGACTGGTTTAAAGTAAACTGGGATTTTGGGCTGTCTGAAGATCCTCTGTAGTTTTCCCCTACTCCTGCTAAATAAGGGAGAGACACTCTTCTTCTTGTCTCCATCTCCTGTCTATCTGGTCTCTTTGTTTTCTGGGACTTCTGCACTTTGTCCAGGGACCAACGTGGGTACCCACATACTGTGAGGGCTTTCCGTACAAGTTGTTGCTCTTTAGCCCTTCCCTCTGCAGTTGTTGGCACCTGTAGGGCTCTGTGTTGAAGAGTCCTGATCACCTCGAGCTTGTGTTCAAGGGAGTGGTTTGAGCCAAAGAGCAGATATTGGTCAGTGTGAGTGGGTTTTCTGTAAACCTCTGTCTGGAGCTGCCTGTTCTCTCCAATCGTAACATCACAGTCCAAGAAGGCTAAATGGTTGTTTGTGGCATCCTCACGTGTGAACTTGATATTGGAGTCCACCGATGTGTTCTGTAAAGTCCTCGACCTCCTGTTGCTTGATTTTAACCCATGTGTCATCGACATATCTGAACCAGTGACTGGGAGAGATGCCCGTGAACGACATCAAGGCTGTCTTCTCTAATCTTGATAGTCTTTACAAAAGGTTAGAAACCTTAGTGGGGGAAGAGGCCCATAATAAGATCACAAAGTTCATAGTTAAAATTCAAATGGCTGAGCATTTAAAAAGTAAGGAGAGGCAAATCAGGAAGTTTCACAACCTTTTAGTGCAGAAAAGGTGTACTTTCTGTGGGAGTAGTTTTAAAGATACACCCAGACAAATTAGTGACAACAGGGAAAATTGGGTAAAGAATCTGTCCGACAGGGTTCTTACACAGACAGAAAAGGATGTGCTCACCAAAGGACTAAATTTCTCAGTGACCCCTAAACATATACCGACAGTAGATTACATCACTGCAGTAGAGTCAGCCATTAAACACAACAGTTTGTCAGAGTCAGAAGCTGGGGACCTCTGACTAAGAGTCACAGCAGCCCTTAACAGTGCTAAGCCTCCTCCGTCCAACATCACAGGAGAATAACAAAAAGCTTTGACAGCACTGCAGAAGGACCAAAGCATCCTTATCCTGCCAGCAGATAAAGGCAGATGCATGGTGGTCCTGAACACATCGGACAACGAGGCCAAGATCAACAACTTGCTCAATGACTCCAGTACATACGAACGTCTGAAGAGAGACCCCACGAGTGGCTATAAGAAGAAAATCATTAGCTGCCTCCAAAACCTGGAGAAAGAGGGACTCATTGACAGGCAGACATACTACAGACTGTACCCGGGGGACGCCACCTATGGACTGCCCAAAATCTACAAACAGGACGTGCCACTCAGGCCTATTGTATGTAGCACAGATTCCATCACATACAATTTGGCCAAGCACCTCAAGTGGATTTTGGCTCCTCTAGTGGGTAACTCAGACCACCATGTGGAGAACACACAAGATTTTGTGAACAAAATCAAGGACCTGCAGGTGGAGGCAGATGAAACTATGGTGTCATTTGATGTGACTTCATTGTTCACCTGCATCCCCACCGCTGAGGCCATCTCAGCTGTGAGGCAGAGACTGCTGGAAGATGTGTGTCTACCTGAAAGGACCAAACTCACACCAGACCACATCTGCCCACTCTTGGAGATCTGTCTTAACACCATGTATTTCCTGTTTAGGGGGAATTACTACAGGCAGAACCATGGTCGTGCGATGGGGTCTCCGGTATCCCCCATTGTGGCCAATCTGTACATGGAGCGAGTGGAGAAGACAGCCTTGATGTCGTTCATGGGCATCTCTCCCAGTCACTGGTTCAGATATATCGATGACACATGGGTTAAAATCAAGCAACAGGAGGTCGAGGACTTTACAGAACACATCAATTCGGTGGAGTCCAATATCAAGTTCACACGTGAGGATGCCAGAAACAACCATTTAGCCTTCTTGGACTGTGATATTATGATTGGAGAGAACAGGCAGCTCCAGACAGGGGTTTACAGAAAACCCACTCACACTGACGAATATCTGCTCTTTGGCTCAAACCACCCCCTTGAACACAAGCTCGGGGTGATCAAGACTCTTCAACACAGAGCCCTACAGGTGCCCACAACTGCAGAGGGAAGGGCTAAAGAGCAACAACTTGTACGGAAAGCCCTCACAGTATGTGGGTACCCACGTTGGTTCCTGGACAAAGTGCAGAAGTCCCAGAAAACAAAGAGACCAGATAGACAGGAGATGGAGACAAGAAGAAGAGGAGTGTCTCTCCCTTTTTTAGCAGGAGTAGGGGAAAAACTACAGAGGATCTTCAGACAGCACAAAATCCCAGTTTACTTTAAACCAGTCAACACCTTGAGACAGAAATTAGTTCACCCTAAGGACAGGATCCCTAGTTACAAACAGAGCAATGTAGTGTATCATATCAGATGTCAGGGAAACTGTAATGAACACTACATAGGTGAGACGAAGCAACTTTTACACAAGAGGCTATACCAGCACCGCAGAGAGGTCATCAGTGGACCTCAGTCTGCAGTTCATCTCCACCTGAAAGACACTAACCACACGTTTCAGGACAAGGAAGTTAAAATCTTAGCCAGAGAGAAGAAATGGTTTGAGAGAGGTGTCAAGGAAGCATTCTTTGTAAAACAGTTGAAACCCAGCCTTAACCGCGGAGCGGGTCTCAGACATGCTTTGTCCCCTGTTTACAATGTGGTACTCAGGTCAAAGCAGTTTCAGTCTTTTGTTCATGGTAATGAGTCATTCACGTCATCAGGAGAGAGTCGTCAAGGGAGCCATCAGGGGAGGCTTCTGTCCTGTCATTAGGAGACTGCTAACTAGAGCACAATAGGTGCTAATTAGAGCTGTTGTTTAGTCACTAGCCTATAGCAGTCAGCCTCTCGGTAGGTGGGGTCTGGTTAGGTTAAAAAAAAAAAAAAAAACTCCAGCTTTTGTTGGCTTCTGGTTTATTGTTCTCTACAAGAGTCAAGACAGAAGTCAGACTACCAGAGCAAGAATTTTAGCTGAGGAAGCTTCTGTGATTTGAAGCGAAACGTTCTCATGTCAAGCAACCCAGTCCAGTCGAAGATTCAAGCTTCTCTACTGTGGAAACCACCTGGACAACTGCGAGCCTACACAGGAATGAGAGGGAAAAGAAATGCAGCTTCTGAAGTATTTTAACCCCAAAGAGCCTCTGACAGACAAAAAGTTAACTCCAGAATAAAACACTGTCAGTGAATGTAGTTATTCTCCAAGAATTTTTATTTTACCACCATTGTGACCAACCAGAACTTAATTCATATTATTACCTTGACAATATATAAATGCATCAGCCTCGGGCCTCTTGTTTGCTTCCAATAATAATGTTGATTTGTTGCTGTTGACAGAAGAAGGTAGTCAAACCTTTCCGCTACCCCCCGCCCCCCCTTGCTCTTATTCCCAATATTCTTTCATAAACATCTTCCCATGCTGCTCTGCTAGAGTTTATAAGGCAAATACATATCAGACATGCAGCTTTCTTTAATTATGTTTCGAAACACGAGGCAGGCCGACAGGCTCAGGGGATGCATTTTAAAAAAACTTAATTTGACTGATTTATTCAGAATTTGATGTTCTTCATTTTAACTTTGATTTCATCTTGTATTTATAAGGAAGACTGTGTCTGATTAGGTGGATCTCTGGAAGGAGACATGCAGTAAAAAGCTGAATTGTTCACATCTGTACTGCCTTGCAAGAGTATTCAGCACATTTGATTTTATTTATGCCATTTCAAATACAAAAAGTAAACCAGGCTTCTCAATATAAAAAAATTCTAAAACTGTCTTCCTTAAACTGAAACTGAAAGATAATCTTTACAACCTGATATAAATTAAAAATTTAAAAGCCAAGACGATGAGTTGCATAAGTAATGGGCCCCTTTGGTATAATACCTGTAAATAAACAGTTTTATTGCCAGTGTTCTGCAGACACGTCAGGGGATGGATACATGAACATTCCCAAGACACTGAATATGTCTTGGAATTTATTTTGCATAAATTATGAAGAAATACAAACAGCATGATCTTCTATGGTAATCTGTGTGGAGTATATCTCATTCATGTGTGCAGCCAATCTAGTATGAGCAGGCCCATGTTGGTTAGGTGGTCCTTGATCTTTGAGAAACACTCACCTAGACCCTGTTCTTTTTCTAGGGCAACTGCAAACCCAGAGACTCTTCACTGAGCTTTGAAGGTGCTACAGTCAGGGTATCCATTTATTGTCCATGACGTCAAGGTCAGGAAACTTCTCCTTGCCAGTGAAGGCACCTAAACAGTGGTTCTTGGCAATTATTCCCACAACCAGCCCATGCAAGTACTGAGTATACTTAGAACCAAAACACATTTTTGCACAATAGAACCACTTTGAACCACTTTCTAACCCTTTGTAGATTAATTTTCAGGCTGTTTGTATTCAGATGCGTCAACCAGGAAATATGTGGAGAGTACAGATCACTGTGATGTCATTCAACGATAGCGTCAAAAAAGTTTATTGCTAGAGAAGATTCAGATCACTACCAGATATGACTCAACTCCTCCATATCCCAGTGTCCATCTCCCCACAACAGCTGCAAGGTTTGGTTGTAACATTTGAAGATCATGTGATGTTTAGATGTTTTAATTAGATGACCACACTTTGTAAAAAACGTCATGACTTTGTGGGTCATCGTAGCTCGTAAAAAAATATCAGCAGGTCAGAGATGTGTCTGGATGTCAGCTGAAAAAAAAACTGTAATTACTCTTTGCCTAAGTGCAGTGGTTGCAGTCAAAGTGGCTGAATTTGATTATTTCCAGGAGGGCAAACGGTGCATGGGGGGTGGGGGCCGCAGGAGAATGAGGTAGGTGTGGGTAGAGGGGGGCACTCCTCCATAATTTCAAACAGACGGTGGCTCCATAGTGACTCAGTGTCTGCTGAGTCCTCCAAACTTACAGCCGAGTCAAAGGACTTCCATCATCCTTTCGGGCAAAAGTCACAAACCAGAGAAAGAATGAGTTTGAATTAATGGAGCGTTAAGAAAAAATAGCTTGATGTTCCCGATTCTGTTTGTGGTTCTGTTTCTCTCGTTGTTACGGTCTTCAGTGGCGTCATTCCTACGGTCCCTGTTACGGTTACAACCGTCTCATGGCGGTTCATGATGGCATTGCGAAAAGTCAGTTAATTTATGGGTTCGTGAACGGATCACAGAAGTTCTGTCTTTTTGGTCTTCGTGCACCTGATCCTGTCAGAAGTGAAGCAGATTGATGGTACTCGGTTGGGGGATCACTTTGGAACACCAGGATCTGTGATCGTATTTCTCCTTGTAGAACTGGATGTGTTTCAGAAAAAGCATCTGGAGTAAAACATATGTGACTCGAGCACCTGATGGCAACCAAAAGCAAAAGAAATTTCAAATGTTGATCATTTAACATACATTTAATCGAATATCTTCTGCCAATACTTGTGGCAAAATATCTGGCAGGTTAATGCAAAACCACTGACTGACCAGAAATACTTTCCACTTTGTGTTCATGACAGTGTGCCTGGAACACTTTGATTTAAGGGTGATTCTTTAACTACGGGCACTATTGGCCTTGTAAATGTAATTTCCACCACACCAGTGCCTTACAATATAAAGCGCCTTGGGGCAACTGTTTGTTGTGATTTGGCGCTATATACATGTGCTCTGATGTCACTGTTTATCTCCATAGAAACTATCCAAACAATCTTTCATACAAACTGTTTAAAGGGACATTAGTGACGTGGTGGAAATTATGGCAATAGTGTGGGACAACTACATTTTGTTTAAAAAAAATCCCAACAGTTGTATGACATTGAATACCCCAATTATGTTTTGATTATTTTACTGATGTTTTATTCAGAGATATTTTAAAACATTAGAAAAAACATTTCTTTACCATTCATTGTTATCATTGAAGATCAAAAGTCTGGGTGTGGGACAAGCACAAAACGGCAATATTTGCATATAATGATGCTGAAAAAAGGTGAAAAAGTCATCATAGACTACTAGAACAAATTTCTTAACACATTTCTAAACAAGTTGTGAATCAGGTGAATTTTACTGATTGTGCTGCTGGGCACTGGCACTGAAACTCAACTGGCTTCCTGTCTCTGTAAGAGCAGATTTTAAGGTTTTGTTATTAACCTAGAAAGTTGTTCATGGACCGGTGCCTTCTTATCTGGCTGATTTGGTGAAACCCTATGTGCCGGCCCGTATTTTGCGGTCGCAGGACTATTGTGTATTCCCAGGGTGAAGAAGAAGTCAGCAGGTCAAAGAGCTTTTTCTTATCGTGCACCCGCTCTGTGAAACAGTCTCCCTGTGACCATGAGGCAGTCAGAGTCTGTGGACATTTTTAAGTCAAGACTTAAAACGCATTTGTATTCTCTTTCTTATGAATAGCTTTTTTTTAAATCTGTTTTATTCTTTTACTAGGTCTGTTAGAAAAGTATCCGACCTTTTTATTTTTTGCAAAAACCTGATGGATTTGAAACACGTGTGCTTGCATGAGCCAACCTTGAACCTTCGTGCGCATGCGTGAATTTTTTCACGCCTGTCTATTGCGTCATTTGCTGGCAAGCAGCCTTTGTGTGAGGACGTGCGTAGTGCTCTCGGCGGATTTTCATTGCAAGGAAAATAGCGTAAAGACTGGAGCAGCGCTACTGCTTCAAATTTTGCCAGAAACTGGGGGACAGCCAGGTGGAAACCATTCGGAAGATGCAGACGGCTTTCGGTGGCTTTTCAGTTGTGTGACTATCCAAGAAATTGTGGAAAAGGTGGGCATCATTTTTCGGAGTCCAGCATGTCCTGTGAGACTTCAACACAGAGGTGCTTTTGCTCCGCCATCAGCAGCTTTGGCACGAATTTCGCTGCCACTCTTTTCATGGCCAAATCTTCTGTCACAGTGGAATGTGCTGAAAAAGTGCTGATGTCCACCTCTTCCGCAATTTCTCGGATAGTCACATGACGGTCCCGCATCACCACAGCGTTCACTTTGGAAATGATGCGGTCATTTCAGCATGTTGATGGCCGACTGGAGCGTGGCTCGCGCTCCACCATTGTGCGGACGTCTTTAAACCGGTTGTGCCGCTCCTTAATCTGTGTGATGCCCATAGGATCGTCACCAAAAGCCGTCTGAATCTTCCGATGGTTTCCACCTGGCTGTCGCCCAGTTTCTGGCAAAATTTGATGCGGTAGCGCTGCTCCAGTTCTGTCATTTCCTTGCAATGAAAATCCGTTGAGAGCACGACATGTCCTCACACAAAGGCTGCTTGCCACCAAATGACGCAATTGACAGGCGTGAAAAAATTCACGCATGCGCACGAAGGTTCAAGGTTGGCTCATGCAAGCACACGTGATTCAAATCCATCAGGTTTTTCCAAAAAATAAAAAGGTCGGATACTTTTCTAACAGACCTCGTACTTGTTTTTAATTATGTATTTGAATTTTTTTATTTACTCACTTATTTTCAATTTTATTTTGAACTGTTCTGTGTGAGGTGCCTTGAGGCAACTTTTGTTGTGATTTGGTGCATTATATAAGGTGATTAAACTGAATTGTCTCTACACACCCCCCATATTCATGCTACTGTCAGCTGCTGAACAATTTGCTCCCGATTGCTCCTCAAAATCCAAATGAATCCACAGCAGAAGAAGAACTTTGTGATTGCATGTTTAATTGAGCTCTGTGCCGTAGAGTTATGCAGAAAGGAGGAGGAGGAGATGAAGACAGCCAGATGTCTGGCTGCACACGGCTCTCCTCTTGCTCAGACTCGTTCTCCCGAACATCAGGTACAACGGCGGGTGGAACACCTGCAGGAAAGCACGGAGGAGCATTGGAACGTGAATTAGCGAACGTGACTTAGCCGACTTAGCGTCACTGTCCTCCTTGCAGTACAGCAGGGTTCATTTGTGCACACGTGAGAGGAGTGATTCGTTGTGGCACACAGTGAATTGTGACACTGCATTACAATTCGTGTCAAACTTTGACAGTTTCGGTGTCAATTCGTAACAAGGCGTGACAGTTTGGGCTCCAAGAATCATCACAAAAACCACTACAAATGCTGTCACGCTCTGTTAAGGATCACCACTAATCAAAACAGATCAACATGCTCAGTTGCGAACTCCATGACATGAGGCCAAATAAGCCTGATGTGTGACATTTGTGGAAGACTTTTTGACAGCCAAAAACATGCTCCATGAATATCACGCACCGACACACACTGTTATGCTGCATTTACACGTAACGACGAGGAGTCACGAATGCCACGAAGTATACATTCTTGGCCGCTGATCACGGATGTGATGATTTGAGGCAGAGGTGTCAGGTGTCCTCAGGAACTGCTGCAACCTGTTACCACACGTTACAGTTAATGGCACATGTTGCTGGTGAATTATCAAGAACCATTACGCACAGTCAAGAATTAATGTTCCGCGCTATTGTGCGTAACAGCACATTGTTATCGTTCTGTCACATTGTGAGTGAGGCAAATTGTCTCCACACATACCCATATTCATCCATCAGTTGCTGAACAATTCAGATCGCTCCAGTTTGCTCCTCAAAATCTGCAGCAGAAGATCTTTGTGACTGCATGCTTAGTTGGGCTCTGTGCCATGAAGCGGCACAATGAGGAGGAGGAGACAGAGAGAGCCAGATGTGCAGCTCTCATCTCGCGCATTTTCCCAAACATCACGCACACCAGCAGGTGGAACACCTGCAGGAGCGTGTTGAGGAGCAATGGAACAACACTTTTAGCCAACTTGGCGTCACTGTCCTTCAGCATACTGCAGCAATGAAACTGAATGCGGTGCAGCAGGGTTTAATTGTGAGTACGTCAAAGAACGCCATCATGCTCTATTAAGGATCATCACTAATCAAGATGGATCAGCACGCTCAGTTGTGACCTCCACAACATGAGGCGAAATGAGGGTGGTGTGTGACATTTGTGAAAGATTTTGTTTTTTGTTGTCCACCCGAAAACATTCTCCACGAAAATCACAAATATCACGCACTATTAAGAAACCTATTCAGATGCATTAAGTCACATTAAGAATGTCAGGAATGTGCCAAGGATGATGCAAATATGACATTCGTAACGCGACCTGCCTATGTGTAAACGCAGCATTAAAATTAAGCTGAGACTACAGTATGCCCAATACCATCAATCCAACCCTGTGCACCCAGCATCAAGCTGTTTGTGTGTCCTTCTCAATATCAATCAATCAATCAATTTTTTTTATATAGCGCCAAATCACAACAAACAATTGCCCCAAGGCGCTTTATATTGTAAGGCAAGGCCATACAATAATTATGTAAAACCCCAACGGTCAAAACGACCCCCTGTGAGCAAGCACTTGGCTACAGTGGGAAGGAAAAACTCCCTTTTAACAGGAAGAAACCTCCAGCAGAACCAGGCTCAGGGAGGGGCAGTCTTCTGCTGGGACTGGTTGGGGCTGAGGAAGAGAACCAGGAAAAGACATGCTGTGGAGGGGAGCAGAGATCGATCACTAATGATTAAATGCAGAGTGGTGCATACAGAGCAAAAAGAGAAAGAAACAGTGCATCATGGGAACCCCCCAGCAGTCTACGTCTATAGCAGCATAACTAAGGGATGGTTCAGGGTCACCTGATCCAGCCCTAACTATAAGCTTTAGCAAAAAGGAAAGTTTTAAGCCTAATCTTAAAAGTAGAGAGGGTGTCTGTCTCCCTGATCTGAATTGGGAGCTGGTTCCACAGGAGAGGAGCCTGAAAGCTGAAGGCTCTGCCTCCCATTCTACTCTTACGAACCCTAGGAACTACAAGTAAGCCTGCAGTCTGAGAGCGAAGCGCTCTATTGGGGTGATATGGTACTATGAGGTCCCTAAGATAAGATGGGACCTGATTATTCAAAACCTTATAAGTAAGAAGAAGAATAGTATGTATATATATATATATATATATATATATATATATATATATATATGACAAGCAACTCCATGCTGTACCACTATGCCACTCTGCGCGATGCTGTACCACTTTACATCACTTTGCGCCACTCTGCACCACTTTTCGCCACACTGTACCATTCTGTGCTGCTTTGAGCCAACGTGTCTCACTTTGCCATTCTGCAACTCCATGCCATGCCACACCACTCTGCACCACTTTACGCTACTCTGTGCCACTCAGCACCACTTTGGACTACTCGTCTCACTTGACCGCTCTGCAACTCTGTGGCATGTCACACCACTCGGCGTTACTCCTTGTCACTCGTTTTACAGCCGCTGGCAAGATGGAGCCTGAACATTCTGACGCAAGAGACATACTTTGTGTTGAATTTTTAATCATGATTCATAAATGTATCCATAAATATGATGCGACCCAATGAATAACTTTGCATAAATCTCTACACAAAATGTTTAATTCTTTATGTGTCTACCTGGCTTTGTGTATTTTTCCTCCCCCCTCCCTCGCAAATCAAATAATTTTTTTTCCTGGGAAAAACTAAAATCTAATTCAGCACCAGGTGACGATGTCATTTTATTTTCATCACTCGTCCAAATCTCTTACATGCAGAATCTCAGTGTCTCCGCTGACAGCAGTGAAAATTCCTCTAATTTAACAAGCATTTGTAGGAATGTGATGAGGTGTTTAACACGTTGAGACAAAATAAAACACCACAGGCCTCAGATAAAACACATGCAGAGGACAAAGTGTCTGGCCGTAAAAAACGAAATGCCATCAGGAGCTCAAAATACCTTTGGAAGGAAAGAGGGGAAAACAGACAGAGGCAAACAACAATGAGAGATCCAGAGAAAGTGATGTAGTGCCTTTGAGCCACGTCCTGTTGATGGGTCAGGCTGTAGTGTTTTACTTCATCAGCCTTATTTAGATTCGGAGCGGGCCCTTCCTGTGTCCCCAGGAGACCCGCAACCGCGCTAAATCACTACAAGATGTTTTCAAGGAAAGAGTGTGAGAAAAAGCGAGTGATGCTGTGGACAATGGCAGGAGACGGGAACATATTTAGTGAGTTGGAGCTCTTTAGGTGGAGTTGGAAAGTGATAATATCATCTGAGCTTTAGAATCCACTTTCAGCCAAAGCGGTGGTTTGGCTCTCAAGTTGATGTGACGATATTGTGCCGGCACAGTGTGTTAAACTTTCAAATGTCACTGTTTTAAAGCACACTGATAAAAGCCTTTGTAGGTGAAGCTCTTTGTGTTATCTGTAGATTTGATAAAAGTGTCTGAAAGCCAACAGATGTTTTTAGATTCAAATGCCTCATAGTTCAACCTTTTTTGTTTATCTAATCAACTTTGTTCACATCTGTAAAATTAGAAACATTGACAATTAGTTCTGCTGGGAGGTTATGTCTGCTGTCCGTCTGTCAGCTGGATTGAACCATAATTTGAGAAACAGTTTGTTTGTTCTACATCTCCACCGAGGTAATTGGACCAGTTTCCACCAAATCTGCTGTTTGCATGTAGGATGATTCCAGAATTGCCTTTAATGTCCCGGTCACACGAAGGATAAAAAGTCAAAAAGTCACATTCTGAGTTCTTGCGGTGTGTCTGCACCTTGTCACCACTTTATCTGTGATAGAACTTGTCCTGACGTGTAACTTTGATGAGTCCATGGCATCAGCCACGGGGAACTGTCCGTGTCAGACGAAGGCTACTCCAAAAGACATGCAGGCCAGCCACAAACGATTGAAACGTGAAATAGTTTAAGTAGTTGATAAACCCTCCTTAATGCTATTGTTTCTGAAAATGTTGCTTTTTCGTCCCAAAAATGAACAATTCATTAGCAATACAAACACGTTTCATTCAGCTTCTTGAAGCTTTAGTTATTGATTTGTTCAGATATTGTTGCGTTCATCAAGCTTCGTTCAATACGTTGGACTTGGGAGGTTGAACGAAGTTGGACGAAAGTCTAATGAAACACTAATGTTACGAAAACTAAGTAAATGATAAGAAGCAGTCAAGTACAAAAGAAAAATGACATATGGACGAACTGAGGTTGTCGGGGATATTCATTCAAATTTTTCAAGAAGCTGGAGAAGCCAATAAAGCAGAAGCCAACAAAAACTCCAGCTTTTGTTGGCTTCTGTTTTATTCTTCTCTACAAGAGTCAAGACAGAAGTCAGACTACCAGAGCAAGAATTGTAGTTGAGGAAGATTCTGAGATTTGAAGCGAAACGTCCTCACATCAAGCAACCCAGTCCAGTTGAAGATTCAAGCTTCTCTACGATGCCTCCGAAATTCAAAGAAATCCAGATTTCTTGTTTATTTTCGGCTTCATTGTCCTTCGTTAGTGCCGTGTGACTGGGGCTTAAAGTGTTGGCAAAAGTCAAGGTCACTGGGGTCAAAGGTCAAATTTTGGTTCATCAGTCTGTTTCCCTACTCGTCCCAGTTCCTTCATCCAATTTCTACCAAATTTGACATGTGGGTGATAGTCAACCCAAGAACTGGGGTGAGGGAGTTTTTACTCCTGGGGCTGTTCCACAGAGCTCCATTCCCTCCCGTTTACTCCCATATAGCAAATCAGAGGATGTATTAAAGCATCATAGTAACTTCTTGATCCATCTTTGTCAATCTTGAACAAATGTAGAATTCTTAGTAGTCACAGCCATCATTGGCACCAGATTTAAAATTGGAATCTGCTACAGGAAAAGGTTGCACCGCCGTGCAACAACACCACAAAGTAGTCTGCATGGTTTAATCACATGATACAGACACTTAAGTAATAGTAATCTCATGCAACATACTCAAAGTTTATTTAGTTGTTGGAGGTAACATTACTGCTGTCTGAAGCGCACACTTTTTTCAAACTGTTGTGTATCCAGCACAATGCTTTAATTTTATATCTTGAGTGTGTTACCCGTCTTTCCTGTCGCATTGTACCTTTTGGTTGCAGGGGTCGAATGGTAAGGAGGAGCCAAAAGATGAGCTCCAAGAAGAAGTGGGCCTAAATACAGGAAGTGCCAATGAGGCTGTACCAAGTGCCTGTGCTGTATCAGTGGGGGGGGGGAACTGGGTTGTTTAATTTAATTTACTTTGTGTATCTTAATGGATTTACTTTTAGTACTTGTATAGTTTGTATAGTTATAATTTTTATTACTAGTGCACTTGTTTCATTTGTTAGATTAACTGCGCTGTTTAGTTTTTGTGGTAGTTGTAGTGTTGGTGTTGTGTCACCCCCCCCTTGTGTGAGCGATTGGTCTGATCAGCCAATATATGAGTTCCCTTTTTATTTCCAGCTTTTTTTTTTTCCTTTTTGGTCAGATCAGCTTTTTTGTGTGTGTGCTGTGTGTAAAATAAGACCCTTATTTATTTATTTTTTTAAATATTTGGTGTCTCCTCATGCTTGCCAACTGTGTCCATGACAGTTATACAGTTTTGTGTGCATTTGGGGGTTATTGAACAGCTTTGGGGCTGGAAAGCATCAACTGTATCTGGCAACACTGATGATAATCAGGCTTGAGCACTGTCAGCAAAACACGAGGACATTTGTGACAAATAAATTTATTTTTATAAAATTTAAGATACATGCTGTGCTTTATAAGCTACATTTGTCACTTTATTTTGTTTTGCTCAATAAGAAGTCATAGCTTTGTATTATTTAGAATGTCTAAAATAAATTCCACTGGAGTTTGCAGGCAAAATATGTGCCTGTTTTCTGGGGGGGTTGATAATATTCTTATCTAAAAAAAAAAAAAAAAAAGCTTTGGGAACCCTTGATTTCAACACCTCCAATTCTGGTCCAAGAACAAACTCAATCCTTGCAGTGAATAATTATTTTTTTTATAAATATTGAATCAATATGGTGTTTCTTCTGAATAAATGACTGACATTAGATTTTGCATTTCTCTTCAGTCTTCTGTTTCTTTTTAATAACTAAATAAACAGGCATGTAAATGTCTCTGAATTAAATTCATTTTTGTCACGATGAACTCAAATATGCTGTTTTTATTTCTACCCGTTAACAGTCAGAGTTGCTGTTCGACTGCGTGTTTCCGTAGATCTCTGCTTTAGAATTACACCAAACCGCAGTCGTGTCGAGTTACTCCAGATGATGACAGAGACATGCCTCCTGTTTCAGGCTTTCAGTTTTGCAGTAAAAAAAAAAACATGATGAGGGAGGAGACGGAGAACAGCTAATGTGTAGCAGATGTGCCAGCTGATTGCTCACAAGCACTAATTAGACTGATGTCACTCGCAAGACTGAACACCGGCGCTAATCAACAATTTTACCTCAACTGTGCAAAAATATTCAGAAAGCCATTATATAATGAAAGTGGCTTCATTAAGGAGCAGCAAATTGCAAACAAAAAAGGAACCTCAGAAAATGTACATGCATTAATTAATAATTAAGGAAGATACGCAAAAATTACCCAAAGACAAAACCGATTTTGTGTGTGTGTGTGTGTGTGTGTGTGTGTGTGTGTGTGTGTGTGTGTGTGTGTGTGTGTGTGTGTGTGTGTGTGTGTGTGCACCTAGGAATGTGTTGGTCTTAAAATTTGGTATGGTTAATTGCCACTGCGAGAAGGCGGAAAGCCGTTGCACACTACATCACCAAAAACCTGGTTTAAAATTAATTTATTTTGTAGGGGAGAATCCATACACTCAGAAAACTGAGGCATTGGATGAACACAGTTCAATTATGAGCAGGATTTCCATCTAATAAATATATGTAGTCCCACCTAAATTAAATTATCATGCATGGATGCACTTTGAGTGGCTCTATGAGCCATTTTTTGAGTGTAGTCCTGGGGTCAACTGGTCCTAACCTCTTTATATTATTTGTTGTATATTAACCCTAACCAGGTCTACTGTGTACCCTATGACTAGTGGGCTGTAGGACTAGGGGGAAGTTCCCCATTTTTCTACACCCACTTATTCCAGTCAAAGGTCACGGGGGTTGGGGTTAGAGCCTCTCCCAGCCCTCACAGGGTGTGAGGCGAGGAACTTCCTGGACAGGATATGTCTATCACAGAGCCAAAGTGCGAGGCCCGCACGGCCAAAGCCCATAGGCCGGGGGTCTGGGGGCTCCCAGAAGCCAACGGTTTCTAGATAAGCTCAGATGCATTCTGAGCATCCAGAACAGTAATTTTAATGTTTTGAGAAGACCATAAAGTGGACATACATGGGCTGTCCGTAAAGTATCGGTCCTTTTTATTTTTTTAAAAACTATATGGATTTCATTCATATGTTTTTACGTCAGGCAAGTTTGAACCGTGCGCATGCGTGAGTTTTTCCACGCCTGTCAGTGACGTCATTCGCCTGTGAGCACGCCATGGGAAGGAGTGGTCCCGCCTCCTCGTCAGAATTTCATTGTCTGGAAATGGAGGTGTTGTGTGTTGGGGGGGTGTGGCTGGACATTTTGGTGTTCTTTTCTTTTCTTTGCTCTCCAGGTGGTATGCAAACTGATTTGTCTGTGGAGAAGATGCTGGCAGAAGAGTCCTTCACCCTCATCAACGTTATGTGCAGCACCTGTGGATGGTGCTCACATGCAACCTTAAAGACTTTCAGCTGAAGCAGATAATTAGATGGCGTTCTGCATTTAAGCCATGTGTGATTCAAGCAGAATTGCCGGGAACTCGACCTTGTGATGTTCGTTTGTGAGACGCTGAGGACCGCGCCTGGGTTTGACACATCGTGCCTGTGATGTTGGGAAAGTGTAGTGACACGGACCCACAACAGGGGGCGTAAATGAACGGACAATGGAAGGAGTTAAAATAGAACACTTTACTGTTGTGAATGTCACAACCAAACACAGCAGATTATAGAATGTACACAAGTCAATTAATAAAGGTGTCATGTGGGCAGGCTCGATGATAGGAGACGCCCGTCTGGAGACGAACCGGAACCACATGATTTCCACCGCCACCGAACCCGAGGGATACTGGAGCCGCCAAGTCCCGAAGTCCCCAGGTGGCCACCGTCTCGGCGTGTCGGATCTGGTACTGCTGGCAGAAAACAAAGACAGTCAAGTGTGGGTGTGTGTACACCCAGTAACAATCCTGGTGGGAATTCCACCTCCACCTCTCACTCAATATGTGCTGCAGCGATCCCTCAGAAGAAAAAGAGTGCCGTCCTGCACAGCCTCCACAAACTAAGGACCGGTACTCCTGCAAACACTCACAATAGAAAGATTTAGAAAATACCAAAAAGGCTGAGGATATTACCTCTTGATGAAGATGATATCTCGGCAATGTGGTGGAGGTGTCTTCCTGCTTTTATTCCAGATGTGGAGTAGATGATCAGTGACAGCTGTCATGGTTGATGGGTGACAGCTGTCACCACGGCTTGTTCCTGGAGGCGGCAGCGCCCTCTCGTGCCTGAAGCCCGCACTTCAGGCAGGGCGCCCTCTGGTGGTGGGCCAGCCAGTACCTCCTCTTCTGGCGGCCCACACAACAGGACCCCCCCCCTCAACGGGCGCCTCCTGGCGCCCGACTAGGCTTGTTCGGGTGGCGACGGTAGAAATCGGCCAGGAGGGCCGGGTCCCAGGATGAGCTCCTCTTCACCAGGAGCGTTCTTCGGGTCCATACCCCTCCCAGTCCACCAAATACTGATAGCCCCCGGCCCATTCGACGGACGTCCAAGAGCCGGCGTACTGTCCAAGCCGGCTCCCCGTCGATAATACGGGCAGGAGGCGGCGCCGGACCGGGTGCACAGAGGGGTGAGGTGTGATGCAGTTTAATCCTGGAGACATGGAAGACCGGATGGATCAGCAGTGAGGCCGGGAGTTGGAGCCTCACTGCGGTAGGACTGAGGACCTTAAGGATGGTGAATGGTCCAATGAATCGGTCTTTAACTTGGGGGACTCGACCTGGAGTGGTATGTCCTGGTGGAAAGCCATACCTCCTGCCCGGGCTGGTATGCGGGGCCGGGGACCGTCGATGGTCTGCATGGGCTTTCGCCCTCGTCCCAGGCCCTCAACAAGGCCGAACGGGCGGTGCGCCACACCCGACGGCATCTCCGTAGGTGGGCCTGGACCGAGGGCACAACCGACCTCTCCCTCCACCAAAGGGAAACAAAGGGGGTTGGTACCCCAGACACACCTCAAACGGGGAGGGGCCGGTGGCAGAGGACACTTGGCTGTTATGAGCGTACTCGATCCAGGCCAGATGTTAACTCCAAGCCGTCGGGTGTGCGGAGGTAGTACACCGAAGGGCTTGCTCCAACTCTTGGTTGGCCCGTTCGGCCTGTCCGTTAGTATGAGGGTGATACGCAGACGAGAGGCTTACGGTGGCCCCCAGTTCCCGGCAGAAACTTCTCCATACCTGCGAGGAGAACTGGGGACCACGATCTGAAACGATGTCTGTAGGTATCCCATGCAGCCGGACGACATGGTGGACCAGGAGATCCGCCGTCTCCTGGGCTGACGGGAGCTTCGGGAGAATCGGTCCACTATCGTGAGAATGGTGGTGTGTCCCCGGGACACGGCGGGAGGCCGTGACAAAATCCAGACCGATGTGGGACCAGCGGCGATGAGGCACAGGAAGTGGCTGTAGGAGTCCCTGTGCCTTCTGGTGGTCCGCCTTGCCCCTGGCGCAGGTGGTACAGGCCTGGATGTAAGCCCGGACATCAGTCTCCAGGGACGCCGACCAGAAGCGCTGCTGGACCACTGCCACGGTCCTACGCACCCCTGGGTGGCAGGAGAGCTTGGACCCGTGACAGAAGTCCAGGACGGCAGCCCTGGCCTCTGGTGGGACGTATAATCTGTTTTTCGGTCCTGTTCCGGGATCCGGGCTCCGTGCCAGGGCCTCCCGGACGGTCTTCTCCACATCCCAGGTTAGGGTAGCCACGATAGTGGACTCCAGTAGGATGGGTTCCGGTGGATCCGACAGCTCGGTCTTGACTTCCCGTTCGTGCACCCGGGACAGGGCATCCGATCTCTGGTTTTTGGTCCCGGGGCGGTAGGTGATCCGGAAGTCAAAACGACCGAAAAACAGTGACCAGCGGGCTTGCCTGGGGTTCAGTCGCTTGGCGGTCCTGATATACTCCAGGTTCCGGTGGGTCAGTAAAAACCGTGAAAGGCACTGATGCTCCATCCAGCAGGTGTCTCCACTCCTCAAGAGCCTCTTTCACCGCAAGGAGCTCTCGATTGCCCACGTCATAGTTCCGCTCTGCTGGGGTCAACCTGCGGGAAAAATAGGCACACGGGTGAAGAACCTTATCGGTCTCTCCGCTCTGGGATAGCACGGCTCCTATCCCTGAGTCAGAGGCGTCCACTTCAACCACAAACTGGCGACTAGGATCGGGCTGCACCAAGACAGGTGCAGTCGAGAAGCGCTGTTTCAACTCCCTGAACGCGGCATCGCACCGATCCGACCAGGTGAAGGGAACTTTTGGTGAGGTCAGGGCTGTCAGGGGGCTAACTACCTGACTATACCCCTTAATGAACCTCCTGTAAAAATCTGCGAAGCCGAGGAACTGTTGCAGCTTCCTACGGCTCGTAGCTTGGGGCCAGTCTCTCACCGCTGCGACCTTGGCCGGATCCGGGGCGACGGAGTTGGAGGAGATGATAAACCCCAGGAAGGACAAAGAGGTGCGGTGAAACTCACACTTCTCGCCCTTCACAAACAGCCGGTTCTCCAACAACCGCTGCGGACCTACGTACATGCCGTACATGAGTCTCAGGGTCCGGAGAAAAGATGATATATCGTCCAGATATACGAAGACGAATCGGTGCAGGAAGTCCGCAAGACGTCATTACCAAAGCTTGGAACGTCGCGGGGGCGTTAGTGAGGCCGAACGGCATGACCAGGTACTCCAAATGACCTAACGGGGTGTTGAATGCCGTATTCCATTCGTCTCCCTTCCGGATCCAACTAGGTGGTATGCGTTCCTAAGACCCACTTTGTGAAGATTTTGGCTCCATGCAGGGGGTGAACACCCAAATCCAACAAAGGCAACGGGTATCGGTTGCGAACCATGATCTCGTCAGCCCCCGTAATCAATGCATGGACGAAGACCGCCATCTTTTTTTGCCCACAAAAAAGAAACCTGCTCCCATTGGAGAGGTGGAGTTACGGATCAGCCTGGCAGCTAAGGAGTCCCGGATGTAGGTCTCCATCGCTTCGCGCTCAGGTCGGGAGAGGTTGTACAGCCTGCTGGACGGGAACTCCACACCTGGCAACAAATCGATGGCACAATCGTACGGACGGTGCGGGGGAAGGGTGAGTGCCCGATCCTTGCTAAAAACATCAGCAAGATCGTGGTACTCAACCGGCACCGCCGACAGATTGGGGGGAACTTTGACCTGCTCCTTAGCCTGGGAACCGGGAGGAACCAAGGATCCCAAACACACCCGATGGCAGGTCTCGCTCCACTGTACCACCACCCCGGACGGTCAATCAATCCGGGGATTGTGTTTTAGCATCCAGGGGAACCCCAGAATCACACGGGAGGTAGAAGGAGTCACAAAAAACTCAATCTCCTCCCGATGATTCCCTGACACCACCAGAGTTACTGGTAGTGTCCTGTGTGTGATTAAAGGGAGTAGGGTGCCATCTAGTGCTCGCACCTGCAATGGTGAAGGAAGCGCCACCAGAGGGAGCCCTACCTCCCTGGCCCATCTGCTGTCTAGCAGATTCCCTTCTGACCCTGTGTCTACCAGTGCTGGGGCCTGAAGGGTTAAATCCCCACAAAGGATTGTAACTGGGAGCCGTGTGGCAATGTGTGTGTGTCCCACGTGAATTTCTTGGCCCACCCTAAGCCCAGTTTCTAGGGGCGGGGCGTTGGTGTTTAACCGTTCGGGGGCAATTGCTCAATTGATGCTCCAGGTGAGCCACAAACAAAACACGCCCCGCGGGGAAGCCTCCTCTGTCTATTTGGTGGTCTGAATGTGGCCCTGCTCGTGTCCATAGCTTCGTCAGCAGGGGGAGCTGGTCGCCCCACGGGACGTAGAGGCCAGGGAGCGTGGGAAGGGCGGACGTTTCTCGGACCCGGAAGGAAGAGGGACGGCGCGCGCCCGGCCACGCCCTTCATCTCGTTCCCGACGGCGTTCCTCCAACCGATTGTCCAACCGTATAACAAGATTGATAAGCCCATCTAATTCCCGCGGTTCATCCTTGGCCACCAGGTGCTCCTTCAGGACCGACGACAGTCCGTTTACGAAGGCGGCGCGGAGAGCAGCGTTATTCCAGCCGGACCTCGCAGCCGCGATGCGGAAGTCAACTGCATAAGCGGCTGCGCTCCGGCGTCCCTGTCTCATAGACAGCAGCACAGTTGAAGCGGTCTCTCCCCTGTTAGGGTGATCAAACACTGTTCTGAACTCCCTCACAAACCCAGTGTATGTGTGAAGGAGCCGTGAATTTTGCTCCCAAAGCGCCGTAGCCCAAGCGCGTGCCTCTCCCCGAAGCAGAGTAATCACATAAGCTATTTTGCTAGCGTCTGATGTGTACATGACGGGACGTTGTGCGAAGACGAGTGAACACTGCATGAGAAAGTCCGCGCACGTCTCCACACAACCTCCGTACGGCTCTGGAGGGCTTATGTATGCTTCAGGGGATGGTGGGAGGGGTTGTTGAACCACCACTGGAACATTCATATCCTGCACAGGGTCGGCAGGAGGAGGAGCTGCAGCAGCGCCCTGAGCATTCGCCGCCATTTGCGCGGAGAGAGCCTCCACCCTGCGGTTCAGGAGGATGTTTTGCTCGGTCATTTGATCCATCCGAGCCGTAAAGGCGGCGAGAATGTGCTGTAGCTCACCAATCACGCCTCCTGCAGACGCCTGCGCTCCCTGCTCTTCCATTGGTCGTTCAACAGCCGGGTGACGCCCCTCGGAGTCCATGACGCTGGCCGAGATATCCTGTTGGGAAAGTGTAGTGACATGGACCCACAACAGGGGGCGTAAATGAACGGACAATGGAAGGAGTTAAATTAGAACACTTTACTGTTGTGAATGTCACAACCAAACACAGCAGATTACAGAATGTACACAAGTCAATTAATAAAGGTGTCGTGTGGGCAAGCTCGATGATAGGAGACGCCCGTCTGGAGACGAACTGGAACCACACGATTTCCACCGCCACCAAACCCGAGGGATACTGGAGCCGCCAAGTCCCGAAGTCCCCAGGTGGCCACCGTCTTGGTGTGTCGGATCTGGTACTGCTGGCAGAAAACAAAGACAGTCAAGTGTGGGTGTGTGTACACCCAGTAACAATCCTGGTGGGAATTCCACCTCCACCTCTCACTCAATACGTGCTGCAGCGATCCCTCAGAGGAAAAAGAGTGCCGTCCTGCACAGCCTCCACAAACTAAGGACCGGTACTCCTGCAAACACTCACAATAGAAAGATTTAGAAAATACCAAAAAGGCTGAGGATATGACCTCTTGATGAAGATGATATCTCGGCAATGTGGTGGAGGTGTCTTCCTGCTTTTATTCCAGATGTGGAGTAGATGATCAGTGACAGCTGTCATGGTTGATGGGTGACAGCTGTCACCACGGCTTGTTCCTGGAGGCAGCAGCGCCCTCTCGTGCCTGAAGCCCGCACTTCAGGCAGGGCGCTCTCTGGTGGTGGGCCAGCAGTACCTCCTCTTCTGGTGGCCCACACAACATGTGAAGGAAGAAGGGTGAGGGACACATGCTGTCAGCACACATCAGAGGTGATTAATTGTTTGACTAATTGTTGATAGTAACTTGGTATGTTGTTACGCAGTATATTTGAATTGTGATGAGAATTGTGCAGCTCGCTTCTCACTGCCGTGGCGTGCGGACTGGTGATCCTCAACCTGTTGTGAAAAGCTGCTCATTTACATAAAGCTTAAATACAGACCTGAATGTGTTGCTGATAGTGTGTGCCTTTCACCCTTCTTCCTTCACAGGCACGATGTGTCAAACCCAGGCGCGGTCCTCAGCGTCTCACAAACGAACATCACAAGGTCGAGTTCCCGGCAATTCTGCTTGAATCACACATGGCTTAAATGCAGAACGCCATCTAATTATCTGCTTCAGCTGAAAGTCTTTAAGGTTGCATGTGAGCACCATCCACAGGTGCTGCACATAACGTTGATGAGGGTGAAGGACTCTTCTGCCAGCATCTTCTCCACAGACAAATCAGTTTGCCTACCACCTGGAGAGCAAAGAAAAGAAAAGAACACCAAAATGTCCAGCCACACCCCCCCCCCAACACACAACAGGAGGAATGAAAAGGACTTTTTTTCCATCAGATTTTTTTCAGAAGCTGTTAGAAACTGGCACCTGGAAACCATTCGAAAAATTTATCTGGCTTTCAGTGAAAATTTTGCGGGCTTCACAGAGAATAAGGACTGTTAACTGTCGCTTTAAGGACCCCTTTCAGGACGCTTGGCGCACCGCGCTCCGAGCTCCGAGCTGCGACAACGCGACACAAAACACCATATCATTTCTAAATGGATGGCTCTGTGGATACGAGACGTTGTGCGCTCTTTCTCCGGTAATCACAAGAGCTGGACATCAGCCATTTTCCGGCAGATTGGACATGTCTAGCTCTCCACAATTTCTCTGATACTTACTGGACTGTAAGCATTGAAAGCCGAGATAGGCATGTCCAAACTTGTCCTCTGACACGCCAAAATGGAGGCGTTCTTTGTCTCGCTCATCAAGCGAATCGGTCGTGACGCGCATAGCCTCCGCGAGGCATTCCACGACAAAATATCTGGTTAAAAGTGAAATCTGCCGGAAAATGGCTGATGTCCAGCTCTTGTGATTACCGGAGAAAGAGCGCACGACGTCTCGTATCCACAGAGCCATCCGTTTAGAAATGATACGGTGTTTTGTGCCGCATTGTCACAGCTCGGAGCACGGTGCGCCAAGCGTCCTTAAAGGGGTCCTTAAAGCAACAGTTAACAGTCCTTATTCTCTGTCAAGCCCGCAAAATTTTCACTTAAAGCCAGATAAATTTTTCGAATGGTTTCCAGGTGCCAGTTTCTAACAGCTTCTGAAAAAAATCTGATGGAAAAAAAGTCCTTTTCATTCCGCCATTTCCAGACAATGAAATTCCCGCGAGGGGGCGGGACCATTCCTTCCCAAGGCGTGCTCACAGGTGAATGACGTCACCGACAGGCGTGGAAAAACTCACGCATGCGCACGAGGGTTCAAACTTGCCTGACGTAAAAACATATGAATGAAATCCATATAGTTTTAAAAAAATAAAAAGGACCGATACTTTACGGACAGCCCACGTATTCACGGGTACTGGAATTGTAAGTCCATTCATGAGCTATTGAAATTGTAAGTATATTGATAAGTTATTGAAATTGTTGTCTATTCATGAGTTATTGGAATCATAAATATATTGAGGTATTGTAAATTAACTGCAGTTGTATTCACTGTCAATTAAGCAACCACTGAAGATATGTGTACCGGGGGTGGGATTTAAAAAGTATTTACTTCTTCCCACTCCCTTTCGAACTTTCTTGTCATTTTTTGTTTTGCTTCTTTTTTGATTTTGTTTATTTTCCATATGAGTATAGAGGTACAGAGAGTACAAAGAAGCTTTGTTCATTTGATTTGCTTATATTGTGAACTGCCATGATACTGGAATTGACAACTAAGTTCGAAATAAAAAAAAACTGATTGATTGATTGATTGACACCATTTGACTTATGCAATTTGAAACTGTGGATATAAGTACTTTATTCTGAGAAAAGCCAGCACTGATTTTATTAACATCCTGGTGTAAATAAGGTATCACAACATGTGTAGAACTCAAAAAGAATGATAGGTTGAGTTTTCATTAAAAAAAAAAAAACAACAACTGCAATGTGGTAAAATGTATTCATAAATATGAAAGAACAGGCTCTTAATAATTATTAACTATCGCATACTGTATTTTTTTCTCAAGATTTGTTTTTTGCATAAGTTTGAAAAACAACAGATCATAAGTTTAGGATAAATTACTTAGAGGCAACGATTTTTGGTTTCAAATCTGGGCAAATGCAGTCCCAGAAAATTCCGAATGTGACAAACAAGAAACAGGTGTTGTAAACAAGTCAGTGCTGCTAAAAATACAAACTTGCAGAAATAAAGATACTATTTTGACATGGTTTTGCACACAAGACTGACATGGTTTGCACATAAGACTGGCATAGCATGTTTCAAGTACACACATATATGTCAGAAGGTGGGGGGGAGACATACCATATTCTGTCCCCCCTATCCCCCACCAAATTGCACCCATGGCCACACAACACGGGGACAACATGCATGAGCATGCAAACTCCATACAGAAAGGACCAGGCTGGAAGCGATCCCATGACCTTCTTGCTGTGAGGCAAATACCATAGTTTTGTTCTTTGCAATACATAACTTATTTGGACACATTCTGTTCATGTGCAATCAGTTATATACGAGGTCTATCAGAAAAGTATCCTTTTCACGCTTGAAACCCTCGTGCGCATGCGTGAGTTTTTTCCACGCGTGTCAGTGACGTCATTTCCTGTGGGCAGGCCTGAGTGAGATGTGGTCCAGAGCCCTCTCGGGCTGAATTCCTTTGTTTCACACGCTGCTCGAGACGGCGCGCCGTTGCTTTATCAAAATTTTTTCTGGACCTGTGAGGAATATCCGAGTGGACACTATTCGAGAAATTAAGATAGTTTTCGGTGAAAAGTTTAACGACTGATGAGAGATTATGGGGTGTTTCTGTCGCTGTAAGGACTTCCCATGGAGCGGGACGTCGCGCAGCGCTTCCAGGCGCCGTTGTCGGCCTGTTTCGACCTGAAAACATCCTAATTTAAGGCTTAATTCACCCAAGACGTCGTGAGAGAACAGAGAAGATTCAGAAGAGGCCGGCATGAGGACTTTATGCGGACATTCCACTGTTTAAGGACATTTTGTAATGAAAGCTGTGCGCGCAAATCTGTGTGCGCCGCGACAGGAAAAACACCTCCGTGTTGAAAACCATTTGTAAAATTCAGGCGGCTTTTGATGGCTTTCAGCAAGTGAGTATCTGAGAAATTGTTTAACAGTTGGGCATGTTCCAACTTGCCCGTTAAGGTTTCCAACGGAGGTGTTTTTCCTGTGATGTTTTTCCCCCGCGGTCGGGTCCGGCCTGACATGCGACTCTGCCCGCACGTTCTTTCATTACAAAATGTCCGTTAACAATGGAATGTCTGAATAAACTCCTCATGCCGACTTCTTCTGAAAGTGTCTCTGTTTCTCTGACGACTTCCTGGGTCAACAAGAGCCTGAAATGTGGAAGTTTTCAACTTGAAACGGCGAGATGCTGCCGACTGAAGCGCAGATCGCCCATAGGCGCCGTGGGCCGCCTTACGGCGACACTACCAGACCAAATCTCTCATCAGCCGTTAAAATTTTTTACCGAAAACCAGCTGAATTTAGCGAATGGTGTCCAACTCAGTTGTGCCTTACAGTTTTGAAAAAAATTTTTATCAAACAAAGCAGCAGTCTCTGAGCCATTCCTAAAGAATGAAAAAATCAACGAGAGGGTGGGCGACTCCATCACTCAAAGACTGCCCACAGGCGAATGACGTAACCGACAGGCGTGAAAAAAAAACTCTTGCATGCCCACGAGGGTGCAAGCATGTCTGATGTAATCACACGTGATTTCAAATCCATATGGTTTTTGAAAAAAATAATAAGGTCGGATACTTTCTAATAGACCTTGTATGTTGAAGTCATGATTTGTATTTTTTTTTTAACAGTGCACTAAAGTGAGGTTTTCCAGCAAGTTTTCAACTTTCCTCAAATCTGACAAACTTTACTTCATCTTAAAATGTAGCTATTGTAAAGCATCATTATTAGTAAGTCCAGCGATCTGAGGTGGAGCTACATGTTAATTTGGCCAAGTTTTATGCTGGATGTCCTTCCTGACGCATCTCTGTCACAGGAGAAATAAGGCAGGGGTGGGGTTTGAACCAGGAACCTTTACTACTACGACATATGAGTAATTTGGCTTGATTCCATGGCAAATATGGTGTGTTTCTTATGTGAAGCACACGCGTTAATGTACAAAATTTGTGTTGCATTCAATGGCAACTGGGACTTTATGACTTCCCACTTGTAAAAATACAAAAATGATGATAAATACATGACCTGTAATTCAGATATGATAAAACAACTTCACCAGTCACTCATTTTGGCAAACAGGTTAAAAACACTGTAACTGTAACTAATATTCGTATTAATAAGTGACGCAGTAGTGATGCTGGCCAGCGTTGCCAGGTCTCTAAGACAAATAAGCAACTGTAACTTCAAAAGCAAGCCCACAACGACAGTAATACATGTATTTGTTCTGCGTTCCTGATACTGTGTCGATGTGTTGTCTCACAACTTCTGATGCCATTATCATTTGAAGGTTTGAGTACACAAAAATACGAGGTCTGTTAGAAAAGTATCCGACCTTTTTATTTTTTGCAAAAACCTGATGGATTTGAATCACGTGTGCTTGCATGAGCCAACCTTGAACCTTCGTGTGCATGCTTGAACTTTTTCACGCCTGTCGATTGCGTCATTTGCTTGTAAGCAGCCTTTGTGTGAGGTGTGTGTCGTGCGCTCAGCGGATTTTCATTCCAAGGAAAAAGACAGAACGACTGGAGCAGCGCCACATCAAATTTTGCCAGAAACTGGGCGACAGCCAGGTGGAAACCATTCGGAAGATTCAGACGGCTTTCGGTGACGATGCTATGGGCATCACACAGATTAAGGAGCGGTACAACCGGTTTAAAGACGTCCGCACAACAGTGGAGATCGAGCCATGCTCCAGGCGGCCATCAACATGCTGAAATGACCAGATCATTTCCAAAGTGAACGCTGTGGTGACGCATGGCCGTTGTGTGACTATCCGAGAAATTGCAGAAGAGGTGGACATCAGCACTTTTTCGGTACATTCCACTGTGACAGAAGATTTGGCCATGAAAAGAGTTGCAGCAAAATTCATGCTGCTGCTGATGGCGGAGCAAAAGCGTCTTTGTGTTGAAGTCTCACAGGACGTGTTGTGACATGCCCACCTCTTCCACAATTTCTTGGATAGTCACATGACTGAAAAGTCACCGAAAGCCGTCTGAATCATCCGAATGGTTTCCACCTGGCAAAATTTGATGCGGCGCTGCTCCAGTCGTTCCGTCTTTTTCCTTGAAATGAAAATCCGCTGAGCGCATGACATACACCTCACACAAAGGCTGCTTACCAGAAAATGATGCAATCGACAGGCGTGAAAAAGTTCACGTATGCGCACGAAGGTTCAAGGTTGGCTCATGCAAGCACACGTGATTCAAATCCATCAGGTTTTTGAAAAAAATAAAAAGGTCAGATACTTTTCTAACAGACCTCGTAACTTGTGTGAGCTGAGGATGTCTTCATATTGTAAAATTATGTCTTCCTGGCAGTTCAAAGTGGCATCTAATACCGCGTGATAACTGCACACATGCGGTTGTGTCACGCCTATAATGTGGATGCAAAGAGGATTGTGATCCTGAAACAAACAGACTGGATGTATGAAAATATTAAAATTGAGAAATTATTACACTTATGCATGTCATTGACAGCGGCGATTTGGGTGCGATCGCTGTAGAAAACAAATCCTTGAGAAGAAAAACCTGCTGTACAGCTTCAAGAAGTATAATTTTCCAGCCTGACAATGAGCACATGATTATCAAACAAGTAAAGTTAATGTTCTGGTGCAGCCAGCTCAACGGTCCAGACCTCAATCCAGTCCATTATTATGGCAGGACTTGATGATTGCCAATCCATTCACAGCCGCTGAAGAACTTAAGCAAAGCAGAATAAGGAAATACTGAAGTCTCCAGATGTGCAGAGCTGATGTAGACTTTTCAACAAAGACTCCAAAAGGCTAAAACTGCTGCATTTGCAGGGACTAAATTATTGATCACTTCTGCAACAAGTCATTTTTTGTTTCATATTAATGTACTTCAAGGGCGGCATAGTGGTCCCGCATTCATTTTCGGACCCTGTTCTTTCTGTGTGTGAATGTGCATTGATTCCTCCCACTTTCATAGACATGCAGATTAGATGAATGAATGACTCTAAATCGACCGCAGGTGTGAGTGTGACTAAAGTGACCTTGACACTTGCACATATTTGATCTGCACACTTGCACACAATCTGCCCTGCAAGAGAGTAAACTCACTGTAAACTGTGCACGGCTTGTGCGACGTGTGCAAAGAAAATTTTTGAAATGTCAAAATCTCTGTCACGCATAATTACATGAAATTCATGTGAACATTGTGCAAACAATTAAAAAAACTATGAGTGTGAGTGTGAGTGATTGTGTTGGCGCACTGCCACAGTCCAGCTCATCTGACCGATTATAACGGATGTTAAATCTATTATAAACCTAATTTTACAGATACTCATAAGAAGGGATGAGCATGCAACTGTTTTGCCAAGATATTACAATATAAATATTACAAATAATCACCTTTTTGGACTGTTTCAAATGTGTTCTCCACTTCATGAAGCGCAGGAGAAAAAAGCTGCAGAAAAAACAGTCCTCTGTGATTCCGGAAGGGAATAGAGGGAGGGAAGAAGGAGGTGTATGGTCTAGTTGGTTTATAAGCGTTGGCTTGAGACCAGAGGATCCTCTGTTCAAATCCCAGCCTGACCAGAAAATCACTAAGGGCCCTTGGGCAAGGTCCTTAATCCCCTATTGCTCTCGTTGTGTAGTAAGTACCTTGTTGTGTGGGCCGCCATAAGAGGAGGTACTGCTGGCCCACCACCAGAGGGCGCCCTGCCTGAAGTGCGGGCTTCAGGCACCAGAGGGCGCTGCCGCCAAGGACACAGCCGGGGTGACAGCTGTCACTCATTATCTCAGGACAGCTGTCACCCATCTACACTTCATCAGTCCACACCATAAATACCGGACGTCATCTCCACCTCGTTGCCGAGATATCATCTACCAGTAAAGGTAAAACTCTCAGCTGTTGCGTTTGTCTTTTCTGACAAGTGTTTGTTACACAGTGTTTGCAGTCAGTTCCGTGAGTGCTCGCAGCCGGAGGCTGAGTGTGAGAGACGTGGAGAGCTGACGTCTTCCCTCCCCACGCTATTCTGTGATAAGTACTCTCAACTGCTGCACGTACCTGTTTTCTGGATAGGAGGTGGAGGTGGGATCTCCACCAGCGTTGTTACTGGGTGTGTACACACCCACCTCTGATTGTTTCTGCTCCTCGCCAGCAGTACCAGATCCGACGCTCGGAGACGGTGGCCACCTGGGATTCGGGACCTTGGCGGCTCCAGTATCTCCTTGTTCGTGGGGCAGATTTTGGAAATCATGTGGTTCATGTGATTTACGCCCCCTGTTGTGGGTCTGTCTCATGACACTTTCCCAACATACCTTGTATGGCAGCACCCTAACAACGGGATGAATATGAGGCATTATTGTAAAGCACTTTGAGCATCTGATGCAGATGGAAAAGCACTGGAAAAGACCATTTATTTAGGTGTTTTCATCAGCCAAACTCTGAAAGAAAATGATTAATATGCTACAACAATAATCTTTTATATCCACTGTGTCCAGCGGCACCAAACGCGGCATCCAGCTGGGAACACAGCGGGTGGCATTCCCACAACGAAGTGCATGGAAGTGCGGAGCCAAAATGCGTGCAAATGTCAATGCACCTTAAGTTTGTCTGTCTATGCTGTAGGTGTCAGCTCTGTGATAGGACTGGTGTCTGTCCAGGGTGAATCCTTTCTCTCACTCAGAGACGCTGGGATAGGGTCCAATCCCTCTTCCCACCCTGGGAACCCCTTAACTGAACTAAGCCGCTTTAGGAAATGGAAGGAATTGAGTAATTTCAAGAATGACTGCTTAGTGTTTCCTGACATCTTTGCCACAACTGGTTCCATTTGTTCTTTTGTTTTCCATCGTCTGTTGTTTTATTTGGAACTGGAGCTGAAGCAGTGTTGCCATCCACAGTGACTTCTCAAATAAATCTGAAGGAGTCTACTACTCCATCCAAAGTCTGCACTGACCAGTTCAGCTGGAGATTTATACTCCATCTCAGGGGAAGGACACCCATGGCAACCTGCAACTCCAGGATCAGATTGAACAAGTGGCTAATGTAAGACTGGGACTATGATGTTTTGTTGAGTCAGCTAAATTATTTTCCCACAAGCAGTGACGTCTCCCAACAGAAGCTTTCGAGTCAGTCTGCATACACACAGGGATACTCTCAAGGTTACAAACACATTTGGTAGATAACGTCACGGTTATCATTGATAACATAAAGGGGGACGCTGGCATTTTTCAACCTGGGCTCCATTCTTCAATAGTGTCCTGGCTAGTAGCGCCACTCTCCACTGACTCATTAATTCAATTCATTTATACAGCGCCAAAACACAATATAAGTCATCTCAAGGCACTTCACTTGAACAAAGTCTAACCTTACTCAACCCTCAATCAAGCACATTGGCAACAGTGGTAAAGAAAGGATTGAAACCTCAAGCAGACCACTCAGAGGGGTGTCCATTTGCTTTGGCCATACTACTAAAATAATGCACTTAAGCAACCAATATTTACAGACTTCAGTGTCACACTAATCAGTTGCTCCCAAATAATGATAGCACTAGAGATCATAGAACCTGTGCAGTGGAATACAGTTGGGATGTCTGTTCATTTAGAAATATCGGTCATAGGTCCCAAATAATCCCCCAGAGTCCTCTATGTGTCCATAGAAGGATCTGGACCTCTACAGTCTCCCTGCTTCTCTCACAGTCCAGTGAAGGTACGGCCCATCCATACGATCAGTACATCCCAGCACCCATAGCATCTATGGCTCTTCAACATTCCAGCTACAGATAGTGGACTGACAGAAGAAGATGATGAACCACTTCTCCCACGTTACATCTCCCGGGCAAGCTGATTGTCAGTGAAGGGCTTGTTCTTCTGCTTACAGCTGGAACAAGCCTTCATCAACAATCAACGATGCAGAGCTGTTTCCAAAATAGGATTGCAAGCTAAGTGGCTAAGTGCACAATCAACCATGCTAAAAGGTTTTCTTTACATATACTGAGGTAAACCTGCGCATTTTCCCTCTGTAGGGTTCTCCCCTTCCCACTCGGCCTTTCTATTAGTGTTTGCCAGAGTTACCATTAAATTTGAAGACTGTACTGTACTACAAGTACCCTGCTCCATGAAAATGTAGACCTAAATGACTTTTCTTGGACTTCTTGTGCCTATAATTATAGAAATCTGTATTTGGACTCCTCGTTGGTTATGAGGCACAGGTTGAAGCAACAAGTTTACTGACCTTGACTAAATACTGTCAAACAGCTGGGAGGTGATGGTCTAGTGGTTAAGCGTTGGGATTGAGACCAGAGGCTCCTTGGTTCAAATCCCAGCCTGACCGGAAAATCACTAAGGGCCCTTGGGCAAGGTCCTTAATCCCCCTAGTTGCTCTCAGTGTGTAGTGAGCACATGTGTGGCAGCACCCTGACAGTCCATTTACCATTAAAACAATTTTGCATAATTCCACACATTTAACTCCAGCAAACAATATGCGTGAAGGCCCGTTAGAATGTCTACTTGTTTCACTGAAAGAAATTTTATAATAACAGCTAAGAGATTTATTTTAGTTTTTATTCCCAGATACCATATCATGAACTGGTTTGAAAGTTCACAACTCCCCTGGAGGTGAAACCACTCCAATAGCAGGTTACTTCCCCAGCCAAGGTTGGTACCCATTTACAGCTGGGTGGACTGAGGACAATGCAACCATCTTGTCTAAGAAGAATGTTCTCTGATCAGAAGGGGGGGAAAAAAGTGGAACTGTTCCACCATAATGAACAGCAGTATGTACTGGGGGGGGGGGGGGGGGGGGGTGAGGCTCATAACCAAAATGACACCATTTATCATGTGATGATGGCATTTTCCTGGGAAAAAGACTGGTGCACTCCATCACGTAAATGGGATCACACAGAAGGAGCATATCTGGAAATTCTCCAACATTTCAGAACATCAGCCAGGAAACCTAAAGCTTGGTCACAACTGGGTCTTTTTAACAGGCGATGTATCATAAAACATGCCATCGATGTTGTGATGCATCGGTTTGCAGACATTAATTGAAAGTGTTGAAATGGCCATCTCAATCTGAATCTACAAAGAATCTGGGGGGAAGAAAAAATGTGTCTGTACAAGAAGATCCATAGCTTCACTGCTATTTACACCATTTCTTTGGAGAACTAGGCCACAAAGTCATATGCATGTAGACCGCAGTATGGAATTTGGGTTTGCATGTGTTTATAGAACAAAAGTGCCCGAAATGCAAATTAATCAGCCACGAAAGGAGACCAGCCTGAGGTGGTTTGCGGCATCATGGTGAGGATGGCCACTCTGCTCATCTCTCAAGGAGGTCTTCCAGGCACGTCCAACTGGAAGGAGGCACCAGGGAAGACCCAGGACAGGTGAAGGGACTAATTTCCCCAGCTGGGTGGGAACACCTTTGGAATCCTCCAGGAAGGGTTACAGGACTTGGCTGAGGATAGGAAAGGTGGGCAAGGGCAAGTACCTCTTTATCCAGACAACTCATACTCAATAGTAGTATATATTTTATTCATTTGTCTAACTCTGCCTATATTATATTTGCCATCAACATTCTCTCAGTTTGCCTAATCTATTTGTAAAGCTGATTGCACTTTGTGTTGTTACGCCGTCCTCTGTCAGGCTTGTTCCATGTATCCCCACTCTCACTGCATGTGAGAATTTCCTTTAAATCCTTGACAGCTGCAAACCCAGACACAAAACATCCAGCCTTTATCAACAGGACATTTTTCTAATGTCCAAAAGATGAATATATTGTGTCCACATGGCCCTTAAATGGAACACGAACATTTGGAATTTCATTCGGTTGTAACTGGGAATGATCATTTTAAGGTGCAACAAGAAACCTAAATTTTAAAATACGATTTTGCTGAGAACAAACTGACTAGGGAACAAAAAACTGCTTGGGACTCCGACGAGGGCGGTCGCATCTCCTCCACTCTCCCTTATCTCTGTTCTCTGCCTTTAACCTTCAGTCCTACTTCACCAGACTGTGAATTCCTCAAATTATATTGGATTCTGGATCTATTGGACTACTGCTGGATTAACCATGGAATTGATCAGCTGGTCTCTGAACGCTATTGACACCATTTTTCTACAAGAAGGGTCAGGATCGGGGGATCCTACCTGCCCAGATGGAACGTATCCTGTGGGCTATGTCCTCGACTCTGGGGGTCTTGGCATGTTGCATGCTTGGCGCCTTTCTCCATTGAGGACGTCGAGGATTTATTCATTTTTTGGTCTCATGGTAGCAGGGCTGGTACTTTTTGGCTTATGTGCTGCACTGATCTACGGAAAATTGGCAAGATGGCGGCATCAGAACCACGGCCCCTCGCTTGTCCGTCATGATTAACAAGGTTGGCAAGGCAGTGCATTCTCAGACTGTGTTGACTCTTGAACTCAGACGCAAATTGGATGACACCTTGGAGCTGATGCGTGCCTCGCAGTTGAAGCTGAAGGTTTCGGAGGCTGGGGAATATTCTTAATTCATAATTGGGAATATTCTTAATCATAATTGGGATTGGTTGTCAAGTGGAACTGTTAAAAGTGTTTTTCACTGCCTCAACCACAACACTCCAGGCTTATCTAGCCTCAAGGACAAATTGCCAATGTAACCTCCAGAGGAATGTCTTCAGGCTCTGGTGAGATTATTCAGCTCCTCCTATCTCAACCACACAAGGACAATAAAATGACAAACTTACAACATGGACTGAAGCATGCTCCATATATATATATTTTTTCCCTTTACCTCGGTTTTTACGCTGCGTCAGGTCCCCGTTCCCCCCAAGTAGAGGCGGCGCGACTCCAGTTGCAGCAGTCTTCACCCCACTTTACCTCCAATTGGATGACCGTGACTGCTTCAAGTTTAGTGCACATAAACAATGTCAAATGGTATATGTGTTGTCTTTCATTTTGATGTGTGCCATTATTATGGTAAACAAGTAATAATTGTGGATTAATTGTATCTTGTCTGAGGTAATTGGAGTGTAAACGTAATTGCCCTTTTTTGGGATCAATAAAGTGTCTGAAGTCTGTAAGTCTGTAAAAAAAATCAATTTTCTTATGTGTTCGTATTATTTTCATCACTTTAAAGGCTTCTCTGAAGAGACATGCACTGATGACTGAAGATGTGCACACAGCATTTTCAGGATGTAAATGTAAGTACAGTGCTGTTAACGGTGACTGAGGTTCATCGTGACTTCAAACGGCAGCGAAAGTGCAATGCTGTGAGGCGTGCATAAGTGCTCAGACTTAACTTGAATTATTCCAGGTACAACTGCGATAGCACAGCACGGTGCGCAGCTTCACTGATGGGCCAGACAGTGAGAGAATATAAGACACTGTTTTCTCGCTGCTTTTATTTTGGATGCAAACAGTTTATCGGTGCTGCGCGGTCAGGAAAAAGCAACAAGGCAGACAGGAGAGGGAGAGCGAGAAAACAGCCTTGGACTTCCTCCTGGGAGCTGCTCTGAGTGGATCCAGACTGTGCCTCTGTAAAGTGAGTGGAAACTATTTCTATTCCTCCCCACTTCTCTCGCTCCCTCACTGAGAAACACAGTTCATTTCGTGTCTCTCACCCGGGCTGCCCTTTGAGTCTCTCGGCTTCTCTCCGTCCACTCCCTCTCTCTCGGTTCACCTCAACGCATCCCTCTTTACCTTACATTAACTCTGGTGCATCAGACAGAAGGAAGGGGAGGAGGAGTACAGATGGACGAGGGAGGAGGGGGTGAGACGGAGAAAGGGAACACAAGGGAGGGAAGGAGGAAAGAAGAGGGTGAAGAAGGATAGAAAAGGGTGCAGAGTGAGAGAAAGGGAAGGAGGGACATGGAAGTTCAAATGAGTTCAGAATTAATGAGGAGGTGGAAAAATGAGATCAGAAAAAAATAAAGATATGTTTACATTGAGATGCCGCTGTAAAACAAGATTCACTGATGGGTTTTTGTTTTTTTTTCCTGTGCTGGTTTTCAGTTAAATCTTGATACTGTTCATCAAACAGCAACTCAACCATGAAGACAGACCAATGCAGAAAATAGAATAAGAGAGTTCAGTTCATCATTTTCCCACAGGGACTTTATCTAAAGTGGCTCTAAATGAGGGTTGACCTGAGGACACATTCAACAGTCATGGATTTGTTGGCTGCTGCACAACCACAATGTTCTACACACATTATGCATCAGTGGGATGGTTCTTCATCACGTCCACTGCATGCATGTTTTCACCCAGAAAACAGATATACTATAATTGAACACAGTAGATATGCAAATTGTTGCAATGATAAGAACACAAGATTGTTTTGCCCATCTGAGGGAGTTTGTGTGCAGAATTTAAAGAGTGTATATATATATATTATATATATATTATATATATATATATATATATATATATATATATATATATATATATATATATATATATATAACATCGTTACAGTCATACAATTCTGTGCATGTTCATGCAGAAACTACCCAAAGTAAAAGTGGCTTATGTGACATATATAGTCATATTTCAGGTTGTGGACTTTTGTTTGCACAGCAGTACCCCCCGCTGCACGTGTCATATTAAAAACAGATGCAAATCAATGTTTCCTCAAAGCAAGGTATTGGCATCAATTTGATCAGGTAGCTCTTAGCTTAGGTTCATGTGGTATATGTCATACGGACAAAGTGAGGAACCTTGGGGTGATTTTTGATCCTACATGTTGTGGGCTGGGGTGTTTGGCTGGCTGGTTTTTGTTTTCTGTTTCTCCCACCAGGTGGTATGCATTCAGGATCTGAGTGGCTGAGCATCAGGACCTCACCCTGAACACCTGAGGCTTGTTATCACGTGCAGGTCATCAGGACTCACAGCTGTGGTGTATTTTGTTCTTAATCAGAGATTGCTGCATTTAAACCTTGAATGCACAGTGTGTGATTGCCAGAGACTCGACCTTGTGAGCAGACGTGTGAGATCGACGTCAGGAGAACAATCTCACCATCACGGACGCAGAGACCGCTCCAGGTTTGACGCCACAGTCTGTGAAGGAGGATTGGGTGAGGTCTCACACTCTTCAGCACACTTCCTGAAGGTAATTTGGTTTTGGTGACTTTTATGAAGTAATGACAGGGATTAGGTGTCCCTCACACCTTGTGTTAGTGAGCTGTCACGTTATGCTAATTGTCTAATCAGCTTCTGCTGCAGTGGAGATTTGAACTGAGTGTTCTGTGCCTGCAGGGTGAGAAGCTGATGTATAGCTTTAGCCAGGAAGTGTTTGCTGATTGCGTGCACCTTTGAGTTGTGTTTCTCTGTGTAGAGTTGGACTCACCTCATGTTTTCTTTCTTCACAGACTCGGTTTGTCGCTGCCGCCTGGGGGGTGTCGGCGGGGTCCCTGGGTCCGAACTGCTGTGGCTCCGGACCGTTTTGCGCTGTTAAGAGCGCACCGTGTTTCCACCTCACCAGACCGCGGACGTTTTAGTTGTTAGCACGTCACTCTGTTATGTTTATTAACTTCTGTTATCTTTTGAACTGTACTCTGCTTATTTTATGCTGGGTCCTTCAAACGCTGGGTCGGTGCTCGACCCGCGTCCGAACATAACATACATTGTCCTTTGATCTCCACATTAGAGACATTACGAGGACTGCTTTCTTCCATTTGCAAAATATAGCGAAGATTCGTCCCATCCTGTCTATGGCTGATCCTGAGACTTTGATTCATGCATTTGTCTCTTCTAGATTGGACTATTGTAAGGCTCTATTTTCTGGTTTACCGCAGTCCAGGATTAGGGGTCTTCAACTGGTTCAAAATGCTGCTGCCAGACTTTTGACACAAAGCAGAAAGTTTGACCACATTACGCCCGTTTTGGCGTCCCTACACTGGCTTCCGGTCGTTGCAAGATAAAATTGTTCATGGACTTGCACGTCCCTATTTGGCTGACCTGGTAAGCCCCTATGTACCAGCTCGGGCCCTGCGTTCTCAGGGTGTAGGACTTCTATGTGTTCCCAGGGTGAATAAAAAGACTGCCGGTCACAGAGCTTTCTCCTACCGTGCCCCAGCTCTGTGGAACGATCTCCCGCCACACATACAACAGTCGGATACTGTGAAGACTTTGAAATCATGTTTAAAGACTCATTTGTTTTATCATTAGTTTTATTGTGTTATAATGTGTTTTTATTGTTGTGTTCTTTTATGGTTTTGTCTTTTTACTGTGTTTTTAAATTTTTAATTCAGTTTTCTCTGTTTTTATTATGCTGTGTGAAGCACCTTGAGGCGATCTCATCGTGAATTGGTGCTATATAAATTCATAAATTTTGAATTTGATATCTGACAGAAGATCTACAGTGCAACATATGTAAGGTCTGACTTTTGTAGCTTCGAAGTTAACAAGTAAATTTAACTGATTAGTCATTTCCAAACAAATGGACATTTAACACCTTTTTTTTTTTTTTTTTTTTTGGTCATTTCACTATTGTTAAAAAATATTTCTGGCCTGGCGGCCCTCCAGGCCTGTGATGTTATAGGGGGAATACTGCACGTGCAGTAGTTACTGAACAAGCACTTACACCGTTAGTTTAGAGCTACTGTGCGTTGTTAATTTCACCGCATGTCTGATTTTCCCGATGTGAGTCATCTCCATTACGTGAGCTGATCTCCTTTTCAACTTAACGTCATCCTGACAAACAGGTGTCTCATATCATCTGCTGTCAAGTCTGTGTTTTTTTTCTAACCCGACTCATAAATCAGTCGTGAGCCTAAGGCTGACCCTGACAGTTTCACTGAACTCAATCATCCTGCATCTCTAAGGAAGCATCACATGCTGACATTTAACAGCGATCTGCTCATTAATACACACTAATATAAATTAAATTAACCTTATCACGGTATAGTGTATGATGCCAATTAGGTTTATTAACTAAAACAAATTAACATTCTGGTGTTGACCACATTCCAACAGGTTGTAAGTTAAGAGTGTCTGTCAACAAAGGTGAAAACTGTCTGTAGAAGACATGAACACCGCGTTCACACACAAACCTCATTTATTTACACGTCCTAATGAGCATCATGTCCAAGTGACCGCTCACACCGAACGCCGCCGCAAGTTAATCATTGGTTGTTTCTGGTCCATCTGTCAAAACTATGAATTACACCAGACCCCTGGCAGTATACAGTAATAACAGAGCTGTTGAGATATATATGTATATATAATTCATTATAAATTATTGTGGGACATTAAAACTGTATATTTCACATGTCTGAACAGTCAAGTCTAACATTACAGAATTAATTTCTTTATTTTTTTTTCTTCTCCTGTAACCCACATTTAAGTAGTTTATTTAAGAAATGTGAAGAGGCAACTGTGTTATTTTTGCCTGGCACGTGGAGACGTGGCTTCTTCCCACAACGATAACACATGCTAACAACCCATAATGTAACACAATTCATCATGTCGAAGAACACATTAAAAAATACTAAGTGGATATAAGTCAAGTTACTTGGCAGCAAAGAGGAACTGTGATTGGCTGCAAAGGCGAAGGAAAAAAGTTAACGCCACAGATTTCCTTAAATGGGTTAAGAAATAAATTTATGAAGCATTTCATTTTTTTTCCAACTTTTATTAATATTTCAAATAAAGCACGGTACAGAACAGTAACATTAAATGTTCTTGCATTCTCAAATTCTGAGCTGCCATAATATGAATATATATCATTACACTTGAAAAAATTAGTGAAGTAAAATGGTTTAAATTGCAGTTTCTATCACTAACATGCTGTCACACTGTTAGAAAAAGGACTTTTTTAAGTTCATTCATTTTAAAATCACAACAAAAAAAGTCATTGCAGCCGGCTGCACCACAATTTTTCCCTGAGATTCCGATGTGCCTTTTAGCAAACTATAGCTGAAATTTGATGTCACGCCTCTATGAAAATTATTCTCCGTTCAAGTTGTGCAGGTGGCTCCACAGGATAAGAGTCAAACGTCATACACACTCACTGGCCACTTTATTAGCTACACTTTCAATTTCAATTTATTTTCATTTATATAGTGCCAAATCACAACAGAGTTGCCTCAAGGCGCTTCACACAAGTAACATCTAACCTTACTAACCCCCAGAGCAACAGTAGCAAGGAAAAACTGCCACTGAGGAAGAAACCTCAAGCAGAGCAAACTCAAAGGGGTGACCCTCTGCTTGGGCCATGCTACAAACACAAATTACAAAACAATTTACAAAATTAACATACAGGAAATGTTGCCGGTGCACAGGATGGCTTCCAGAACAGACACCACACCTTGGATGTAGTACCAGGTTGGACCGTCTTTTGCCTTTCAGAACCGCCTTAATTCTTCATGTCATAGATTCAACAAGGTGTTGGAAACATCCATCCATCCATCCATCCATCCATTTTCTTCTGCTTTATCCGGAGTCGGGTCACAGGGGCAGCAGCTCAAGCAAAGCCGCCCAGACCTCCCGATCCACACACACCTCCCCCAGCTTCTCCGGGGGAACCCCAAGGCGTTCCCAAGCCAGCCGAGAGATGTAGTCCCTCCAGCCTGATGGAGGGAAGATGCCTGAGCCACCTCAACTGACTCCTTTCGACGTGGAGGAGCAGTGGCTTGACGCCGAGCTCCTCCCGAGTGACCGTGCTCCTCACCCTATCTCTAAGGGAGCGCCCCTCCACCCTGCGGAGGAAACTCATCTCGGCTGCTTGTACTCACAATCTCGTTCTTTCGGTCATGAGTCAAATCTCATGACCATAGGTGAGGATCGGAACGTAGATCGATCGGTAAATCGAGAGCTTTGCCCCCCTACTCAGCTCTCTCTTCACCACGACGGTCCGATACAGTGACTGCATCACTGCAGACGCTGCACCAATCCGTCTATCGATCTCACGCTCCATCCGTCCCTCACTTGTGAACAAGACCCCGAGATACTTAAACTCCTCCACTTGAGGCAAGGACACTCCACCGACCTGAAGAGGGCAAAGCACCTTTTTCTGGTCGAGAACCATGGCCTCGGATTTGGAGGTGCTGCAAACCGCACTCGGCTGCAAACCGCCCCAGTGCACGCTGAAGGTCCTGATTTGACGAAGCCAACAGAACCACATCGTCCACAAACAGCAGAGACGAGATTCTGTGTTGGAAACATTCCTCAGAAATGTTGGTCCATACTGACATGATGGAATCACATAGTCGCCCATTCAACCAGTCGGTCCATTCTCCTCTGACATCAACAGTAATTGGGCAGACTGGTTGGCAGATGAATTAAGGCAATTTCATCTACATAACTTCCGTTCACTGGATATCTTCTCTATTTTTGACCATTCTCTGTAAACCCTAGAGATGGTTGTGCATAAAGATCCCAGTAGATCAGCAGTTCCTGAAATACTCAGACCAGCCCATCTGGTACCAACAACCATGCCACGTTCAAAGTCACTTAAATCTCCTTTCTTCCCCATTCTGATGCTCAGTTTGAACTTCAGCAAGTTGTTTTCATCACGTCTAGATGCTTAAATGTGTTGAGTTGCTGAGGTTTACTCACTCCAGTCTCATGCTATTAGAGCATGATACCATCAGGAAATATCGATGATTTTTGTGATATGACCAGAATCAGAACCAGAACCCAAATTCCACACGACGCTACACCCCGCGCACCGTGCTGTGCTATCGCAGTTGATGGTAAAATGTGCAAAATCGACTATATTTCTTGACAGTACCACAAACTAATGCCGTAAGATGTGGTTGGATTTACCATATAGCACCAGATTTTAAATGATGGAAAAACATTTAGTGATTTGAAAATGTTCATGTATCCTTAAAACTCAGCAGTGACAGTAACTCTGAGGACTGCCTGAAATGTTTTATTTTCAAATTTTGCAGATTGACTCTTTTGGTGAGATTCAAAGGGTCTTCTGTGTCATATTTGGGCCATATTTGGGACAAGTTGGGACATGCCTATCTCGGCTTTCAATGCTTACCAGTCCAGTAAGTATCAGAGAAATTGTGGAGAACTGGGCATGTCCCAACTTGTCCTCTAACACTCCGAAACGGAGGTGTTCCTTTGTCTCGCTCAAACAGCGAATCGGTCTTTACGCACGAAGCCTCCGCGCGGCTTTCCATGACAAAATCTCTTGTTAAAAGTGAAATCTGCTGGAAAATGGCTGATGTCCAGCTCTTGTGATAACCAGAGAAAGTGCACACGATGGTCTCGTATCCACAGAGCAATCAGCTTAGAAATGATCTGGCGTTTTCTGCCTTGTCGTCGCAGCTCGGAGCGCGGCGCACCGAGCGTCCTTAAAGCCATCCTTAAAGCTGTAGTAACAGTCCTTATTCTCTGTGAGGCCCGTAAAATTTTCACCGAAAGTTAGATACATTTTTCAAATGGTTTCCAGGTGCCAGTCTCTAACAGCTTCTGAAAAAATTCTGATGGTAAAAAAGTCCAAATCATTCCGCCATTTCCAGACAATGAAAATCCGACGAGGGGGCGGGACCACTCCTTCCACAAGGCATGCTCACAGGCGAATGACGTCACCAACAGGCGTGGAAAAACTCACGCATCCGCACAAGGGTTCAAGCTTGTCTGACGTAAAAACATATGAATCAAATCCATATAATTAAAAAAAAAATAAAAAAGGCCCGTTACTTTATTGACAGACCTCGTAATATGACTGATGAATGAGTGATGAAGTTGTAACAATGACCTTGAAGCGGAAGTTAGGAGGGAGAAAGGTTACAATTTTTTTTACCTTCATTTGAACCCACAACAGGGATTTCAGAAGAGCAAAATTATGTATTATTCAGAAGAACACAATGCAGGCCTTTATTTCATACTATTCTCTGCAGTGATTCTCTGAATTATCTTTCAAGACTTAAAATTCTAAAGTCACTTAATGACAGGGGTGGTGGACAAGTGGTTAATGCGCTTGGTTTCAGTGCAGAAGGTTCCGGGTTCAAATCCCACCCCTGCCACATTTCTCCATGTAATGTGGAGTTGCGTCAGGAAGGGCATCCAGCGTAAAACCTGTGCCAATTCAACATGCAGATCCACCTTGGATCTGCTGTGGCGACCCCGAGTGCAAACAAGGGAGCAGCCGAAGGGACTTACTTACTTAATGACAGGAGAAGAGCGCAGGGCTCTGAAATGTGATTATTTCCATTTTTCTTTTTAATTTTCACCATTCCAGTTTAATGGAGTTTTAACAAAAGATGTCACACAAAAGTACATGTGACTCAAACCCTGTTTTTCCTCTTCTGGTCCTTCCAACAAGCACGGTATACGGCGAACACTTGTCTTTATTCTTTTGTAAATTAGAGCAGATGACTGTGTGGGCGTGGTCGCTGCTTCCTCATCCACGTACCCTTTTCATATTTACACACTCAGCACTCCGCTCCACCGCTCGCCTGCCTCCATTCCTGCCTGGAAGGGGGACTGTACTGTTACCAGGGCGACTCATCTCCATGACAACAGTCACCCCAGCCGTCCATAATCCACCCCAATTCCCGATTCCAATCTGTCATCTCACCTCATTTACACCCCACCAAGCCCCATCATCTAGCTCTCACTCTTCCACGTTTGCCATGTCTCTCCCTCTTTGAACCCCCTGAGATAAAGAGGAACCATTCCCAACATGAGCCACTTTCTCGGATTCCAAAAAGTAATGAGACTGGCCTCAAGGCAGAGGATAGGTAGGACGGTGAGGTGAGAGGGCGGATGGAAGGATGAATGGAGAGCTGGAGGTAGGGACGGATGGAGGCGGTAATCCTCCGCACACCGCTACAACCGTGACCCCAATTCCTTATCCTCTGCACAGCTGGCAAAGGTGTGCCAGAAAAGACACAATGAGAGATGGTAGTGTGACTCTCGCTGGAGGGCGTACGTCTGGTGGAACCATGAGCCAGCGGGCACACGGTAGATTGCGGAAGATGAATCAGGTCGGACAATATGGCCTAATGATCTCTAGGGGAACGGAGGGAGCAGATATCCTTCATGTGAGTGTCATTACCAAGGGGAGTGTGTGTCTGTGCTCCTGACGGTGAGGTTACGGTGACTAATCATTGGGCTCAGGTGTGACACCCCGCATCTCCACCCATCACACTCACACCAACACACAGGGAACCATGGGAGTTTCCTCCCAACCACCAGATGACAAGAGCAGATAGAATGAAAGTAGGTCAAACAAACAGCCGTCGCTACAGTTACATCACAGAAGAGAAAAAAAAGACAAGCACGGATGCACATGCACAAGTGTAACACGGGGACATCATGGGATATCCTGTTTTTGTTGTGTCTGTACATGGAGTTCACAAAAAGGAGAGCAACAATATTGTACTTAGTGAAAAACAAACCAATGATTAAAGTTTTTCTCCGACTTTATTGCAATTTTCCAAGTCAATCAATCAATCAATCAATTTTTTTTTATATAGCGCCAAATCACAACAAACAGTTGCCCCAAGGCGCTTTATATTGTAAGGCAAGGCCATACAATAATTATGTAAAACCCCAACGGTCAAAACGACCCCCTGTGAGCAAGCACTTGGCTACAGTGGGAAGGAAAAACTCCCTTTTAACAGGAAGAAACCTCCAGCAGAACCAGGCTCAGGGAGGGGCAGTCTTCTGCTGGGACTGGTTGGGGCTGAGGGAGAGAACCAGGAAAAAGACATGCTGTGGAGGGGAGCAGAGATCGATCACTAATGATTAAATGCAGAGTGGTGCATACAGAGCAAAAGAGAAAGAAACAGTGCATCATGGGAACCCCCCAGCAGTCTACGTCTATAGCAGCATAAACTAAGGGATGGTTCAGGGTCACCTGATCCAGCCCTAACTATAAGCTTTAGCAAAAAGGAAAGTTTTAAGCCTAATCTTAAAAGTAGAGAGGGTGTCTGTCTCCCTGATCTGAATTGGGAGCTGGTTCCACAGGAGAGGAGCCTGAAAGCTGAAGGCTCTGCCTCCCATTCTACTCTTACAAACCCTAGGAACTACAAGTAAGCCTGCAGTCTGAGAGCGAAGCGCTCTATTGGGGTGATATGGTACTACGAGGTCCCTAAGATAAGATGGGACCTGATTATTCAAAACCTTATAAGTAAGAAGAAGAATTTTAAATTCTATTCTAGAATTAACAGGAAGCCAATGAAGAGAGGCCAATATGGGTGAGATATGCTCTCTCCTTCTAGTCCCTGTCAGTACTCTAGCTGCAGCATTTTGAATTAACTGAAGGCTTTTTAGGGAACTTTTAGGACAACCTGATAATAATGAATTACAATAGTCCAGCCTAGAGGAAATAAATGCATGAATTAGTTTTTCAGCATCACTCTGAGACAAGACCTTTCTGATTTTAGAGATATTGCGTAAATGCAAAAAAGCAGTCCTACATATTTGTTTAATATGCGCTTTGAATGACATATCCTGATCAAAAATGACTCCAAGATTTCTCACAGTATTACTAGAGGTCAGGGTAATGCCATCCAGAGTAAGGATCTGGTTAGATACCATGTTTCTAAGATTTGTGGGGCCAAGTACAATAACTTCAGTTTTATCTGAGTTTAAAAGCAGGAAATTAGAGGTCATCCATGTCTTTATGTCTGTAAGACAATCCTGCAGTTGTCTAATCTGTCTAAATCACACTTTTTTTATCTATAGACAATATGTGACACAATTAGTGGTGCCCTTTGATGAATTTACAGTAAATAATAAATAATGTGTTATTATTACAGTAATAATAATAATACATGAATATTTCCACGTCAATGAATAGTATGTTTTGGGGTTGATTTCCATCAGTCATTAAGAAATGCACACGGCATGGACCTGTACATTAAATATACCAACAACATGCAGAAACCTACACGAACATTAACAGTTGGGGTTGCCAAAGCAAATCAGGCAAAACTGGGAAAATGTAGGGCTCAACCAGGATTTGAAACCTGGGACCTCTCACACCCTAAGTGAGAACCCTAAGTGAGAACCATCCCCTTTCACCAACAATCCACCTGAAAGAGGATTAATGTTTGACAGAAGTGAAATTTAAGCCAGAACAGGCAAAAGAGGGAGAGGATGGACTGTTCTCTTTTTTTGTGTGTGTGTGTGTGGGGGGGGGTATTAATGTTAAAAATCCATGATTAAGTATAATTTTCATAATATATGCCCTTTAAGATCATGACAATAATAACAGTAGTGTGTTGGCCAACTGGTGTACTTTCTTCCAAAACAGAAGATTCCAAGTTCAAGACAACCTGTGCTCATTCTCTATGTAATGTTGCATCAGGAAGTCCCTCTGCTGTAAAATGTGTGCTAACTCAAAATGCAGAGCTGCTATGGCAACCTCATGCTGAAAGGGAGACGCTGAAATAACTTCTAAAGACCATGGTGAAAAACACAGCAAACAACTCTCAAGCAGCCAAGGAATACAATGTGAAATATAGTGAAAATATGCTTTATTTAATAACGTCCTACCTTATTCTGTTCAATATAATTTTATGAGCATTATTTACACACACACACACACACACACACACACACACACATACATATATATATATATATATATATATATATATATATATATATATATATATATATATAGAAAAGGCCAGCATAAAGTACAGCACAGAGACTCTGATCATGGCAGCACAAGAACAAGTCAATATAAAATATAGCCAGCAACACTCAAGTGTCCTTCTTAATAAAAGTTTTAATGACTCACGGCAAGACGACAGGATCAGGAGCACAGACGTGTTTCGACTAGGTCTTCATCAGTGTGTAAGGCCGTTCAGGAAATTACGTCTTTTATGGTAACACCAATCAAAAACAGGTGTAAAACTCCACAAAACATGCAAATGCAGACATTACTGATAACAAACCAAAACGTACAAAAGCTGATAATAATAATAAGAAAAAAAAGAAGAAAAAGAAAAAGAAAAATCCCACTGTAGAGAAAATACACTAAAAACATTTACACTGCAAAAAAAAAAAAAACAAGCCGAGCACAAGAACAAGCCCTAGCTACCAGATCTACCACAGCCAACAGGACCCAAGTTACAGGCTGTGAAAATGTGCATACAGATTAGAAGTTCTCAAGTTCCAGTTGGAGATGCCACCAAAGGTGGTTGAGAACAACAGGGCTAAAGTCCTGTGGGACTTCAAATTCCAGACAGACAAACAGCTGCTGGCCAACCAACCAGACATGGTGATGGTTGACAAGGGAAAGAAACCGCCGTAATGATCGACGTGACAATCCCAGCTGACAGCAACATCAGAAAGAAGTAGCACGAGAAAATAGAGACGTACCAAGAGCTGAAGGAAAGCAGCAACTGGGGCAGATGTGGAAGGTAAATCCCAAAGTGGTCCCAGTGGTAATAGGAGCACTCGGAGCTGAAACCCCCAAATTGGAAGAGTGGCTCCAGCAGATTCCAGACACAACATCAGAGGTCTCTGTCCAGAAGAGTGCAGTCCTAAGAAAAGCTAAGATACAGCACCAAACCCTCAAACTCCCAGGCCTCTGGTAGAGGACCCGAGCTTGAGGAACACACATACCCCCCTCCCCAGAGGGGGTGAGAGGCAGTTATTTTTATATGCATATGTTTGTGTGTGTAAATTTTTGATATTCAGAAAATTGTTCTTGAAAATGGGGGTTGGTCTCATAATCGAGGCCCTTTACATCACCCTTAAGTATACTGAGCGCACATCTTGGTGTGCTCTTAGAGAGCAAAGTCAGTGCAGTTGGATTAAAAAGTTCAGGCTGCACACATGTGTATTGTGTGTCTTTGTGTGTGCATTTCAGTATGCACATGGGATGCATTTTTTTTGTGTGTGGGGGGGTTAAGCTTAGAAGTACAGCATGTGTGTTTACGGACAGTCTGTGTGTCGTGCTGAATGTTCCTGCACATTCTTGCGAGCGTCTGTTGAGTATGTGTCTGTGTTCGGCCAGTGCACATTTTAAAATGCTTTATGTTTGCGCACACGGTCCCCACAAGGCAGCAGATAGAGCGTTCTGCGCGTCTGTGCAATGTGTGAATCATCCTCCGGCCTGTTTGCTGTAATATCTTCTGCTCATGTCCAGGCAATAGCTCTGTTTACACAATTACTTGTTGAATACATTATTGCCGGCTTCTATTTCGGGCAGCCATTGGAGCTTTATCGCCTCGCGCTACCTGCAGAGTCTGGTAATGAATGACTGATCCTGTTTACTGCATGACCAGGTGTGTGCTTATCATCTGTATTAGCTGTAAAAAATAAATAATACAGTTATAATCAAACACCAGCCTGTGTGTCTGTAATGTTCTTATGATCACATTTATGAAGATGATTAATGTTGTCTCACATTTACCACATGATCCCCAAATGACTGTATTTTTTAAATGTTAAGGTATAGATTGGACAAAAGCTCTGGATGTCCCCCAAAGGTTTCTGAAGACTGATAGTGAAGCTCAAGTGGGTTTTGGACATCACCATCTTATTAGGACGTGCCTGACTGCCTAACTCACGAGCCTTGGTTAGGAAGTGGAGTGTGGGTAAGACCGGCGTGACCTACTTGAGACCAAAGAACCCCCAACACACCCACCAATCTTGAAGTTACCAAGGTGCATAAGGCTAACAGGCTAGGTAAACTTGTTTCGGGTGTTTGATTAATGCATATTTTTGCAGAATGGGTGGTGGTTTTGATAACGGGTGGCTTGCGTGTGAGTATGTCACAGCCTCAGTAAGCATGTCACTATCAGGGTAGCTGACGTTACCTTGCTATTTATGCCTGCTAATTAGTGCTAACAGTTCCAACATACAAACTGAATAATACAAAATGTTCACTCAATGGAAATACTGGAGCACCAACTTCTTATATAGATGGTCCATTAGTAGAATTAACTGCACAACAAGCCATATTTCTCATATATTTATAATAAAATACGGAGACAGGACAAACATCGTTTAAACCACAGCAGCTAGCAACATCTGCTAGCACAGTGTTTTCCAATACTGGTTCCTGGAAAGCAAGACACTGTACATTTTCCATTAGTCCCTGAACTTATTAGAGTAGATGAGCAGAACACACTAGACTGAACTGATTTGCTCTCATTAGTTCAGGGACAAATGGAAAATGTGTTGCACTTAAAGGGCTCAATGACCAGGAATGGGAAACACTTTGCTAGCAGGTTGCCGCGTGGAACCAGCCCACTGGCTTTCAATCAAAGTGAACACACTTCTAATTATTCAATAACTGTGTTGCTTAAAATTGCATAAACTAATAACCTATAACAAATATCTATTTCTCCTGTAAAGTTGGACATTTTAACATGGGACTCTATGGAGACTGAGTGGCTTTTGGAGACAGCCTCAAGTGACCATTCAAAGAACTGCAACTTTTGGCACTTTCAAGTTGACTTAAATTTTCAGAATTGGAGGCTGTGCTTCATATTAGAGCACTACATATTTTTTTCATGCACACACAAATCCTAAACCTTTTTAATTATTTACGTATTTAATTTTGGAATTACCACTAAACAAACATTAGGGTAAAATATTACATATGACAGTTGGGTCAGTATGACAATTTTGATATTGAAAAGTTAGAGTTAAAAGCAATTAATTAATTTCAGCTCGTAATGTCAACTATTGGTTGAAGGAAATTGGATAAATGGTGAACGACTCACTTTTTATGAGACCAAGAGTCATTGAAAGTGGCTTCTGGGAGCTTTTGGATGTCGGCTCTCCAAAAGTCCTCCTTCTTCTTAAGAACCATCTCAAGAGCGTCCATGGTACCACAAGTAACTGTACAATCATTTTCTACAGCTGTAGACTGTGGAAGGTGAAGGTCTAGAGAAGGCCTCTCCAAACCTGCTCTTGGGTGGGTGGGTTGTGCACCCAACTCTGTCTACTCCACCTACAGCTAATTAACTCAGTCAGGTGTGCTTAGTCAATCATGAGCTGGGAAACACCAATGTTAATTGACCAGGTGTGATTAGAGAAGGTAGACATGGAAAATTGGTGGCCTCCAGGAGCAGGGTTGGAGATACCTGGTCTAGAAGTTACAGCAGACTTGTGACCAGGGGATTATCAACGCTTCATCTCTAAGTTGCTCTTGGGGCAGTTGAGCATCTTGAATGGCAGCGCTGACATCAGCGTGTGAACAGATGAAACAGTTTAAACATCTCCATCAGATGGAAAAGTGTTATATAAAAGCAGCCCTTTAACGGTTCCATTCAGCTGTATCCCCCAATGACATGACAGTGATACAAACTTCAAATGGCTAAACCTTTTAAACATGTCTCAAGTACTGGTGGGTTGATTGTTCCTGACCATAAATTCCTGGCTGCTTGTTGGAATGGAAAGGCCTGTTTTTTCCACACTCAGGAGACTCCAAGCTGTGGTGTTTAAACATCAGTCAGGAATGAGCGACAACGATGGGGTGTCAGGGTGGGGGATCGCACAGCATGCTGGGAAGGAAATTTGGGTCCCTTATTGAAGAAGAGAGAATAGAAATGAGGGACTGACAGTGAGAGAGAGGGAGGAGAGAGGAAACAGCTGGGACAAGTGAGGTGGAGGTGGAGGCAGAGGAGGGAAGGGGAGAGGCAGGTCGGAATTTTGTTCAAACTTCCTGAAGAGGCAAACACAAACAAACACCATCGGACAGCTCGAGGGAGGGAAAAGGAGCAGGGTGGTGAGCCAAAGCGTGGCCTCAGCCACAAATAGTGGCAAACTGTGACAGGAAAGTAATGTTGGTTGAAATACAGAAAAAGCACATTTAAAAAAAATGCAGTGTTCTATACATTTATTTTGATCTCTATTTCATTATAGACAATATGAATCTAAGATATGTCATATTCTGTGTGGTCAACTTCTTCTGAAGTGCCTACTTGACACAAGTTAATTACACAGTACCATAATGTTTGTAATTGTTTGTATTGATGTAAATGAAGTCCAAGACATATTCAATGACTTGGACATGTTCATGTATCCATCCCCCATGAACCTGACTGACCTTGAAAAGTGGGAAGCCACAGTTCGGTGTCTGGGGACCAACTCCAGATGTAGAGACGTTGTCAAGGGCAGAGAAAAGAGGCGACCCTAAAGTTTTTTTGTTGTTGTTGTTTTTTGTATGTTTGTTTGATTGGATTATAAATACATAAATTAAAAATAGATAATAAATAATAAGGGTGTCACCAAGTGCAGCAGAATGAGGGTCAATGAGTTTGTTTCTGACCATGTCAATAATATTACACGTCGAATCCTGTACTGTTAAGTAGGACAGACAGAAGTGGAGACACTGAAGTTAAATGAGTTCCTGCACCTCCCGAGTCTACAAACTGCTCTCTGGGTGAAACGGAACTCATCACGGTGGAGGTAAAGTTTCATTTTACCTATTATTCACCACAACTGTGTCATAGGGGGTATTAATTTACATTTGAGTGATTTCTTTTCATCGTGCCTGAAGATTTTTTTTCTTTTCTCTTCTTGCTGCTGAGGCTTTATTACACTTGATTAACTCTCCCGATTTCTCATCCAGGTTGTGATATACCTCTGGAGAGTAGACTTACATTGTGTCAACAGAGTTAGTCTGCATGCTTATATATCTATTTAACCACTAGCCCCCAGCTGAATAACAGTGTTCTCATCCACCCCCCACCCCACCCCACCCTCCCCCACTCCTCCTCTTACTGCCCGGAGCCAGAGCGATCAGGCTAAATCCAAGACTCATCAGTTAGATGCCCCAGATTCATCCTCTTGGATAAATACATACAGTGTGTTTAAATGGCTTAACAAGCCTTTGTGTACACACACACACACACGTGTCCGTTTGTGTGTACGTTCAGCAGCGCCGGCTGGAGATGGTAAACAAAGCTGAGAGAACAAACTGACCTCCATCCATGATGTCCCTTTCTGCAGACGTCTTTACTGCTGGTGTCCGGATCCCAATTAGTAACACACAAGACTATAATCAGGACAAGGACATCGGCTCAGGACTAAAGAACATAATGGGCCCAGTGTTACTCCCACTGCAAAGCAGCGCACAGTACACACACTATTGCCACATTCAACCACAGTTGTCATTTTTGTTCCCATGTTGTATCAAAAGCAAGATTATTAGCACTTATCTTGGCTCACATAAGTATATTAACCAAAGAAAAGATGTGGCAAGGCGCAGAAAGCAGATTGCATAGACCAACAAATACCTGGTCTAAAGTCTAAGCAAGAGTTTTTCTACTATTTATATCATGCAATATTCAGACACGTCTTACATTGAAGGGTTCATGATGTTCATACACTGTTTATTCACCCGGTAGGGCATCAACCGACTACAAACCTAAAGCAGGTCTCCCGGATTCCCTATTTCTGGCACCTGATTGGTTTTTAAAACATTAAAATAAACAATCAGATGTTCAGTCACAGCATGCCGTAGTGTGTAATCTGTGGTAATACCAGTGTTGGAGATTGTAGCGGCCAATCTGTAAAATTTTGAAAATGAACAAAAAATTGTGACATTGGGCAGCACAGTGGTTTAGCGGTTAGCAGTGTTGTCTCACAGCAAGGTCATAGGGTCGCTTCCCATCTGGGCCTTTCTGTGTGGCGTTTACCTGTTCTGTCCATATTTGCTTGAGTTCCCTTCAGGTGCTCCAGTTCCTCCCACTTCCAATGACATGCAGGTCAGGTAATTAGTGACTCGAAATTGACTGTAGGTGTACGTGCATGTTTGAATGTGTTTGTCCATCTATATGTCCGTCTCCACACCAGTGGCCTGTCAGGATGTACGAGGTCTATTAGAAAAGTATCCGACCTTATTATTTTTTTCAAAAACCATATGGATTTGAATCACGTGTGATTACATCAGACATGCTTGAACCCTCGTGGGCATGCGAGAGTTTTTTCACGCCTGTCGGTTACATCATTCGCCTGTGGGCAGTCTTTGAGTGAGGAGTCGCCCACCCTCTTGTCATTTTTTCATTCTTTAGGAATGGCTCAGAGACTGCTGCTTTGTTTGATCAAAATTTTTTCAAAACTGTAAGGCACAACTGAGTGGACACCATTCAATAAATTCAGCTGGTTTTCGGTAAAAATTTTAACGGCTGATGAGAGATTTTGGTCTGGTAGTGTCGCCGTAAGGACGGCCCACGGTGCCTGACGGCGATCTGCGCTTCGAGGCGGCAGCGTCTCGCTGTTTCAAGTTGAAAACTTCCACATTTCAGGCTCTGTTGATCCAGGATGTCGTCAGAGAACAGAGAACTTTCAGAAGAAGTCAGCATGAGGAGTTTATTCGGACATTCCATTGTTAACGGACATTTTGTAATGAAAGAACGTGCGGGAAGAGTCGCATGTCGGCCGGACCCGACCGCGGGGGGTCGCGACAGGAAAAACACCTCCGTTGTAAACCTTAATGGGCAAGTTGGAACATGCCCAAGCTGTTAAACAATTTCTCAGTTACTCACTTGTTGAAAGCCATCAAAAGCCGCCTGAATTTTACAAATGGTTTTCAACACGGGGGCGTTTTTCCTGTCGCAGCGCACACAGATTCGCGCAAATTCGCCGAGTCGTTTCTGTGACAACTCGGCGAATTTGCGCGAACGTCTTTCATTACAAAATGTCCTTAAACAGTGGAATGTCCGCATAAAGTCCTCATGCCGGCCTCTTCTGAATCTTCTCTGTTCTCTCACGACGTCCTGGGTGAATTAAGCCTTAAATTAGGATGTTTTCAGGTTGAAACAGGCCGACGACGGTGCCTGGAAGCGCTGCGCGACGTCCCGCTCCGTGGGAAGTCCTTACACCGACAGAAACACCCCATAATCTCTCATCAGCCGTTAAACTTTTCACCGAAAACCAGCTTAATTTCTCGAATAGTGTCCACTCGGATATTCCTCACAGGTCCAGAAAAGTTTGATAAAGCAACGCGCGCCGTCTCGAGCAGCGTGTGAAACAAAGGAATTCAGCCGAGAGGGCGGGATCACATCTCACTCAAGGCCTGCCCACAGGGAAATGACGTCACCGACACGTGAAAAAACTCACGCATGCGCACGAGGGTTCAAGCATGATTGGTGTAATCGCACGTCATTCAAATCCTTTTTTTTTTTTTAAATAAAAAGGTAGGATACTTTTCTGATAGACCTCGTACAGCACCCCACGCCCTATGACTGCTGGGATAGGCTCCAGCCCAATCATGACCCTTAAAGGCACAGAAAATGGATGAATGTACACATCAGTGGCCTGTTCAGGATGTACTCCAACACTTACCTACTGACTGCTGCGCCCTGAACCCTTAACTGGAGTAAGCGAGTTTGGAAAATGACTGGATCTACACTGTACATCAATACTCATCTTCCTTTGATAATTGCAGTTCTTCTGTGAGTTACTGGCAGTCGGTGCGTGACATCAAGAATCCGGCGCCCATTTGTGGCCCTGTAAAAAGCCTCGGCTTGCTCTCAGGTGGAATCAGCAGCTGCAGGTGTGTTTGGAGCGAGACAGCAGCTATTGTTGTAGAGCCGCCGTAGCACTGACAGCCAATAATGACGGGGGAAATGGAAGCGAGCGCAGTAAATGTCACACTCAGTCTCCGGGGCATTGCACAATGCTTAGCCTGTTGGCGGAGTCACGACGGGTTGATAGAGATGGAAAAAGAGAGCGAGAGAGAGAGAGAGAGAGAAATAAGGGAGAAGACAGAAAGGACGGAGAAAAAAATGAGGGAGTGAGCAGGAGAGAGAGCGCAAATGAGTCTGTGAGCTTCTGCATTGTCTGGTTGTGTGTCTCGCCTCCTATCTCCCTCGTCTCCATGCGGCCTCTAATTCATACTGACCTATCCATTGTGAGGGAGCAGATGAGACGGGTCCAGCATCGCGCTGACTGAATGAAGTCCACCAGAGCTGTCTCTCTGTTTTCTACACTATTCCCCCGGCTGTCTACCTTCATTCCCGTCCCAGTGCGTTGTCGGAGCAGTAGCCCGAGACACGCGTACTCACACCGAGCCTAGGGTGAGAAAAGCTGTGGACGGAGGGGTCGTCCTTTTATTGCCCCGATCAAAACATTCATCCATCCTCTCCCTCCCTTTATTACACCGTCCTTATTAAATCATCGGCCGCCTGTTACTGCTGGATTTATCTGCAGGTATCACCTTGACCCCAGACTGAGCGCAGACAATCGCACAGCCACACAAAGTCAAACCTCTGCCTCACACATTCACACATATTGTCACCTTTGTCTCCATTTAGATGGGCGTAGGAATACGGCAACAGTTGTGACCTTGATACGTGACAAAAAGCAGGCCAGTTGCCATCTTCGCAGGTCACCCCGCGATGATGCAATCACACTGAGCTAATGGAGGTTGGATATTACGGGAGGAGAGTCTTAGCTTTTCCTCAACAACTGGGTCAAGGAACTAGAATATAACGTACCTCTGCAGAGCTACCAGAGGGCTTCTGGGTGTTTCTTGCAAATTGACTTGGTGCATGTCTCGGGGAAGTTAAACAAAATAAGGGAGCGGGAAAACAGAGGTTGCTGAGGAGGCATAAAACAATGCCTGGAGTGTCTCACTTATGCATTTGAGGAATGCAGTTGTCCAATTACCCAGCAGACAGCATACATGACTTTAGGGAACAATCTGCCTGGGTCTTGTGAACATTTACACAATACTTCAAAGACAGAAAGTTCACAGTGCAAAAGAACGACACACATTTTCTGTGGTGTTTGACTCTCAAAGAACACGTGACGGCACAGGGATTGGATGGCTAAAATGTAGATGAGTAGGTGGGTGAGTGGGTTAGACCATTCCAGCCAGCATGTGCAGAAAATAACTCAAAAACAATAAATGTTTTTATAATTTACAGAATTAAAAGGTGCACATGAGATGGATGGGGAGGTGATGGTCTTGTGGTTAAGTGTTGGGCTTCAGACCAGAAGATCGCGAAGGTCCTTAATCCTCCAGTTGCTCCTGGTGTGTAGTGAGAAGGTGCTCCCTGACATCGGTGTGTGAGTGTGAAATGTGAGGCATCATTGTAAAGCACTTTGAGCTTCTGGTGCAGATGGAAAAGCGCTATATAAATGCAGTCCATTTACCATAATGAGGATACACTTAGTTTGTGAGTGTGGAATGTTTCAAAACCTGTTTCAAAACATTATTCCACATTCCGTATGAAACCCTGGACGCACCGAATAATAAACCCATGAATAATAATGAGCCGTACATGGATTTGTCAGAAATTTCAGTGATCATTCGAATAATGATTATTCTGAAGGAATTGCAGGAAACAAATGTTCAAAAAGGCTCGGATAATAATGGGCCTCTAACAGCCTCGTATTCACCACTAACATCCTCGTTTGTCCTCATGATATCTCGTACACAAATCGCCCTGCGCTATTTTTGCTAAATTTTGAACTTCACAAAATTAGCATCACACTCAGAGATGAGCCTTGTTAAACAAATAATCTGCCTCTAAGAGTCTCTATTCTCACACGTTTCTTGAATAACTCAACTCGCACAAAAAAAAAAAAATAATAATGCTACATGGGTCATTAGTTGGAATCAGTTAATTTAATTAATTTAATGTGATTAGCTTATAATGCGCCAAATCACAGCAAAAGCCTTGTCAAGGCACCTTACATAAAACAATTCAACATAAAATTTAATAAATAACTAAAAATGAATAAAAAAAAAAAATTACAAATACATGAATAAAAACAGAAGTAAAAGAATAGAACAGATAAAAAAAATATTCATAAGAAAGAGAATAAAAATGGGTTTTCAGTCTTGACTTAAAAATGTCCACAGACTCCGACTGCCTCACGGTCGCAGGAAGACTGTTCCACAGGGTGGGTGCACGATCAGAAAAGGCTGTTTGACCTGCTGACTTCTTCTTCACCCTGGGAACACAGAGGTCCCGCATCCTGCGACCGCAAAGCCCGGGCCGGCACGTAGAGTTCCACCAGATCAGCCAGATAAGATGGTGCCAGTCCATGAACAACCTTATAAGTCAATAACAAAACCTTAAAATCTGCTCTCACAGAGACAGGGAGCCAGTGCAAGAATGCAAAAATGGGTGTGATATGTTCAGACCTTCTGCTACGTGTCAGAAGTCTGACGGCAGTGTTCTGAACCAGCTGAAGACTCCTGATGCTGGACTGCGGTAACCCTGAAAACAAAACATTACAATAATCTAGTCTAGAAGAAACAAAAGCATGAATCAGGGTCAATTGCCATCCGATGTTCAAATTTGCGATAATCTTAACTGCTTTAAGAGAAAGGTCAAGTCATTTTTGCTCAACAGTGTTTTAGAAAACCAGTCAAGCCAATTTGTATAACTGTGCATTATTTTATTTGCTTCTTACTTTTTTATTAAAATTATTTTAGTGTTTTTATTATTTTTTATTTATTTATCTAGATTTTTATCTTTGTTGCCTCTTGTGTTGTTTTATGTAAGGACCACAATGGAAATAAGTCGTTTAAGTTTTTTGCATTCTCCTTGAAATTCCATGAAATGTATCAGGCATATGTTTTAACATGTTATTTTGTTGTATGTTTTATATGGAATTTCTAAATCAATCAATCAATTAAGTTTATTATTTGGTCTGACCAGGGCTTCAAAAGGGAAGACATGCTGAACACTGACACCTGCTGGATGGTTCACAAATGTGCATCCATATTAAAATGTAAATTTTAGACAATCTCAAATTAGAAAATTTGGGGAGAATATGGAAAATGCAAAGTGAAAAAGACACAAAAACAAAAACAGTGATCCTTACATTTACTTTGACTTCTGTTTCATCATAGACAACAGTAACTCAAGACTTTTAGTATTTATTTGTCATTAACTTCATCTCATTTGTTAATATATATGTCATTGCTGCATTACAGACCTGCAACACAACTCAATTGAATTTATTTATGTAGCACTGATTCACAACATCAACACAATTCATCCCAGGGTGCTGCACACGGGTAAGGTTTAAGTGAGTAAACACATAGGCAAGAAAGAAAAAACTCCCTCAAGTGGTTTTTGATTGTAGGAAGAAACCTCAAGAAGACCGGACTGAGAGGGGTGACCATCTGTTTTGGTAATACTCACAATAACAAACAAAAAACAAACAAAAAAAAAAAAATCTAATGAACAAATCAAAGAAATGTCAGACATACTCGACAATGGAAAGAAGCATCCAGGCAGTCACACAGTCCTGTGGCCAGTGTGATCAATTAGTCCCAATAATAAAGTGGTAAAGATCATGGAGCCATTAAGTCAGCCCATTAGTCAAATGACCATCGTTAAAGTCCCTCAGAGTCCATATCAATGTGTAACATGTTCTGGCCACCAACTATCACCTTCACAGCCAGTTTTTGATGAAAGAAGTCAGGGGTTGGAATAGGGAAGGACTATAAATCAGGAAAACAGATCAACTCCAGGCTCAGAATTCCCATGTGCCTTCCGGCAAACCGCAGCTGAAACATTGTGTTTTCTTATTAAGAAAATCCTCCTCGATACCATTTGAGCTCTGTGGCCAACCTGAGCAGATGATCTTTCGTCTGAAAAGCAGCTGCTTGTTCGGATGATCTCACTGCCAGCAAACACACACACACACACACATATTTCTTGCCCGACACGTGCAGATTTAGGAGGTGTCCATTGTGACTAATCTTATCTCAGTGAACAGAACATTATTCTGGACACATCTGTTACACTTAAATTAATGACTCATAATTTCCCTGAGTCAGGCACGGAATAATCCTGACTGTGTGTTGATGTGCAGGACAAAAGAAGGGAGCATCAGTCAAAATTTAATTATACCCTGATACATTTGCACACATTCACCCCAAACACAGTACAAAAGTAGAAGGGCACTCAGTAGAGCGCTTTCCTCCACCACGCCACATAAACACAAAAGGGCAAACAAATACATTATGTTATATTCAAGAGTTTAATCCGGATCATCACCAAATTTTAATCTATTGATCCTGGACATATTTCCCATCATTCCACCAAATTTGGCTCAAATGCGTTCAAAACGTTTTGAGTTAAACGCCGGTGAAAACATAACCTCCTTGGCGGAGGTAATAAGATCTCAAAATTGTGAGATTAAAGGTATACTGATACATTTAAATCAAACCTTGGTGCAGTTTTCGAGTTGGTATGATTTATATTTTTATCATTTATATTAGAAAAACAGCATGTTGTAGAATATATAGATAATATATCAAATTTAGAATAAGGGCTGTTGACCAACAAAGACATAACCTTTTATTAAACCTTTGCACCAAGCTGCCAATCATAGGAAATGTCAAGGAATCTACTCAGTATCTACAGTATGTTTGTCAGCAGGTGGCTGTTGGGGTATTCCAGAGAAGACAGAAAACATAGACTTGTTGTTCTTAATGTACTTAATTCCATGTAGTTGAGTCAATAGTAACTGTATCATGTTGAATATTTAATATCCTGTGAAATTGCAACACAAAACATTTAATTTTCATTCTTTTTGTACCGGTTTCATTATCTAAGGTACATTGGCAGCCTTAAATACTGTGTGCAAACACATTTTAATTTTTTTTTTTTTAACACTGGAGAAATCATGAGCACTCCAGAATGAATGAAGCACAGCCTGGATTTACTGTCACTTACCAGAATAAAGTTTATTCTGGTAAGTGATGATAGATCCAGCTGCACTTCACTGGCTCCATGTGACTCTAAGAGCTGACATATGTGTTATGAGTCGGACGCAGCCCGGAGAACCGACCAGCGTTTGAAGGACCCAGTATGAAATAAGCAGAGCACGGTACAAAGGATAACAGAGTTTAATAAACATAACAGTGATGTGAAAAATATAAAAGTGCGCGGTCTGGCGTGGTGGATTGCGGTGCGCTCCCAGCAGCGCTAACGGTCCGGAGCCAGAACCAGTTCGGACCCAAGGACCCCGCCGACACCCCCCAGGTGGCCGCGAAAAAACCGAGTCTGTGAAAGAAGAAATCATTATGTGAGTCCACACTCAACACACAGAGAGACCACTCAAAGGTGTACAAACAGCAAACACTTCCTGGCTTAATTGCAAATCAGCTTCCCACCCTGCAGGCATAGAACACCCTGTTCACAAAACTCCACTGCAGTGGAAGCTGATTTAAACGACCAACATACAGCTCAATATAATAAGGTGTGAGGGACACCACATTTACTGACTGTATAAATGTTAGTCACAAAATCTAACGTACCTCAGGAAGTGTGCTGACGAGCGTGAGACCTCACCCCCTCCTCTTTCACAGACCATGCATCAAACCTGGACGTTCTCTGCATCCACTGATGATGAGATGGCTCTTGAGACGACGATCTCACCCGTCTGGTCACAAGGTCGAGTCTCTGGCAAATACACACTGTGTACTCCAGTCTTAAATGCCACCATGTTCCAATCCATGTAGATGCACCACAGCTGTGAGTCCTGACGAGCCGCAGGTGATCAGCCTCAGGTGATCAGGGTGAGGTCCTGATAAACTCAGCTACACAGCCACTCAGTCCCAAATGCAAGCCACCTGGAAGGAAAAACAAAAGACAGGACAAAAGACAGAAACAAAAAGGCAGCCAGGCCCCCCCAGCCATACAACAATATGAGGTTCTAAATGGTCATACACCCATCTTGCTGAACGTGTTAAACCCTATGTGCCGCCTTGTGCCCTGTAGTGGCTGAATGCAGACGTGTCATAAGGGTTAAAAAGAAGTCAGCAGGCTTCAGAGCTGTTTCTTGCTGTGCTACTACCTTGTGGAATAGCCTGCCTGTTAAGCCCCGTTTACACATAGACGTTAAGAGCTCCCGGAAGCGTCCCGGAAGAGTTTTTGGCCGTCTTAAGGATCAAACGCTGTTGGTAATGCCGGCACTAGGGGGCGTGGCTTAGTTCCGGCTTTACTGGGAATCGTCGAAAAAATGATTCAACATGTTGAATAATTCCGGGAGCGCTCCCGGAGAATTCGCGTGACGACGGAGACAACGCGAACAATGGTGTTTGATACTTTTTAATCGCCATTTCATCCTGCCCCTTCCTGTAGTGCCGCAGTTTACACCGCCGTAATTGGCGGCCGACATTGTATCCCTAACCAACGGCATGTAAACGGTGATAGAGCCCACATTGGCATCCTCAACGGCGTTTTAACCGGCGACAGAGGGAAAACAGCGGCGCTAGCAGACAGTATGCCGTTCTAAACGCCACCTCCCGGTTAAACCGGCGTTCCAAACGGATCCAGTATGCCTCCTAAAAGAAAATTGGCAGCGGCAAGGACTTACCAAGAGGTCTGGTTCAGAAGCAGAGGGAAAGCCTGTGGTGGAGACGGAGAAACACATTGAGGAGGGTAAAAGGAAGGAGAAGAAAAGGCTGAGGATGATCTCCCTCCCCCTGCAGTGACAGAGGCATGTGTTCCTGCTGCTTCAGCCTATTATACTCTGGGGGCGGTGCTTATATGCAAAAGATCCTGGAGTAACGCAGGATTTGCCTGGATAAAAACCTGGGTATTAACCAGCGGTACACAGGGCATTATCGGCGGCAGCAGAACACCGCTGTTCTCACACTAAAGGATAGAACTGGGTATTAACCCCCGTTGCCTGACGTTTGCCGGATGCTACGGTGTCAAAACGCCGCTTTATTCAGCAGATTTAGTGGCATTTTATCTGCGTATTTGCGGATAGTACGGCAGCCAAAACGCCAGAGAAATGCTCCGCCCCTTTCCACCGCAAAAACAACCGTAACTACCGCGAACTTTGGTCTACGTACTGCCCGCCAACAAAACCGTCTATGTGTAAACTAGGCTTTAGGATTCAAATGGCAACTTGCACAGTCTCTTTTAAGATGTCTTAAAACCAATTTATTTTCAATAGCCTATCATTAGTTTTATGGTTTTTATCTTGCTTATTGTACATAATTATGTTGTGGTTCCTCAGAATAACTGAAGTTTTATGGACGCTGTACTGGACTGTCATGGTGCAGCCGGTCTGCTCGGTGTTAGCCTGATCGCATCAGATCTCAGAAGCTAAGCAGTGTGGGACCTGGTTAGTACTTGGATGGGAGACCTCTTCGGAACATCAGCGGCTGTGTGTTTCACCAGGTAAAACTGGAGTTGCATCAGGAGTATTGCATCTGGCATAAAACTTGTGCCAAATACCAATTATTTTTGGCTGTATCCGTTGTGGCGACCCCAAACAAAACAGGAGCAGCTGAATGGACAACAACAACAACAACTGGACTCTCTTGGTGACGAAGGAGCTGAGCCAGAAGGCAAGGCTCTCAAGTTACCAGTCGATTTACGCTCCTATCCTTACCTATGGGCACGAACTTTGGGTAAGGACCAAAAGAATAAGGTCGCAGATACAAGCAGTGCAAATGGCATTCCTCCGTTGGGTATCTGGGCTTATACTCCTGGACAAGGAGAGTAGAGTGTAGAGCTGCTGCTTCTTTGCATCGAAAGGAGCCAATTGAGGTGGTTTGGGCATCTGGTGAGGATGCCCCCTGGTCATCTCTATCAGGAGGTCTTCCTGGTATGTCCAACTAGGAGGATGCCCTGGGGTAGACCCAGGACACTTGGAATGCCTCAGGATCCCCTGGGAAGAGTTACAAGACAAGGCCAAGGACAGGGAAGTGTGAGGTGAGCTGTTTACTCTGCTGCCACCATGACCCAGACCCAGATAAGTGGCAGAAAGTGAATAATTGAATATATATATATATATATATATATATATATATATATATATATATATACATACACACACAGGGAAACATGAAAAGTGAATAAACACTTCTTGCCATTGTGATCCTAACAGAAAACAGCTTCCAGTAGACAACAGATCAGAAACAATGACAAATGGACCACAAGGATGAGGACAAATGTCACCATACCTGCCTGTGATTTGATCTGTACATTGAGGCATATTTGTGAAATTGTACTTGATCAAAATCATTGTAGTCCTGTGCATGAATCCATATATGATATTTTCCATATGTGTCTGAAATTTGTACTATCCCAAATATTATAAGCTGGAAAATTCACAGCACTCTGAAAGCTTGTGAGAAAATAAAAAACTAAGTATTCCATTCATGAAAGGAAATAAATATACATACATACATACATTTGTTTTTTATTATTGTTGCTATGGAAGTCATTTTACTTTGATTGTGACCCATTTGAAAGGTTATTCTCCAGGGTGTCCAGACAATCACACTATTTCATTTTATCAAGTTGAAATAAGCATCCAGATCATCTGGGGACTTATCACTGTAACAAGTCATGAAGTAGGACACAGCCCACTGACTGCGGATCAGAAGGTTTCCCATTGGACGGTGGTGGGTAAATGGGGTCATGGGATCATTCACAGATGGAACAGATGGGGTACCCCAATCCCTCCACCATCTGAGTCTTGTACCCCTCCAATAGCATTTTGTCACGGCTCTTGGCCCCTTGAGGCTGCTGTCACATCACATCCCCAAAGTAAATTTGTGGGATTCATAATGCAATAAATAAATAAATAAGTAAATAAATCTCTTCACGGTGTTCAGTGCTTCATTTTATCTCAAAATGTTTGATTAGTTTTTTTTTTTCCTTCCTCGGGTACCAAAATGTCATGAAATGTTAATTCAACAGTTCATCATGGAAGAAGTGATGAGCAAAGAAGCAGAACAAATATAAAGGGCAGAGCTCATTGTCTTTGAAATTTTCAATATCCTACGTGCTGGTAGATCGAGCACAGCAGGTAGCACATGCCTGACACTAAATCTCACTCACAAGTCCCCAAAAACAAACACCTACTTTTATTCCATTCTTGCAGGTGTCTAGATACAAAAACAGAAAACTTTGATAGCAAATGACAAGTTGTATTTTCCCATGTCAAGAAATTTCAGTTTTTAATTATATGAGCCTGGAGGCAGAAAATACTCATTACATGACAGTTAAAGCTGTTATGACAGAGAATAAAAACAGAACAACTTTGCACATTGGGGATATATTTGGCGGCATCCAATAAATCATCTCCTGCCTGCCGAGTATCACGCTGTGACCCCCTCCAGTAACACATTATTTGAGCGAATCCAAAACTGTTGGCAGCGCAACTTAGTTAACTTTTGGTCATGATTTGTACATGAATTAACTCGACACGTTAATCATCCCGACGTCTACATTTAAGCTCCAAGCAGAGTGTGACAGAGGTGACCCTCCTGAGCGTATCACCTCCTTTGAATGTTTGGCACTCCCAACTGGTTGCACTCGATCAGCCTCTTTCTGCTAATAGTTATTTTCCACCCGTGTCTTTTACTTCTACACCATAAAGTTCCATCTGCAAGCGTTCAGCCCATTTAGGCTTTTGAAGGTCATTACTGATGTGAAGTAACTGTTAGCCACTAGCAAGAAGGAGCTACAGGAAACAGTAACTGCCATTAGGTCATTAATGACCAAGTGTTTATGTTTATGAGAGAAGATCATCAGCAAACCCACCTCCTGAGGTGATTGGTTGCAAGGAAAACTTGCACTGTCTTGGCCCTCATTGCCCACCCCTGCACTAGACCATCACCATCCCCACAGCATGATTCTGCCACCACCATGCTAAACTGTAGGGATGGTCCCTGGTTTCCTCCAAACATGACACCTGGTATTCCTACCAAAGAGTTCAATCTTTGTCTCATCAGACCAGAGAATTTTGTTTTTCATGTTGTGAGAGTCCTTCAGGTGCCTTTTGACAAACTCCAGGCAGCTGCCATGTGCCTTTTACTAAGGAGTGGATAGAGTGACCATCAGGTTCTTGGTCACCTCCCTGACTAAGGCCCTTCTCCCCCGATCGCTCAGTTTAGACAGGCAGTCAGCTCTAGGAAGAGTCCTGGTGGATCTGAACTTCTTCCAATTACGGATGATGGAGGCCACTGTGCTCATTGGGACCTTCAAAGCAGCAGAAATGTTTCTGTATCCTTCCCCAGATTTATGCCTCGAGACAATCCTGTCTCGGCGGTCTACAGACAATTCCTTTGACTTCTGACATGCACTGTCAACTGTGGGGCCTTATACAGTAGTGTTCAGAATAATAGTAGTGCTATGTGACTAAAAAGATTAATCCAGGTTTTGAGTATATTTCTTATTGTTACATGGGAAACAAGGTACCAGTAGATTCAGTAGATTCTCACAAATCCAAGACCAAGCATTCATGATATGCACACTCTTAAGGCTATGAAATTGGACTACTAGTAAAAAAAAAAGTAGAAAAGGGGGTGTTCACAATAATAGTAGTGTGTCATTCAGTCAGTGAGTTCGTCAATTTTGTGGAACAAACAGGTGTGAATCAGGTGTCCCCTATTTAAGGATGAAGCCAGCACCTGTTGAACATGCTTCTCTCTTTGAAAGCCTGAGGAAAATGGGACGTTCAAAACATTGTTCAGAAGAAAAGCGTAGTTTGATTAAAAAGTTGATTGGAGAGGGGAAAACGTATACGCAGGTGCAAAAAATGATAGGCTGTTCATCTACAATGATCTCCAATGCTTTAAAATGGACACACAAAAAAGACGCGTGGAAGAAAATGGAAAACAACCATCAACATGGATAGAAGAATAACCAGAATGGCAAAGGCTCACCCACTGATCAGCTCCAGGATGATCAAAGACAGTCTGGAGTTACCTGTAAGTGCTGTGATAGTTAGAAGACGCCTGTGTGAAGCTAATTTATTTGCAAGAATCCCCCGCAAAGTCCCTCTGTTAAATAAAAGACATGTGCAGAAGAGGTTACAATTTGCCAAAGAACACATCAACTGGCCTAAAGAGAAATGGAAGAATATTTTGTGGACTGATGAGAGTAAAATTGTTCTTTTTGGGTCCAAGGGCTGCAGACAGTTTGTGAGACGACCCCCAAACTCTGAATTCAAGCCACAGTTCACAGTGAAGACAGTGAAGCATGGTGGTGCAAGCATCATGATATGGGCATGTTTCTCCTACTATGGTTGGGCCTATATATCGCATACCAGGTATCTTGGATCAGTTTGGATATGTCAAAATACTTGAAAAGGTCATGATGCCTTATGCTGAAGAGGACATGCCCTTGAAATGGGTGTTTCAACAATACAATGACCCCAAGCACACTAGTAAATCAACCAAATCTTGGTTCCAAACCAATAAAGTTAATGGCTCACAGATGTGAAGAAATCATGAAAAACTGTGGTTATACAACTTAATACTAGTTTAGTGATTCACAGGATTGCTAAAAAAGCAGTTTGAACATAATAGTTTTGAGTTTGTAGCGTCAACAGCAGATGCTACTATTATTGTGAACACCCCCTTTTCTACTTTTTTTTACTAATAGCCCAGTTTCATAGCCTTAAGAGTGTGCATATCATGAATGCTTGGTTTTGTTGGATTTGTGAGAATCTACTGAATCTACTGGTACCTTCTTTCCCATGTAACAATAAGAAATATACTCAAAATCTGGATTAATCTTTTTAGTCACATAGCACTACTATTATTCTGAACACTACTGTATGTAGACAGGTGTATGCTTTTCAAAATCATGTCCAATCAACTGAATGTACCCCAGGTGGACTCCAGTTAAGCTGCAGAAACATCTCAAGGATGATCAGTGGAAACAAGATGCACCTGAGCTCAATTTTGACTGTAACATAAAATTTGATAAGAGTGAAGCTCTGTGAATACTTTCTGGATGCACTGTATATTTACTGTTGCTCAATATATACTCTTACTTTAGTTTTATGTATAGTGACTTTGGTTTTATAGAGTTACTGAAGTTTAATATGTGTTTGTTGCGATTTTAGAGTTACTGAAGTTTTATATACCATTACTGCTATTTAATATGTCAAGTTACTTTAATATGTAGAATTACTGTAGTTTTTATATAGTTATTATGATTTTATTGAGTTATTGTTATTTTATATATACTGTTGTTTTATATATACTCAGGAGCATTCATAGTAGAACTACCAGGCTCAGAAACAGCTTCTTTCCTGAGGCTGTTAGACTGTTGAACTCGAGCCGTGCTCCATCGAACTTACACCATCACATACGGACTGCACTAAAAACACTTTAATTGCCCATGTGCAATAATCTCCCGTGTGCATTATACGTGCAATGTTAGTTTTTCACTTAATTCCCAGTGCAATATTATAGTCTATTTGCTGTTCACTATATTTGGTATTAAACATAGCTAATTTTGGCTTTTATTTTATTTTAATAGTTTATATTTAGATCTAGCCCTGCGACAGACTGGCGTCCTGTCCTGGGTGTACCCCTCCTCGCGCCCTATGACTGCTGGGATAGGCTCCAGCCCCCCGCGACCCTTAATTGGACTAAGCGGTAGAAGATGAATGAATGAATGAATATTTAGATCTATAGTTTTTAGAAGGCTCTTAAAAAAAATAACCAGGACCTGAGTACTAATTTCATATCATTAACATGTAAATGTGAGAACTCAAACAAATTTGCTTGAACCAAAAGAAACTGGCCGTGTAAAATACAAATGATCACCAATCATGCTGTCAAATATTTGGTTACTTCCTTATTGCAACACAAAAAAGGGTGATATTTTGTCATTGCCCTCATCTGTTGTGTCGAGAGACATATTCCTCGCATTATGGGCCGTTCATCTCTGTGACAATGAAACAGATGAATGAAAACCAAGGAAAATTAGAGATCTTTGAGTAAACTCCCAAAATGATACCTCAGACTGTACAATAGTGGTCGCTTGCCTGTATTATCTACTATGTTGGCAGTTGTAAAGCTTTTGTGATGAAATATGTGAATTAATAATGTGGTCATCCTCTTTATTGAAGAGGCCAAGACTGTCTATGTGTGTAATTGAGAGATATGATGTATAAAACCCCCTATACCAAACTCCAATTATCTCCCCTTGAAGATGTCAGACTGTAATTATTTTCCTTCACACATATCATCATGTGGTGTGCTTCCATTGTGTGAAATATCATTGAAATCCAAGTCATATTTGTAAGATCATGAAAAACAATGTTGTGGTTCTTGCAGTTTATGTGGAATCTGTTTCAAATGTTCATTTGAACACAAAAATACCAGTAATCAATATCCCAATAAATATGAATTGAATCAAACTACACCGCATCCATCTCTTCAGAGGCATGGATAAGCCAAACAAAGTATTTTTGATGAAAGATCAACTCTAAAAGACAACACTGGCCCACTCACTCACCAATCCTGTTCCCCACTTCTGAAGCTCTGCTGCCCCCTTTGTATCATCTCCACCCACCAGTACATCATTCTTTCCTCAAATCCTTTCCCTAAACCCTTCCCGACCCTTATCGCTGTCACCGTCATCCTCATCGCCGACCTCCCCTTCCCTTTCTATCCTTGGTCGAAAATGTTGATCTGATTAAGGCATTAGGTCGGCTCCAAAAAAAAAAAAAAACAAAAAAAAGTGCAGTGGGAGGTTTACACTCTTTATTTTTCATCAAGCAAAGTGCTCTTCCAAAGCGTCTGATAAATGAATAACATTCAGATGTCGTCTGCTTATTGCAAAGTGTAAGAACCTTACCAGGAAACATAACCTCACTAACATCACAACTCCAGGGACTTGATGTTGATAAGTCACTAATAATCTGTTTAGGTATGTGGCTTCAATCAGGTCATAGCGGCAAGAGTGTGTTTGGCTGAATTTGTGATACAGAGCTGCATCTGCCAGAATTTGAGTCACTGCGCTTGAAAATGTTGAATATTTACAGGAAACAGGGAAAGAACCGGAATGACTCTCTGACACGCAAACACTAACAGGTTCTCGCTCGAAACTTTCAACGTGAGCGTCGACTGACGGGAAACGAAAACCTTCTCGGATACAAACAACAAATGGTCAAAGCTGATTGTGTTATAGTTTGGATTGGGGACAGATTAGTGGAACATTAGGTTGGGATTAACTGGCCAGGTTAAGCTATTTGGTTAAAAAAAAATATGGCTTAGGAGCCGCAGACGAGCTGATGTTGCGTGGGATTAATCCAGCCACGATTCTGGTATGATTTAGAAACCATTCCTTAATCCACTCATGATTTTAACATGCTGTCAAACTGCAGGGCAAGCAATCATTAAATCCAGACCACAATCTGGTGTTTGCTGATCACAGCACAGACTGATAAATGGGCAGGCGTACCTTTTACTTAAGAACTCTTCTTCAACTCTACTGCCTCTGATTTACTACAACAAAAAGTCAATTTTCAATTTATTTTCATTTATATAGCGCCAAATCACAACAGAGTTGCCTCAAAGAGCTTCACACAGGTAAGGTCTAACCTTACCAACCCCCAGAGCAACAGTGGTAAGGAAAAACTCCCTCTGAGGAAGAAACTTCAAGCAGACCAGATTCAAAGGGGTGACCCTTTGCTTGAGCCATGCTACAAACATAAATTACAGAACAATTCACAGAACAATTCATGGACAAGAAATCATACAAGAAATGCTATTGGCGCACAGGACAGGAGGATCGCCAACACGAATACAACTCCCATCTCTGGATGGAGCTGCTAATTAAGCAGAGAGAAAAAACAGAATCAGGCATCAGAAAGACAAGAAATACTGTATAATTTGCCAGCATTAATCAACAAGAAAAACAGAGAAATACTAAGGTGATCACCGGCCACTAGCCCTAAACTTCACTAAAAGACCCAGAATTTAGGTAAAGTTGAGGCTGCGGCCCACTCCAATTACTAATAAATGAATTAGAGTAAAAAGCATAAAACAAAACTGTACCAGTATGCTAGCCATATGAAAGGAAAAATAAGTGCATCTTAAGTCTGGACTTGAAAATCTCCACAGAATCTGACTGTTTTATTGACGCAGGGAGATCATTCCACAGAACAGGGGCACGATAAGAGAAAACTCTGTGACCCGCAGACTTCTTATTCACCTTAGGGACACAAAGTAGTCCTGCACCCTGAGAATGTAAAGCCCGGGCCGGTATGTAAGGTTTAATTAGGTCAGATAGGTAGGGAGGTACCAGTCCATGAATAATTTTATAGGTTAGTAGCAGAATCTTAAAATCTGATCTCACTGGGACAGGAAGCCAGTGAAGAGATGTGGTTGTACTTTCTGCTTCGTGTCAGAAGTTGGCTGCAGCATTTTGAACCAATTGGAGACCCCTAATGCTAGAGTGCGGTAAACCAGAAAATAGAACATTGCAGTAGTCCAATCTAGAAGAGATAAATGCATGGATCAGGGTCTCTGCATCAGCCATAGACAGGATGGGACAAATCTTCGCTATATAGTCATGCAAAGTTTAAAGAAAAACCAAAACATTGTTCAGGTCGTCCTCTATCTTTCAGTTTTTCTGCTCCCTCTGCTTGGAATGCCCTCCAAACTTTCCAATCTATTTTACAAAATCGAGAATGGAAATCTTTTAAACAGTGCCTGACCTTTTCAATTTTAAACAGTTTTTAACCTATATATTATACCAAGTTGGAAATAATAGTTTTATTTGTTAATTGCTTGCATTTTATTTATTTCAAATTATCTTGATGTTCTTTATTTTATTTTGTCTACAGTGACGTGCGCTGCTGCCAGAGCTGGGACGAAGTCACCACTCTCAAGTCAAGAATCGTCAAGTCTCAAGTCTTAATGGCCACCAAGTGTTTGCAAGCTGACTTGGGACTTGCAGACTGATGACTTGAGAATGACTTGACAGTGACTTCGTCCCCCCTCTGGCTGCTGCCTTTCTTGGCCAGGTCGCCCTTGTAAAGGAGGTTTCGATTTCAATGGGTGTTTGTCTGGTTCAATAAAAGTTTATTAATAATGTAAGTGGGGCCGACTGCTGACCAAAAGCTGGGGGGGCTGCCAGCCCTGACATTATCCAAAAGTATACTTTAATAGCAAGAGTCAAATGAAAGCTGCTGTGAAATGTTCCGCCTGTGATCATTGTTGCATGTAATAAAGTTAACTGTGTAAAGATACTGCTAAGAGCTGATTTTCCTGAGTGTGCTTCACAATACAAGTAAGGTAATTTCTATTTATCAGCCCACATTATATTTGCAAAAAAATAACTTCTTCAACGAATAAACAATCGAGAATTTGCCACACATTTGAACAGCTTTTGTCACCATCTAGCGGCTGATGTGAGCATTGTTATGACTTCTGGTACATTTCCTAGTTGAAATTCAAAATTCAGTAAAAAAAAAAAAAAAAAAATGCATTTATAAGCATCAGAAATGCATGATTTTTTTGGGGGGGAGGCAGACAGTGCTTTCACCTCCCAGTATTAATGTAAAAAACTTTTGCTTTTGAGTTTTACCTTTCTTGAGTTTTAAGATACGAAGGTTTGCCAGAAGTATGGGAATTTCTCCTGACAAGCATGACTTACAGTTGTGAAAATGTATTTTTATTTAAAATGTAGCAGCAGCCAAACAGTAAAAGCTTTTATTTTGAAAGTCAGCGCATCATTGTAGCATGCAATCAGTATTTGAACAACATGAAAGTTTTCCTCAAAAAAGTGTCTTTGTTAACATATTTGACTCTCATCAGTACATCCACATGGACCCCAACACGAGTCAATGCTGTTTGAAATTTATTCATAGGTTTCAGGTGTTAAAATATATTTATATGCTTATATTCTGCTATATATAAATATATTCTGCTTATATGCAGAAGTATTTCTGTTTTTTATGCAGCACAATATACAGATACACCTCATATAGGCAGGTTCAGCGCGTGTACACTCTGCTGGTAAATGGTCTGTTTCTGTCGCAACCACACCTGCTCCTCATCCATCGTCAATCCAGCATCTACTCACCATCCAGCAGGTGGCAGTCACATCTACAGGGTTTTACATGGGCCAAACAAAAACAAAGTTGTTTGTCGGTTGATCTGGTACATCAAAGTTTAACAGGTGTGCAATGTGTTATCATGTATCATATCATACACCCTTTTAATGTGGTGAGGTACAACATGATAGCATTTAAGGTTTTTGAGTTATTGTGTCAAAAAACCCAAAGGGGATGAACTTGTCCATCTCTCAAGTCATTGCATCCAAAACCTAGAAAGAAGACTTAAAGCTCAAGCTACAAGTGTTCCCACTGTGGGTTTTCTTACATTACATGATAAACAAAACTTTTTTTCTTTTTGCAATTAAAAATATGCACTTGCTCCGTAAATCTTGTACTTGACATTTTACTTTTTCTTTATGAATTAACATGACTAACCTGAATTCCATTATTAGACTGGTCTTTTACAAATATTTTTTTCAACAAAATAATAATTAAAATAACCATATTCTCTTCATTTCTATCGCACTTCACATATTCAACATCACTTACTGTTCGCACCAAACCTGCAGCAGCTTTGATGGTGAACCAGCTGTGTTTTTTTTAATACGGTGCTGTGTGTGTGTGTGTGGGGGGGGGGGGGGGGGGGGGGGAAGCTTGAATAAATCTGTGATTATGAAGAAAATGTGTGTAAATGTGGTGTGCACTGTTTTTGTTTTTCTGCAGTCACATCTGTTTCAAAGCCCCCTGGACACCCCCCAAACACCCACCCACACACACACACACACACACACACACACACAAACACGTCAGCTTTTTTAAAAAAGAAAAAAAATCCTCTAAAAGCTTTTGATCCTGCAGAAATGTGGAACTCCCCCTTTTCTTTCCCACTCGTTCAATCTCAGAAGTGGGATTAAAACTCATTCCTGATTGGAGAATCACTCTTTTTCCATATCAAAATGTTTGACACATCCAAAATTGGGGGGAGGGGGGCTAGATGTCTGTGTGTGTGTGTGTGTGTGTGTGTGTGTGTGTGTGTGTGTGTGTGTGTGTGTGTGTGTGTGTGTGTGTGTGTGTGTGTGTGTGTAGGGGGGTGCAAACTGTCATGCCATAGTGTTGCTGTGGAAGTTTGTGACAGCTGTCCCCTCTACAGTCAGCATTCCCATTTTCAGCCAGGAACCGGCAGGAACGTCTGGGAATGCCGGGAGAGCCTTTCCCCTGACATTCCCCACAGGGACTCATCATGCTTCCCACTCTTGCACCCCACCAGCTTCGCCTTGCATGAATACACACAGAAATTCCAGAGTCAAATGATTAAAGTGAGTGAGTGGTGACCTAAAAATGTCAACATAGTAAAGGAGGCGGGGAAAAAAGATAATAATGCAAAGGAGGGGGGAATGAATATGAAGGAAGAAAGAGGGGAAAAATGGAATCACATTGTGACATTTTATTCCGTAACAAATGATGCACTGGATATGAATGCACATGCACATGTTCACTAAGCGATAAAGTGTTTTTTTGTTTTTCTTCTTCACACATTTTCTACAAAAACATCTTTTCTTTTGCTGATTTTACATTTAAATGTGAGGATTATCCTAATGGCTGACACCGGGCGTTTTGTGCACGCTCCGGACGTGAGTGACAGTAGTGTTCATAACATCGCCATGACAACAGACAGCCAATGAATGCACAGCAGAGGAGTAAATCTTGAGGAAAAACATTTGACGTGTGTATGGCGAGGTAAGACGGCCGGAGGGATGTGTTTGGATGGTGGCACCCCACCAGTGCAGCCGAGCCTTATCTCCACTTTACCTCCCCTTCTCTTCCATCCATCTCTCCATTTCTTCCTGCTCCTCCCTGGGGCGGAGAGATGGAGTAAAAAGTAGCGTGTAATTACATCCTAATCTTTGGCTGGGATCTCCTCTGCTGTGGGGACACACTAACACACTGCTGCACATATATTGTGCAAGTCATTGGCATGAAATTTGGTTAAATGGATCTGTGTGCGTCTGTAAATGTGCAGGCTGCACAATTCAGTCTGGCTGAGAGAAAGATTTTGGAAGAGACAGATGGCCAATTTAATACAATTTTCTTTAACATGCAGTCCAACACATCTTTGGCATCCAAAGACTCAAAACTACATTACAGCCACACTCAAAAAATGGCTCTTTGGATGAACTCAAATCAAGTATGTGCAGGATTTCCATCTAATAAATGTATGTAGCCCCAACTCAAATAAACGCATCCATGCAAGATAATGTAATTTAATTTAGTGGGGACTACATATATTTATTAGGTGGAATCACTCAAACAAATGACTCACTGGATGAACTCAATTCAATTATGGGCAGGAATTCCATCTAATAAATATATGTAGTCCAACTAAATTAAATTAAATTAAATTATCTTGCATGGATGCACTTTGTTTGATATTTTATCTTCTAAATAGACACTGAAATTACAATAGGTTTACACTGTAAAATGTGTATATTGTTGTGTGTTGGGGGGGCGTGGCTGGCTGTTTTGGTGTTCTTTTCTTTTCTTTGCTCTCCAGGTGGCATGAGGGCTGATTTGTCTGTGGAGAAAGTGCTAGCTGAAGAGTCCTCACCCTTATTAGCGTCATGTGGAACACCTGTGGCAGGGGCTCACGTGCGGCCTTGAAGATTTGCAGCTGAAGCAGATAATTGGATGGCGTTCTGCATATAAGTCATGTGTGATTTGAGCAGAACTGCCGGGAATTCGACCTTGTGACGTTCGTTTGTGAGACGCTGAGGACCGCGCCTGGGTTTGACATATCGAGCCCGTGAAGCAGGGAAGGGTGAGGACACATGCTGTCAGCACACGCTAAAGGTAATTAAGTGATTAAGTAATTGTTGATAGTATCTTGGTGTTTTGTTACACAGTAAACTGAGATTGTGAAGAGAATTGTGCAGCTTGCTTCTCACTGCGGTGGCTTGTTGGATAAGTGATCCTCCACTTGTTGTGAGAGGCTGCTCATTTGTATAAAGTTAAAGAGAAACATTGACCTGAGTGTGTTGCTGATAGCGTGTGTTATGCGAAAGATAGAGTTATATCTGCTGACTCACCTCACCTTCTCTTTGCTCCACAGAGAATCGGTTCGTCGTGTCCACCTGGGGGGTGTTTGGCGGTGGTAGTGAGTCCAGGAGCGCCGGGCTTTAATCCTTGCGGGCGCTGGAGAACGTGCCACTTATCACTCCACCAGAAGGACGCTTTTTATGTTTTACATTTGTAAGCACAGGTGAAAAATAAATTGTTTCTGTTGGGAACTGCCTTCTGGTTATTTTTACCGCTGGGTTCTGTCAGACGCAGGTCCGCTCCTCAACCCGCGTCGACACATAACAGTAGTTCCCGGCCATTCCATAATGGACCCAGCGGCAGAGGCGGTTCCTTTTGCCGAAAAGGTGCAAGAACACTTGGAGAAAATATGGGAGCAATTACAGCATCTCGCAAATTGAATTGAACAAACAGACACCCGTGTTACGGAGCTTGCAGCGCAAGCCGTTCCGCTTCCTGCAGCTCCAGCTGTGGCATCATCGATACCGGGGCAGATAACTCCGTCACCCAGGGATTCGGTGTTCGAACCGGTTATTTGTCATCCGGAGCCTTATGCGGGAGACGCCGTAGCTTTACGGGGCGTGTTTGTAGACGGGTTAAATGAGGCACTAAAAGACGAGCTGGTGGTCCGTGATGAGCCAAACGATTTAGATGAGCTAATATCGTTGGTGATTCGTCTGGATGATTGGATGAGGGAGCGTGGACACGAGAGAGGACGCCCATCAGAGCGGGTTTTTTTGTCTCGGGGCTTTCCCCGACACAGGTCTGGGCCGCCTCTTCTTCGCCCCACTGAGGCTCCTCCGACGGGACCTCCAGCTCCTCCTGTTGATGAGCCCATGCAGCTCGGACGAGTAGAGATGTCTGTATTGCCCCGACATGTAAGCGTCAAGAGAAATAACGGCGACGTAACTCCAAGTGTTCTGGGACAGGCAAAATAACACATAAAACAAAAAAACAAAAAAATTCCAGCACAAATACATGTTTTGTTTTCTTTGATTAGGGGTTTATAAGTGTTTGGGGAGTTAGGGGCGTATCTGGTGGAGTGATTGATGGGCTCACTTAATTGTCAATTTTGTATGTGGTTTTAGGTATTTTCTGTTTGGGTTGTTGGGTCATTTTATTTTGTTGTTTTTATTTCTCTACATCCCTAACCCCAACCTCACTTGCCCCAAGACCGTTTGTCTTGTGGGTTGTGGGGTGGTGCAGGTTGGTCACGCTGAGCATTCTCAGAAGACCTCTGCACCTAGGGGGGGGGGTGTTAGAGGCGTTTCTTTGGTTTGGTTAGGGCCCGGTTCCACTCCAGCGTCGGTGAGCCTTTGTACCGTTCGTCATTGGTGTTGCCGGGGTGTGGTGCAGCGGAGACTTACCTCAGTCGGAGGGGTGGGCCGATCTGTTGCCGTTCGCCATTTCGGTAGTTCCACCCCTCCCGAGAGGCTGGGGTATGGTCGAGTTGTGGCACTGGACGCATTTCCAGTTCTCTGCTGCGCCTTGGGGTTGGAGCTGGGTTAGTTTTTTCCTGTTCCCTTCTCCGGCTTACTATTTTGAGCTGTTTGCCAAAATTGAGCCGCCGGGGGGCTCTGGGAGGGACCTGGGGTCTTTCGGGGTGCTGGGGAGGGTAACGGGATTTATGGTCGTTTATATCCCCCCGGGGTTGTTTTTGGTTGTCCTCCAGGGGTTGATTTTTGATTTCGTTTTGTTTTCCTTCCGGGTTCCACCTCCGGGGTTGATGGGACGGTCCTCTGGGGGGGAGTTGGCTTGGGACCAACCAGCCATGTGTGACCGAGTCTGGGGTTCCGGGGTTGTGGGGTGGGTACCTCCTGGGGTTGATGGTACGGTCCCCTGGGGGGGCGCCGTGTTACTCCATGTACACCTGGGGACCTTTGTTGGGCTTATGGTTTTGGCTGTTCCTCCTGGAACTGGCAATGTAGGCCTTCTGGGGGGGGTTGGGCTGCAGGTCATTCTGGGGGGGTTGTTTGTTATTTTTCTTTTATGCATTTACGTTTCTATTGTGTTTGTGGGACTGTGTTGGGGTTTTGCGTTTGGGAGTTTTCTTTTCTTCCCGGGGTTTGATGGGACGGTCCCCTGGGGAGGTTGTTGGGTGGGTTTTTGTGTTTTTGTTTTGTTTTTTTTCCTGTGTGAGTGACCTTGTTTCTGGGGGATGTTTTAGGGGCTTTTGTTGATGCCAGCCGGCCTTCCTGCTGCGGTGCCTGTCCTGCTTTCTGACGTGGACCCTGGAGGGCGGTGCTGTTCTCGGGCCTGGTTGGTTCGGTCGCCAGGGGGCTTCCCGTTGATGGGGGGGTACTGTTGTGTGTTGGGGGGGCATGGCTGGCTGTTTTGGTGTTCTTTTCTTTTCTTTGCTCTCCAGGTGGCATGAGGGCTGATTTGTCTGTGGAGAAAGTGCTGGCTGAAGAGTCCTCACCCTTATTAGCGTCATGTGGAACACCTGTGGCAGGGGCTCACGTGCGGCCTTGAAGATTTGCAGCTGAAGCAGATAATTGGATGGCGTTCTGCATATAAGTCATGTGTGATTTAAGCAGAACTGCCAGGAACTCGACCTTGTGACGTTCGTTTGTGAGACGCTGAGGACCACGCCTGGGTTTGACATATCGAGCCCGTGAAGCAGGGAAGGGTGAGAACACATGCTGTCAGCACACACTAAAGGTAATTAAGTGATTAAGTAATTGTTGATAGTATCTTGGTGTTTTGTTACACAGTAAACTGCGATTGTGAAGAGAATTGTGCAGCTTGCTTCTCACTGCGGTGGCTTGTTGGATAAGTGATCCTCCACTTGTTGTGAGAGGCTGCTCATTTGTATAAAGTTAAAGAGAAACATTGACCTGAGTGTGTTGCTGATAGTGTGTGTTATGCAAAAGATAGAGTTATATCTGCTGACTCACCTCACCTTCTCTTTGCTCCACAGAGAATCGGTTCGTCGTGTCCACCTGGGGGGTGTTTGGCGGTGGTAGTGAGTCCAGGAGCGCCGGGCTTTAATCCTTGCGGGCGCTGGAGAACGTGCCACTTATCACTCCACCAGAGGGACGCTTTTTATGTTTTACATTTGTAAGCACAGGTGAAAAATAAATTGTTTCTGTTGGGAACCGCCTTCTGGTTATTTTTACCGCTGGGTTCTGTCAGACGCAGGTCCGCTCCTCAACCCGCGTCGACACATAACATATATTTCATGTAAAACTATTTACATATTGACTGTAATTTTTACAGAATTTCCCTAGTAACCACAGCTGCCAGAACTTTTCTGTAAAATCAAGAGATTTTTTTTTAGTGTACTATGTCTCTTCTGTATGGAGTTTATGCGATTGCCTGGTCCAGCTCTCCACAATTTCACTGATACTTACTGGACTGGTAAGCACTGAAAGCCGAGATAGACATGTCCAAACTTGTCCTCTGACACACCGAAACGGAGGTGTTCCTTTGTCTCACTTCCAAAGCGAATCGGTTGTGACGCGCGAAGCCTCCGCGCGGCTTTCCATGACAAAATCTCTTGTTAAAAGTGAAATCTGCCGGAAAATGCCTGATGTCCAGCTCTTGTGATAACCAGAGAAAGAGCACACGACGGTCTCGTATCCACAGACCCATCCGTTTAGAAATGGTCCGGTGGCTTGTGCCACGTCGTCGCAGATCAGAGTGCGGCGCGCCGAGCGTCCTTAAAGGGGTCCTTAAAGGGGTCCTTAAAGCTGTACTAACAGACCTTATTCTCTGTGAAGCCCGTAAAATTTTCACCAAAAGCCAGATAAATTTTTCGAATGGTTTCCAGGTGCCAGTCTCTAACAGCTTCTGAAAAAATTCTGATGGAAAAAAAGTCCTTTTCATTCCGCCATTTCCAGACAATGAAAATCCGACGAGGGGGCGGGACCACTCCTTCCCAAGGCGTGCTCACAGGCAAATGACGTCACCGACAGGCGTGGAAAAACTCACGCATGCGCACGAGGGTTAAAGCATGTCTGACGTAAAAACATATGAATGAAATCCATATAGTTTTTGAAAAAAATAAAAAGGACCGTTACTTTATTGACACACCTCGTATATACATAATGAACAGAAGGGGACCCAGTACTGAGCCCTGTGGCACCCACCTGTGGACACTTGTATATTCAGAACAAATACCTGGCCACGTGAATGCCACGTGTCAGCCATTTAGGATTTTCTGTCTGCCTCGTACAGGACTGTCCTGTCAAGTACCTTGTTGGCGTGTGTTAATTTATTGGTAAAACTGATATTATGGTGGATTAGTCGTGCTGATTGATTGGTTCTGACTTGCTGTCTGACAAGGCGGTGTCATCTCGGAGGAATGAGAAGTGGCACGTTGAGTGGTGTCAGATTTCCATCCACCCAAACTGTACCCAAGGAGGTTCTATGGTTCTATGCTTCCAGACCTCAGCTGCTACCATAAAATGCCTGTTTTGTTGTAAAGGTGCTCCTAAACCATCTAGGAACTCCATAAAATTGGAAAAACCAGTATTTTTTGGATCAATAAATCCATTAAAATGGTCTAAATAGCACTGAGTGGTTCAAAACAACAACCAAAAGCTAATTTGAATATATTTTCTTTCTTTAACAATGTAATATGACAATGCTTTACTGAACTGATTACAGTCAACAGCCAGTTATTTATTTGCAAATCAAATTAATCGACTAGCATATAAAGATGATGGCATGCATGGAGAAAATCTTGTTCATTTAAGTGCTAAGCTGGATGTTAAAGCATTAAATTCGAGGTGAACAAGCTTGTTTATTGGTCTGTGTGACTGGCAACAGCTTCCTCCTCTCCGCCCGGAGAGATAAGATCTCAGAACCAAAAGAGGTCACGCTGCAGGTCTGCATGTCTTCCACACATGCAGCCAGTGTCTCCAGGAGCATGCAGCTAAAGATATCCCTCCCGAGCTGTACAATATGTGAATCCATAGCTGTAAACTTATGCATTATACATGCAAAGCTAATTTGCGCATCCAGACACACAACTGCACACAAACATGCACTTAACTCTCTTTAAAGTCGTTAAAGTAGGCCAGGGCATGCCTGGGCCACAGTGTAAACAAGTCCTGATCAGTCGGGTCCCTTCCAGTGGAACGACTGAATTAAACATAACATAGAGTGGATCTGTTTATGCAGGGGCCTGTCACCGACCTCAGGCTATGTTCAGTCAATCTGGCTGCAAAATAAATCAAAGGAGCATCCAGAATGTGCAGTACAGTCAGGTACCTTACCAAGGGAGGAGGAAACATAACTGTACCCAACAACAGCATTCTCACATTCTTCATGACCTTTCTGATACTGACGAGTACTGCAAAGCTACAGGATTGTACCGTCAGCCACAATTAGTACCACAACAACAGACACAAACATCTAAACAACAATCCCACACACGTCCAACAGGTGGCAGACAGGTGTACGGTATCTTATTGGGGGCGTAACAATTACGCAGTGCAAATTGAAAACTGATTTTAAAGTAGTAGTTGTGATTATATTGATACATGGACCCCGAATTAATATAAACGTATGAGGAACCAATCAGTTCAACAATTTAAACATCTTCAAACTCTCATAATGTTAATAATAATGTTAATAATTCATAATGTTAATAATCGACCATCGATCATCAATAATCTACAGTCAGGTTTTAGAAAGTCTTATTCAACTGAATCATGTTTATTGTGTCTAACCAACTTTATCAAATGTGAAATTGATCACGGCAACTATTGTGGAATGATTTTACTTGATCTTCAGAAGGCTTCTGACATGGTTAACCACAACATTTTCATTTATAAATTACAGGCCTTAGGTTTTACATCTGTCACAGTTAAATGGTTTAAATCTTACTTGTCAGGTAGAAACCAAAAGGTTGATGTGAGTGGTGTCATGTATTAGCCTGTACAGGTATTATGCGGAGTTCCCCAAGGAAGTATCGTGAGGCCTCTATTATTTCTGTTGTATGTAAATGACATGGAAATAGCTGTTAAGTGTAAACTGTTGTTATATGCTGATGATTCAGTTTTACTGCTGTCTGGGAAAGATATTTCTGATATCGAGTTGCGGCTGAGTAAGGATCTCCAAAATGTTAATAGGTGATTGGTCAAATTAACATTATGAATCAGTTGAGTTAAACATCTTCAAACTCTCGGAAAAGTTCCAAAGTTGGCTCGAGGCTCTCACGAGATACATGATAGGAATGTTAACTTTGTGCAGTAAAAACAAAAATCCATATGTCCAGTAGAGGTCAGTGGTATAACAGAAAAATCTATCTCTTTGAACTTTATGCCCAGTTTGCAACTTATGCAGTATTGGTTATGCTGTGCTGTTTTTGCTATGTTTACAACAGCTGGTTTGAACGATACATCCAGGCTGGACAAACTGATTAGGCGGGCTACCTCTGTGGTTGGCATGAAGCTGGACTCTCTGGTGAAGGTGGCAGAGAACACTGGACAAGCTGCTGGACTTTATGGACAATGCCAGTCACCCTCTGCACACCTTAATCAGCAATCAGAGGAGCCTCTTCAGCCACAGACTGCTCCTTCCCAAGTGCAGGACCAACAGACTGAAAAACTCCTTTGTCTCTCAAGCCATCCGACTGTACAACTCCTCACTCAAGGGGAGGAGGAGTAACAGGATGACAGGAGACGGGAAGGAGAGGAACAGTCGTAGCCAGTAAATTGGTAGTGATCAGTATGTCTGGTATTTATATTTGTGTATTTATGTTTATATTTGCAAACTGTTTTTTACTTTCACTTCTGAGGCTTTGTGTGCTTCTTACCCTGTGTGCTGCTACACAATGCTGCTGGAACCTCAATCTCCTTGATGGAGTCTTCCCAAGGGATTAATAAAGTTCTGTCTAATCTAATCTTCTTCTATGCTGCGCTTTCTGCTGCTCTATGATGTGCTTCCCCCCAGTGGTGAACAAAAGGAGAGCTGAGGCAGTGCCAATGTGCCACAGTGCAAACCAGAAGGTCCGCAGTTTTCCATGAAACATGCATTGGAAGGTAAGCAACGCCACCTCTGACGTATTGTAATTTATCATGGAATTACTAAATTGTAGTGGATCGCACGTATCACGTCAAATCATATTGGTTTGTAGTAAAAAAGTTCCCGAATTGTATCTGCAGTCGATGCATATGGTTTTAAAAGATTAAAGTTTAATTGGCTATCCTCATTATAGAGGTGATTTTAATTTGGAGACATCCAAGAAGACAGCATTTATTGCTTTTGAGTTATTGCATTTAACAAAAGGGGATTGAATTTTACACATGCTGAAGGGTTCGCTATGTTTTGGTAAAATTGGGGGAGAGCTAAAAGCTTTGCAGAGTTCTGTATATTCTCCACAGCTATGAGTTTATTCCAGTTTCTTTTCACTGTCTCCACATTAACTTCAGTGTTGTTGTAGTTAAAATGCTTGACTAGCACTATAAACTGATGAATGAGGAGGAAACCCATAATAGCAGATTAGTTTAAATCCCAGTGTGACTGAGGCCAAGTTTATTCTCTCTGAGAAAACAGAGACAAAAAAGACATACATTTTTTTTCCACTCACTCCCACTCTCAACTGTTGAGTCAAACTTGAGAGGTCAATGGCGGGTCATCAGAGCCAGATCGTAGACTTCGTCCTGACCGGACCCCGGCTCTGCTGCGCTGTCCAGGGTCAAGTCGTGTCTGTGTGGAATGACAGCGAGTCCGGCTGTGTTTCATTTACGAAAGGCATTGAAGAAAACCTCCAAATCCAGATCTGCAGAGCTCGCTGTGATTCCTAAAGGCCGAGACATTGTTCTGCACTAAAAAAAAACAAATAAGGAGCCAGATATCTCGAATTGGATGAAAGAACTTTTTTTTATCTCAAAGGAATGAGAAAGTGCAAGCTTTAAAATGACATTATTGATTGATCGGGGAGAATGTGAAAGGGTGTTTTGTCGCGAGCCAGCCAAGTGTTGATTAAAACGCAATAGAAATATAGTGGAAATAAAAGAGAAGACAGATAAGAGCCTTTCAAATATAACACTCTCGACACACAAGGACATCCACGTACAAAACAATACGCACATCTGCTGCGCTAACACCGTGTTTATGCCAATCAGTTATAAATTGTATCTATTTACCTCTCAGGGCCACAGAAATTCTTTGTCGCACTGACAAAGTGGAACTATAATGAAGCGGAGAAGAAATGATGAAGGTGACCATTCACTGACTTCACGGTGCAAGGACGGAACATCTCCTTCATGTGCAGCAAGGCTTTCATCAAACACATGAGGAAAAAGTAATAATTTGACAATAACGTTGGGAGTTAGGTATCAGTTAATGAACTGCACAGTGCCGACCGGCCAATTAACAAACCCAATTAGGTGAAGAACAAATTCAAAAATTGAAAGTGTATGTAATGTATGATAGGACACAGAATGTACATGATTGTCTCTCTGTCCTTGTGTGCTTCTGTAGATATTTATGCCACATCGTTGTAAGTACTGCTCGTGCGGTCACCAACATTCTGTAGGCTCTAGAGGAACACCTTATCAGAAACTGAACCGTGGTCAAAGTTATGGCCAAAGTGACAAAGTTCACCCACTCCTCTCAGATTTTATTAACCACTGAGGTCAGAGAAGTGATCCTGAGCTGAAAATGACCAATAATTGCTATTTTGATCTTTGAGCCCAATGGAATGGAGCCTTCAATATATACTCAACAAAAATATAAACGCAACACTTTTGGTTTTGCTCCCATTTTGTATGAGATGAACTCAAAGATCTAAAACTTTTTCCACATACACAATATCACCATTTCCCTCAAATATTGTTCACAAACCAGTCTAAATCTGTGATAGTGAACACTTCTCCTTTGCTGAGATAATCCATCCCACCTCACAGGTGTGCCATATCAAGATGCTGATTAGACACCATGATTAGTGCACAGGTGTGCCTTAGACTGTCCACAATAAAAGGCCACTCTGAAAGGTGCAGTTTTGTTTTATTGGGGGGGGATACCAGTCAGTATCTGGTGTGACCACCATTTGCCTCATGCAGTGTGCAACACATCTCCTTCACATCATCTGTGAAGAGAACACCTCTCCAACGTGCCAAACGCCAGCGAATGTGAGCATTTGCCCACTCAAGTCGGTTACGACGACGAACAGGAGCCAGGTCGAGACCCCGATGAGGACGACGAGCATGCAGATGAGCTTCCCTGAGACGGTTTCTGACAGTTTGTGCAGAAATTCTTTGGTTATGCAAACCGATTGTTTCAGCAGCTGTCCGAGTGGCTGGTCTCAGACGATCTTGGAGGTGAACATGCTGGATGTGGAGGTCCTGGGCTGGTGTGGTTACACGTGGTCTGCGGTTGTGAGGCTGGTTGGATGTACTGCCAAATTCTCTGAAACGCCTTTGGAGACGGCTTATGGTAGAGAAATGAACATTCAATACACGAGCAACAGCTCTGGTTGACATTCCTGCTGTCAGCATGCCAATTGCACGCTCCCTCAAATCTTGCGACATCTGTGGCATTGTGCTGTGTGATAAAACTGCACCTTTCAGAGTGGCCTTTTATTGTGGGCAGTCTAAGGCACACCTGTGCACTAATCATGGTGTCTAATCAGCATCTTGATATGGCACACCTGTGAGGTGGGATGGATTATCTCAGCAAAGGAGAAGTGCTCACTATCACAGATTTAGACTGGTTTGTGAACAATATTTGAGGGAAATGGTGATATTGTGTATGTGGAAAAAGTTTTAGATCTTTGAGTTCATCTCATACAAAATGGGAGCAAAACCAAAAGTGTTGCGTTTATATTTTTGTTGAGTGTATTTCAGAAAAAATAACTGAGCCCAGAGAGATTTTATGCTGAAATTTCTCGAAGACTACGAGTTTCTATTTAAACCAATCAAACTTTTTTTTTTCTGAAAATGATCATCCAGTTTGACTCTGACTCAAATGAAATCCTCACTCAGTTTAACTCAGTAGCCACAAAGGCTCAAGAGCAAATTCTGAGCTTTTAGTGGAGAAGATAATATCAATTTCACAGCAAAATCATGCAAATGCTGGTACAAGCACCAAATATGTCATACGGATTCCCAAGATGGTACTTACTGTTCGATTGGTCACATGAAAATCCAAGACGGCTGCCATTTTTCAAGATGGCCACCAAAATGACCTGCTGAGAAATTACGTTTTGTATTGAAATGCTCATGGAGATTTGGCTCATGACCAAAAGAACAAGATCGCGAGTACAAGCTCCCTTAGAGAAAGGGTGAGGAGCTCGGTCACTCGGGAGGAGCTCGGAGTCGAACCGCTGCTCCTCCACGTCGAAAGGAGCCAGTTGAGGTGGCTCGGGCATGTTTTCTGGATGCCCCCTGGACGCCTCGCTGGAGAGGTGTTCCGGGCACGTCCCATCGGGAGGAGGCCCCGGGGAAGACCCAAGACACGCTGGAGGGACTACGTCTTGCAGCTGGCTTGGGAACGCCTCGGGGTTCCCCCGGAGGAGCTGGGGGAGGTGTGTGTGGATCGGGAGGACTGAGCTGCTGCCCCCCCAACCCGACCTCGGATGAAGCGGAAGAAAATGGATGGATGGATGGATGGATGCTCATGGCTGCCAAATCAACCCCAAAATAATATCATAAAAATGTCATTACTTATTTGATTTGTGTGATCTTGGTGTCAGATTTTAGGTTTTCAGGCATACCGGATTTAATATTTTCATGTTCCAACAACAATATGACACTCTTAGTGCCCTAAATTGTCATTTGTCCATAATGACTACAGAATTTAAAAATGACAACCTTTTCAATACTTAACACCTTTTAATCAACCTACATCCAGTTGTTTCAAGAGATGAACACTTTCAAAATATGTGCTGTTTTTAAACCATTAATAATAATAAATGTTACTCCAATTTGGAACATTAAGCAAAATAAGACATATGCACAAATAGCAAATAAAATATAAAATAATTAAATGTAATCTGGCCTTGCGACTGGCAACCTGTTCATGGTGTACCCCACCTCATGTCCTATGACTGCTGGGATAGGCTCCAGCCCCCTGTGACCCTTAATTGGAGTAAGCGGTTGAAGATGAGTGAGTGAGTGTAAATGTAATCTGACATCAATATCATTTTAATCATTGCATTTCTATGCAAAAATAAATTTTTGATAGGTCATTTTGGTGGACATCTTGGAAAATGTCCGCCATCTTGAATTTTCAAGGGTCCAATCAACCAGATATGCCGAGTAATATCATGAGAATCACCATAGTAGCCAAATGCATGATTTTTCCATCATCTACTCCACTATTAAATTACACAGAATCTCCAAGTTTCTATGTGACCCAGTTCAACACCTTTCTTCAAAATGGCCTAAAATGCCTATTGTGACCCTCACAAGCCCATTGTGACCTCCAGTGAAATAGCCCTCACTAACAAGTGAGTCTAAAGAGGAGATTATTTACTTAAATTACTCAGACATGCCAAGTTTAAACACAGAGTCCAAAGAGGAAATATTTATGATTAAATTTCTGGGAATTCAAGTTTGTATCTAATCCAATTAAATTTTTTTTCCTGAAAATGACCAAAATACCCGCTTTGATCCCTGACCCCAATGAAATCATCCCTCACTCTGCCTCAAGAGCAAAATTTATACTTAAAATTGCTCACTGTCCTTAAGTTTTCTATTTGACCCAGCTAAAATATTTTTCCCACCTGCTTTGACCTCTGACTTAATGAAATGGACCCTGATTGTGTCACAGTAACCACTGAGGCAAAAGAGGAGATTCTATGCTTAAATTACTCAGAGACACTAAGTTTCTGTCTGTTTCAACCCAACATTTTTCCTGAAAATGACCAAACCTCACTCTGTTTCAGTAATCATGAGGCTAGAAAGCAAATTTTGTGCTTAAACCACTGAGAGACCCCGAGTTTCTATTTGACCCAATTAAACATTTTCCTAAAAACAATCTAAAACAACCTGCTATGACCTCTGACTACAACAAAATGTCCCCTGATTGTGTCTGAATTACAACAGAGGCTGGACAAGACATTCTATATTTAAATTTCTATGTTTGATCAAACTGAACATTTTGTCTTGCAGTCAGGCAGTAAATAAGAAATTTGACATTGCTCAGTTCCTTTACAGTATTTAATGATCAAACCCATCCAACCCATTGCTTGTAGATTAAAAATGACAAACCACTACCAGAAAAGCGGAAGATTGGATGAACTTTCTATAAGCACGTTGGCTTGACAGTTTGACTTCATCTGCAAACATCACATTGAAGGTAAATACAGTTTGAAGTGTCGTCTTTTCAAATAATACGTGATAGAAGAAGCGGTGTGGAGGTACAAAAGGCATGGTTTTTAAAACACTTGTATCTGAAGGTCGCAGTTTGGAATCTTAAAATTAGATGGTGAATAATTGTATTCAACAGCAATGTGGTTCAACACAGTTTCTATAAAAACTCATCCGGTTCATTCCACATAAAAACATCTTGCAAAGATTTGATGAAAGTACATTTGACATTTCTGGGGGGAAAGTACAGCTTTATAGTTTGAATAATGACAAAAAAAAAAAAGAATTTAATGATTAAATGTCCATACTACTGAAAGGAAAAGGCAGAAATGGGTGGGGGGGGGGGGATGTCAATGTCAAATATCTGTTCATGACTACTTTCCAATTTGAACAAAGCTAGCTAATGCATTTATTAATGTGTTAATAAATCCCAACTTGTAACAAAAGGCTTTAACTGACCTTACATAACAACTGTTAAATAGTTAAAGTTAAAGCTCAAAAGTCAAAAATATTCAAGTGAAATTATTTATTGGAACTAATTTAAAGTTTGGGCCCTGATTAATATGTGACTACTTAAAACTTTCTTAAAAATCCACCTACAGTCAGGTCCATAAGTATTTGGAGGGTGATGTAATTTTTTCCAGCTTTAATGGAAAGGGGTTTAACAAAAATATCTCATTAACCATTTAAGAACTGCTGGCATTTGTATGTACTGCCCCTCCAAATTTCCAAGGCCACGAGGAATCAGACACATTTTTACAATCAATGTTCTCGAGTCAGGAGATGGAGACATGAACACTTCCAAGTCACTCAATATGTCATGGATGTAATTTACACAATTTGTTAAGAAAAACAAACAATAAAGTGCTGTATAGCAAATCTGTTTGGGTGAGAAACTCAAAAACTGAGTTTCTGTGCAAGAAGAAGACTAGTGAGCAAAGCCACCAAGTCACCCATAACAACTCTGGAGTTCTAGGCTTCCAGAGGTGGGAATAAGTCACCATCAAGTCATTCTCAAGTCATGAATCAGCAAGTCTCAAGTCATAATGACCACCAAGTGTTTTACAGCTGACTGAGACTTGACTTGGGACTTGCAGATTGATGACTTGAGAATGACTTGACAGTGACTTACTCCCACCTAGGCTTCTGTGGCTAAATCAACAGGATCTGAGAATAATTAGCTGAGACTCACTGATCCAAGAATGATTTGAATTAACCTGAAGAAAGAGCAAAATCATACAAAAAATAAGGATTGAATTGGCTTAAGAAATAGTCATTTATTGAACTTGTCTTGTTAATTGTGTTGAATTAATTTAATTTAATTCAATTCTTTTCAGCAAATTAATATCCCTCAACAAGAATTTTAAGAGACAGATATTAATGAAAGGCATGAGAGGGCTGATGCATACCCTGCATGCTCCACACACACACTTAGAAAACTGTTGATAACTGTCTCTGTATCTGTATATACATAACATACAATAGATAAATAAAGGACATGGGATGTTGCATATATGAAAATGCTACAAGGACAAAGTTCTTACCAGTTGCTGAAGCGTAATCTATATCCTACATTCTATATTGCACAGTTCTCTCTATCGCTTTGGATTTATCTGTCTTGTGGTTGGGTAAAAGCTGTCCCTGAATGTGCATGTTTTGCACCTCAGGCTACAGTACCATCTACCTGAGGGCAGGAAGGAAAACAGTTTGTTGAAGGGATTTGAAGTGTCCCTGATTATCCTTCTTGCCCTGGACAAGCAGCGCTGTTCTGCCACTTCAACAATGGTTGGCAGGCTGGTCCTAATAATCTTCCCTACTGCCCTCACAACCCTCCCCACTGTCTTCCTGTCTGCAAGGCTGCTACTGTCATGCCACAGAGTGATAATACTGGTAGTACACTGTGTATTGTTCCTCTATAGAAGGAGGTGAGGACAACTGTGCTCATATATATATATATATATATATATATATATATATATATATATATCTTACTCCAGTTAAGGGTCATGGGGGCTGGAGCCTATCCCAGCAGTCATAGGGCGCGAGGTGGGGTACAGTTTGGGAGTTTGTCACAGGTCCACAGACAAACTCATTCATGCACATCTCCAATAAATTAAGAGTCACCAGTTCACCTAACCGTCACGGTCTTTGGAAGTGGGAGGAAACTGGAGCACGCAGAGGGAACCCACCTGAACACAGGGAGATATGACTTCATTATGAAATCATTCATACCAAACAATCACAAATATTTTTTCAGATCAATACATGCTTTTCATCATCCATTGAGGCTTCTTGGTTGCTGAGCTATGCAAGAAAAGGTCCATGATTTCCTTGGATCTTGACCTTTGACCAAACTACTCCAAAATATCATCAACTGTACATATTTGTCCAAGTAATATTCCCACTCATTCCCCGCCATTCAAAAATATTCTCAGGTCTCTAAGATATCTGTTTCTGTGCCCGCTGCTTTAAATAAAGAGGAAATGCTTGCTACGCCCCCTTTTCCAACCAATAGTGTGGTGTGCGTGTCTCCATGTCATTCCCACAGACTGTGGGCATAGCATATGGGCTGGAGAACAGTTCACTGGACATGTCTCAGAGCAAACAGGAATCCATATAATGACTTCAGTGTCAGATGTCAGAGAAATGCAGTGCAAGTTCTACCACTGGCCTCACGATTCAGAGTCTCTTAAAGCTAATCGACTCCAGCATGAACATAATCATAAACAGGTGGTACCATTAATCATCACCACAAACCAATAGGATGTCCTTTTAAATGCTTCAATGTCTCACTCACCTCTCACTGTCTTTCAGTTCCCTGCCTGGCGCTCCCTCCACCTACCCACCGCCACCAGTTGGTCCCTGTCTGCTGCAGGGCATGGGCTGTGCCTTCTGCCTCCTCCATCGGCAGGATTCAAGAGTCTCTGCTCAGCCGACTGCCACGATGGAGACTGAGGCCAAATCTAATTTATAATTATGTACCCTCCTATGTAACAAATCATTTTCTTTAACCTGGTGAGTCCAATGGTAGAACTGAAAAATAAGCAATATTAGGTGTAAATTTATGCCTATAGGAGGGTATTGTCTCCATACAAATGTAGCAGTGTCAGATTTCGATAATGTTTAACATGAAAAATTTCAACCATATTTGTTTAAAACATAGATAAAATGTATTTTACCAAATATATCTTAATATAAAGCAACACAGTAGCACACATAAAATGAAATCTTTCACCTTATAATAGCCAGAAAGTCCCAAATGTACGTGTAGTATTTAAAATTGCCCTTCCTCATTGCATGGTTCAAGTAATAACGTTGTTACGCTGACTCAGTCACTGCTGTTGTTTCCCTCAAATTAATTTCAACACCAGCATTTCCATTCTGCCTTCAGGGAAGTTTGAGCGACTAGTACTTTACGAGGATGTATTGGTCCTCTCTCGTCCCTGAATAACAGCCGCTCGCAAACACACAGATTAAAAATTGTCCAAACAAACCGCCGAGAAGGCAAACGGCAAACTCCCTTTTAATCCTAGCAACACATTGAGATGAAAAATAGTGATAACGCAACAGAGACAAATAAAAGATTAATCTAATAAGTCAGACCCGCTTAGGCTGGACGCGGCACATGCAAAAGGCTACTGCTGTCCAAACACGCTGAGCTAATCGTGTGATTGTATGTGCGAGGCAGCACAATGCCAAAGCCGCCCTCACCATCTGGCCTTGGCTAAATGAACACGGTGTTTGACCGTAGTCTCTCGCTTGCTGTCTGTCCCGCTCATTGACTGGGGGGGATTTGATACTCATCCACCCAGAGAGATTATAACACATATTCCAGTCAAATTCCTCGGCTTGTTTTGCTTTCTAAAAATGGTGTTTGTATGCCAGCCTGTTTACAGGATGGGGTGTGTTGGTTAGGAAGAATAGGATGGGGTAAGATTTCAAATTTGAGTGTAGTTCCAAAAGTGTGTCATGTCACATAAAAGCAGACAGGGGTACATGTTCCATGCAAAGGTGAGTAGTAATCATACACGTTCACACCCATGGAGGCTAGTCTTTTAAGTGTTCATGGTGCATCTTTATGTATGCCTTATTCTGGTTTGAGTGCCAAATACTGGCATTGACAAGACTCATAAGTTGGAGAAACCCATAATATAGACACAAATTCAAGTATTTGTCTCAGTAACGTCCTGTAGTGATAGTTAATGTTGTTGCCAGCTAGCTAGCAACCTCGACTTAAATCACTTAGCTGACAACATCCCAAGCCAGTGATACCTAGCATAACATTAGCTAACTTATATGATTCTTATGGGAGGACAGGAAAGTTTCTCCGTAAGTAAAAACTTGGGTTGACACATACAGAACTCCAAAATTTGTTATTACTTGGTGTTTGTTTCATCCCCCCTATAATTAAGCAAGTAGCCTTTGAAAAATGAACTAGCGACTTACATTAGAAAATGCAACAAAATCTTCATAGGCCCTGAGACCCGTTGGTGCCAAAGCTTATTCAAGATTCTGTAGCATGAAGCGGATGAGCGTCTGCAACTCCCCATGGATGGGAATGCCAGTCCAAGGAAGTTTCTGCCCTCATCCAAAGCTTGTACCCATTGACATTTGGGTGAACTAGGACAAAGCAGATGAAGTGCCTTCACCAAAGACACAGACAGGTAGCGTGGCCGGGAATCAAACCCAAATATACACACTGAGTGTCCAACCCTTCCCACCACAGGTAGTGGGCTAAACGTAGCCATGCTGCTTGTAAAAATGCTACTGGCAAGAACAAAATAATGTTAACTAGGGATGCAAGAGGAAAAAAAAGTTAAATCAAAAAACTGCAATATTTCCATGGACAGATACTGGAACATTAAGTATAAGTTATACTGGCATGTTCAAATGTGTGTTTTTAATGTAATTACACAAAATGTGAAAACTTGCTCAAAATGTGGAAACTGCAAATTCTGAAGGCAGTTATTGAACATTTCAAGTGATATTATTCCATATTTGTAATTTTGTTATTCTTTATTCTGCACCTGTACACCTGCACAAGGAAGCCAAACAGATATGTACATTCAATCATATGTCAAAAAGTCTGGGTTCCTGGTTCGAAGAAAAATTACAGTATTAAAAAGAACCTTTGTTTACTATCTTTGTGAGGACATTGAGACAACACACATGCATATACACACACACACAAGCCACAAATCACTTGACAGTAGTGTAAAGCTGCGGAGAAGTAAGAGGCTTTACCAGAAAAGATCACACACACGTAACCTCTTCTAACCTCTACATGTTTATTCCTTTTGTCCAATTCTGAGAAACTGCTGACAGGACTGAAGAGTGCAAATAACTCCAAAAAAATAAAAACAAGCCTCTGGTCAGTTGTTTTCTTTCTGCACATCCTCCTAACATTTATATGTTACAGGAACACACATGAATACAAGAAGACGCATGGTCGTAAATAACGTGGCAGTCTGCGGGTTCGTGTTCACTCACACATTCCCCTGTGTCATAAATAATTCAGAGGACAAGAAGACTCAAGCCATCACAGGCCTGAACCCCCCGCTGTGCCTCATCACACACACACTATTCTGGTTTCGCCAAAGGAGACACATCCAAAACACAAAACTCAACTAAATATTCCATTGTATGGAATTTCATGTTTTTACTTTATTCAAAAGAAAATGCTCATTACAGAAAAGTGTAATGATGAAAAACAGATTGGGAGACATAAGGGAACTGTCGTAATTACATCAAAGGACTAAAGAAGAAATAAATAAAACTGGAATCTACACACACATACAGAGGCACAATGAACAACAGAAGTGAACTGTCACTTCATGGCTGCATATTTAATAAGAATCTCTTCCAGCTGATTTAGATTCAGTCGGAGTTATTGTTCTGAAACCTTTCCAGCACAGATAGGACTTAAGTTAAATGTCATCTGCTCGGCTTCCAGGTTATGTGTTAAAAACAATGCAATCCAAGACATTTGAAGTATTCTCTGGACTATAAATCATGCTCTTTTTTTTTACTTGTTTGGTTGCTCCTGCAACTTATAATTTGAAGTGACTTGGATGTTTAAAAAAATTAATACTGCATTATCATCTATAACCACAGGATGGCGTGTCTGCATGCTTGAGAATACGCTCACACATTTTTCCTGCCCCCATCACAAAAATGGGGAGCTTTTCACGATGAAGGTTCTTTTTTATTTTACAATTTCATCCCTTCTCCTAACTCTAACCATAACATAGGTGTCATCCTTCCCCTAACCCTAACCATAACCCCCCAGGACCCTCCATCCATCACCCCACATTTTGTGCCCATGTTACAAAAAGCACCCCATTTTCAAGACAATATCACAAACCCATAGATTAACTGACTTTTTGTAGAGGACATGCTGAGTCTTAGAGAATGAGCAAAATTAATAAATCATGCTCTCAAACTGATGGATCACACTCTTGAATAAAGAGGGAATAACCTTCATAGTACTTGGCACTGGACTTGTTTGCACTTTGTGGGACAGTTGCCACCACAATGAGGAGAGTAACTAGGCTGACATTATGATAACTAGTATAATGTTTTAAAAATATCTAGTTGTTTTTGAAAGTTAATTTGCATTTAGTGAGATAAACATATATGTTTAGCTCCGCACTGACATTTCATCTGGATGAGTTCTTAGTCTACTGTTTGCATTATAAATAAATAGTGTGTGATTTAAATTCATGTTGATTTTTCTTGCATGAAGCAGTACATTTCAAAAATAAATGTGACATAGGGCAATGCAACTTCTGTTTGTTTTGTTTTTTTTCTGTTTGTAATGCATTTTTGGACAGATGCGACTCATACTCTGATGTAAAATATAGTTTGGAAAATATGGTATTCAGGCATATTGTACCCTCCAGCTCACTTCAGATTATCACTGCACTTTCTATATTCTTTTTTCCCCCATGATTTGATTAAAGTTTTCTGACAATTCCAGATGTTGAGTAAAATCCATAACTCCCGTTGGTTTCTGTACAAAGGCAGTCCATCTAAGTAGTCTAACTTGTAGCGCTGCATGTCGCACGTCCACATTCACACAGACACTCGACAGTTTTACACCCAGACTGCGATATCTCAGCCAGCACCAGCCGACCAACTGTTGGGCTGCTTCTTGTCAGCCAGCCTGTGGTCAGAGATCACAACACGGCTTCCAGACAGTAACATGACTCACCACTCGCTGCAGTCACGAGCCTGCATACACACACATCTCAGTCCATTTGTCAGGATCAAGTGAGACTGTGCCGCTATGTAAAAAGTAAGTCCCTTCGGCTGCTCCCTTGTTTGCACTTGGGGTCGCCACAGTAAATCCAAGGTGGATCTGCATGAATTGGCACAAGTTTTACACCGGATGCCCTTCCTGACGCAACTCCACATTACATGGAGAAATGTGGTAGGGGTGGGATTTGAACCCGGAACCTTCTGAACTGAAACCAAGCGCATTAACCACTTGGCCACCACCCGCTGAGACTGTGCCGCTATGGAATGAAGAAATAACAGGGAAAAGTTTGATATAGTGGAATAAAAGAGAAAAAGAGATATCAACTTATACTGATATATACACTGTTCATGTGTTTTAATCACAGATAAGCAAATCTTTTTTTCAGCATATAGCCAAGTCTCAAAAAACAAAAAAAGAAACAATCTCTCACAAAATACACACAATCACATAAGAATAAATTAAGGGACACTGCAGGTGGTTCTGTGGGAATGGATTTAGACAACCAGTATATATATACCTGGGTTCGATTCTAGGTTTGTGCTTGTCTGTGTCTTTGGACAAGACACTTTATGTGCATTGTTCAAGTTCACTCTGTTCAAAATGGGTCCTTGACCGGGGATGTAACCTGTGATGAAGCACCATCCCATCCAGGGAGAATAGGACTTATTTCTAAGGCATAACCTGTAATCCACAAATCTCCTCAAGCATATTTTTTGGACTGGTTGTGTATTCTTGATTTTGGTTTGGAAATATTCCAAACATGGGGTACAGATCACAAAATTCACGCTGTGGATTGGATCATGGTTTTTTGTTCTGTTTTGTTTTGTTTTGGCATTTCTGGATGAGGGTAAAGGAAGACAACCATAACATTCCAAAAGTTGAGAAAAGTGATTTTTCTTTCAAATATTGCAGAGTGATTATTTCTGTGCTTGGATCCTAACAAGTATCAAACCTGCACCAGGATTCTTTTGAAATGCTCCATTCACACTCGCAACTGCATTTCCATGCTCAAGTCAGCACCCATCCACTTCAATTTTACATATCAACTATAGTCCATTAAACCACTATTTCAAAAACACTAAAGCATTTTCCTTGTGCATCATATCACAATTCTTTACATCGTGATAATTTTTTTTTTTCAATGAAACTATTTTGGTGGCATGTTACTAAAACATGACAAGGGATGATAACAGTTGTTTTTGGTCACTTTCAGGAAATATGTTCATTTGTATTGAATGTAAACTGAATAAATGAAGTATAGAAGCTTTTCTCCAACTTCAGTAGTTGGTGAGATACAGTCAGGGGCCAATTCATTGGGGTCGGGAGAAAAAAAACAGGCGTGTTCAGGCAATAATTAGAAACTCAGTGGTTCCTGAAATCTTAATAGTGGGTGAATTTTGTTTGTTTTGGCTGTGATGATGGTAGTTTTCTATCATAGCCTATAGAAGCATGCATCTTTAAAATAATTCGGATGCACAGGGAGAATATAGTGACTTTTTTAACACCCACAAAAAGCAAAAGTGCATGTAGAGATCCCCCCCCCCAACACACACACACACACACACAGGGCCTATGTGTCCATCTGATGGAACGATTTATTTATTTGTGGGGGGGGACTGGTTAAACGCTAAGGTCATTGGTTTGGGTCAATGCTTATATATTAAGACTATTTAAAAATCCCTATATCAAGTAATTGGTTACAGATGCACCTATGGTTACTATTAAACACTGATATGAAGTCATATCGCGTTTCTATTGGTTATATTACCTTTAATATTAAAGGTCAAATTTGGGAAATAACTGTTTAAGTCAAACAGTTTGTAGACAATATAGATTGAACATTAACATGGTGAAAGGGTTGTTTATTAATCAAGGATAAAGTGATTCAGTCTTGGACAAAATTGGTCAAAATGTCAAGACCACACAGAGCCATTTATTATAGTATCAATGAATCAATGAATCACAAAGAAATCATTTGCATGAACTGGTGTCAAATATGTCAAGTCGGGGCATTGCACTGTATAAATGCCCATTTTTTTTATTTTTGTTTGAGGTTAGTATCGTTGGGTTAATGATGAATTATTCAGGTTTATATGGACGTTGCACAATTTCCAATTTCGATCATTAAAAATTAGTGTTTGTAACTAGTGACTGGTTTTTAAGTAAGCCAATGATATGATGTAATCATGATTCATGTGAGGTATGGGTCAGATTGACTTTGGCAAGGTGAAATTAGGATGTGAATATGCAGTGAACGTGACACTTAAATAGAAAACAAATCCTTGTCTCGTCTCAGCTCCATGTGTTCAACAATGCACGTATCAGTACAGACCGCTGACTCCAAATCCTTTTAGGATGTAAATAAATATGTAGCTGCAGGTTGGTTTCAGTGATATTTGAAATGGAAAATCTCCAAAGGAGCTGGAAAAGTTAAAAAAAAAAAAAAAAAACAGACTTTAAAATGTTTTTTGTTGTGCATATTGAAATGAAATCAAAGTTAAATAGATGGAATCAAACCCAGCCCCACTGGACTGTTTGTTTCTATTCAAGTTATAGACGCTTGTGCTTCCTTCCCAAAAACATCCAGCCAAGAATCCTCATTTTATTAACGCAGTGATCAACTGCGATGTTAGACGCAATTTCCAGTGCATATTGATGGATTTAAGATTTCTGTCAAAAATCAAGTCTTATTTTAAAATAGCCTGTTTACATCACTTAGATCACCAAAACTCTGGTCAATAAACATCTTGAGACAAACTCATTTGCTTTAAATGGAGGTGAAATATATTTATTATCAGGAAAAAAAAAAATAAATTACTCAATTTTAAAGATTGTCTCCCTGCTGGTAAAAATGACCAATGCTCCCAGGAGGAGTAGTTTGATCCCAGAGCAGTTTCTGGATATCATCCAGGGGAGTCACAGTGTTTGGCTTGATGGGAATTCCTGGCTGCACAGAGAGCTGAGGAAGTTGGCCTTGAAGGCACAGAGGAGACTTTTCTTAGAGAAATCTATGAGAAAGTGACACATCACCTGTGGACAAGAAACCTCTCTCAAGTTTACAGAGAAATCAAATCACGACGTTTATTCAAATCTGTGCCCTGTGTCACTGCAGCCTCAACAACTGATGGTGTAGTCCAAATGTACCACTCTGAAGTACTGAACCGCTACTCTGAGCAGGTTGAAAGAGGCTGATCCTCCTGCCTAAATATTGGACATCTCTGATGCAAAGGTCCTTGGTACTCATCCTCCCATCAGCAATGATCTACTTAATCTCAGTCGGATTGTAATGGTGCATCATCAGGCTGCTTTCTGGGATATCTCAAGAAGTTGCAGGATCTCTACAATGTTGTGCATCTGGCCTGTACTGTGTTACTGTGAGTAGAGCTCCAGTCCATAACTTCTTCCCAATGGTTCCATCACTGTTGGGTTCTGGTCCCTAATCTGTTCAATGTCTGTATGGAATGGGTGATGGGTATGGTTGAGCGGTCTACTGACTCAGTCCATAAATTGACCTTGACTTTGCAGACAATACTGTGATCTTTGTGGAATCAAAAGATGTCCTAATTGAAGCTCTTGGGATGCTCAGCGAGGAATCCGGTGCCTGTACCTAAAGGAGCCTTGGACCAACATCTAGGGTTCCATCTAGTTCTTGGAACTAAGCATAGAGCATGCTAATCCTAACATGAGATTCACCTACCCCGGCAGACTCATTCATGTCATTGGAGCTTGCCTTGTGACATTGAGAAACATCTCAGAAGAGGTTATTAAGTCATAAAGTCACTGGACCGAGGTATTTGGGGATGCTGAGATCTCTGCAAGAGGATATTGAACCATGTCTTTCAAGTACTGTGTGGTTTGTGTGGGGGAGGCGATGGTCTGGTGGCTAAGCGTTGGGCTTGAGACCAGAGGATCCTCAGTTCAAATCCCAGCCTGACCGAAAAATACTAAGGGCCCTTGGGCACGGTCCTTAATCCCCTAGTTGTTCCCGGGGTGTAGTGAGCACCTTATATGATACGCATCCAATACGCATTTGTATCGGACCACTGTTCCATTTTATTTGATTTGATTTTAAGTGATGGTGACCCGTCCCTGCACGCTTGTGTCGCTCTCTTAAGCCTGAAACAGTGGCTCCCTTCTCCTCGCTCTTTGTTGTTGAGAGGGAGAAAGTAACTGCCAGTGGAAATACGGACAAACTAACGGAAGATTTTCTTTCTACCTGCAGCAATGTTATCAATGCTGTAGCCCCACTTAAAGCCGTGCGCCCTAAAATGAAACGGGTGCCGTGGCTGAATGACAGGACGCGTGAAGCCAGACGCGTGTGTAGAACAGCTGAGCGCAGGTGGAAAAAAGATGGACTGCAAGTCTCTTATGACATTTTAAAGGAGACCTGGCTCGCATATCAGAACATGGTGAACGATGAAAAGATTAAATATCTTTCTGAGGTGGTCTCCAATAATGTTAATAATCCACGTGTCCTTTTTAAAACTATTGAGAAAGTGCTTAACCCCCCTCAGCCTACAGGGTTAGAATCAACACCTGACACTTGTAATGCATTTTTGCACTTTTTTACTGAGAAGGTGGAAAGAATTAGAGCCAATATTCAGACTTCTTCATGTAGCCCTTTTCCAGACATGCCTTGCTCATCTGTTATTTGTCATTTTGAGCCAGTGTCTCTTGCATGTCTGTCTAAAGTTGTCTGTGAACTTAAGCCTGTTTCGACTGCACTTGACCCTGTTCCTCCTCGACTGCTCAAAAAAGTCTGGACAACTATTGGCCCTAATGTCCTTGACATTATAAATAGCAGTCTGCTGTCTGGTCTTGTTCCTCTGTTTTGTAAAGAGGCAGTTATTGAACCCCTTCTGAAAAAACCTAGCCTTGATTCTGCGAATGTCTGTAATTTTAGGCCAATTTCCAAACTGCCTTTTTTGGCTAAAATCTTAGAGAACTGTGTTTTTATGCAGCTGCAGTTTTTCCTAGAAGCACATGGCATTTTTGGTATTTTTCCGTCAGGTTATAAAGCCCTTCATACTACAGAGTCGGCACTTTTAAAGGTTTTTAATGATTTGTTTTTAGTGACTGATTCTGGTGATTCTGCCATTTTAGTCCTTTTAGACTTGTCAGCTGCGTTTGACACAGTCGACTACACAACTCTTTTAAATCATTTGGAAAACTGTGTGGGTGTTAGGGGGACCGCCCTGGAGTGGTTCAGGTCTTATCTCAGTGGGAGGAGCTGCTCTGTCAAATTGGGAGATCTAACCTCTTCCTCTGCGTCTCTAAATTATGGAGTACCACAGGGGTCAATCCTAGCGCCTGTTCTTTTTGCCCTCTACCTCCTCCCACTGAGTCAAATCTTTAAAAATCATGGCTTACAGTATCATTTTTATGCAGACTGCCAGATTTACCTGCAACTCAAAAAATTTGCTTCTGCCCCTTTGGCGCCTCTTTTGAATTGTTTGAGTGACGTCAAGGCTTGGTTGGCCCACAACGTTTTAAGTATAAATGAGGATAAAACAGAGGTCATTTTATTTGGAAATATTGACCCCCTCTTGGACTTGGGCCCTCTTAAACAGCACGTGAAACAGTCTGTCACCAACCTCGGTGTCATTATTGACAAAGATTTTAAATTTGGCAAGCAGGTAAATGCCGTTGTCAAATCTGGATTTTATCATTTGCATCTTTTATCTAAAGTTAAACCTTTTTTAGCTTTTAATGCCTTTGAACAAGTCATGCACGCTTTTGTCTCCTCTCGTTTAGACTACTGTTAATGGACTTTTTATCGGCATTAGCCAAAATGCACTTTCTCGCTTACAGTTGGTCCAAAATTCTGCTGCGCGTCTTTTAACTGGTAGCAGAAAGCGAGAGCACATCACTCCAGTTTTGGCTTCCAGTTCATTTTAGAGTTGACTTTAAGATTTTATTGTTTGTTTTTAAAGCTTTGAATGGACTGGCCCCGACATACATTTCGGACCTCATTCAAATTTATCAGCCTCCCCATGCTGTGCGGTCCGAGGGCCAGCTCCAGCATGTGGTGCCTGTGACGAGACTTAAAACCAGGGGAGACAGGGCTTTTTCTGTGGTGGGCCCTCATCTGTGGAATGATTTGCCTCTTAACGTTCAAACAGCCCCCACTGTAGAGTGTTTTAAGTCTCGTCTAAAGACCCATTTTTATGCTTTGGCTTTTAACACCGCGTGAGTGTGTGGTCCTCTGTGTGTGTGTGTTTTTTGTTTTTGTTTTTTTGTTTTTGTACAGCACTTTGGAAACTATGTTTGTGAAATGTGCAACATAAATAAAGGGTATGGTATGGTATATGGCAGCACCCTCACTTTCTCGTTTTCAAAAACTGTTCCATAAAAGCGGCACCATTTCACCACTGAAACAACTTAAAATGCTGTAGTGTACATGCCAGGCCTCTATGTGGCACTGTAAAGCTCCCACAAAAAAAAAAATGGAGACGAAGATGTGGAGCATGCACCTACAAAGTTGAACTTCTGCTTTGAGTCACACTGGTTATAAGTCGACTAAAGTATAAGAGAAAGTCGACTGGGAATCATGTGAGTCCAAATACTCTGATTTAACGGACGCGTTTCAGACGCAGTATCTGAAACGAATGACAGAGAAAGACATGACGTCTCGTGACCAGAGGTAAGAGAGGTGAGGCCATGACATCATCGCTTCACAAAAGTTGCATATTTGTTGTATATATGAAAAAAACAAAGGCGGTGTTTTGAGACTTATCCACTTTGGGATGCATTTTAAAAAGTAGCCTTTTCAGGCTCCGAAAACACCCATTCCTCGTGGATGAAATGGCAAAACGTAACAAAACCTTTGCAGACACGCCTCAACTCATCTCAGTGTGGATGGAACCATAGTTATAATTGAAATGAAAAGCTAGAATGAAACAAAAGTGATGAGTCGGTGGTTTAACAAATGTTATAATAAAACGAAAATTTTTACGGTGAATATAAAAACAGTAGACAGATGGATGGATTGGCAACAAAAAGTATATAGGAAGCAAATACACACAGAGAGATGTGAGGAATATCTGTGAAGTTAAATTGAGGCTGATCACATTCTTTGCATAGACTTGTCTTTGTCCCTAAGCTCTGTCTAAATATTGAAGCAGATCGCGGTGAAAAGAGATGACTATCCAGAGGATTCAACTCAATCTGCATATTCATCACAATTAATTAGGATTCCTCTCTCTGCCATCATTTTTATCTTTCCTGCTTTATTTCTCGAGAGGCAACTACAAGACAATGCTCAGGCACTGATCGGAATCAGTTATTAGCAGGGAGACGCGCACATGGGGCGCACACACACACACACACGATATTGCCGCTAGATCTCAGACTCGCGGACGGTTGTGTCTGCATCAGATATGATGACGTGGGCCTTACAGGGCGTCGTCCATACAAACTCAGAGCCGTCTCTCATTTTGTCTTCTCCTTCCATTGTCTGAACAGACTGTGCATCGCGCCTCCGACGCAGTGACACACAGTGGCTATTGTGGAGCGAGGCGTGCCAACAAAGCGCCGCTCAGCAAGACTCAACGCAAGACGAACGCTTTTAATCGCCCAAAGAAAAGGCTCGAGTGTTGGTGGGAGAAGCCTCAGTGTGAGAAAGAAGAGAGTGAAGTTTAATGACTTGAGTTTCTGTAAGCCACTAAAAGCTCTTATTGTAGTATTTTACAGTTAGGCTTCAGAAATGAACTCAAAGTCTGTGAGATTTTATAGCAGCAGTTAGCAATCTTTTTTGGCTTATGACCTCTTAAAATGAAATCATTGCTACATAATGAATGTGCAGTTATATACTCAGTGCCATTAAAATTTCTTTTTACATGAAAACTACAAGGAAGGTGAGTGTCATCGTCTGTGTCTTCTTCTGTGGGCCTCTCTGGCATAAATGTTGTGAGCAAGAAATCGGTAATGCATGATTCTGGAGCTTAGCTGTTGTTAATTTCCCACAAGAAACTAAGTCTGACTTTGAATGGTACATTCTATCTTTCAATGATTACAAATATATATTCCTTTGCATAAATGAAAAACATTCATTATTTGTTTTATATGACACCTCAATAGATCCGCATCATTTGACATTTTACTTAAAACTTGGCAGACAGCAGGGAGCAGAGGGACCCGGCAGTTCAGTCTGCTCTACAGGACTCACTGACACACTGACTTCATTGAAATCTGCTGCGCTGAGCTTAGCGCTGTATGTGGGATTCAATCTAGTGAAAAACCTGTCCAGTTCTTCATCTGAAAGAGCTTCAACAGCTGCTAAAGACATCCCCATGAATACTGCAGGTGCTGGATTTAGCTTCCTCGTATCATGGAAGTATTTTCATGAGTAACTAATAAAGTTGTGCAATAGTGTGAAATGGATGTGAGACAACTGCACGGATAGTACAAAAAAAATACACACGAGTGACATCACCCATGCAATGGCACAAACACTGAATGTTGTGACATAGTATACAAATAATGAATGTTTATGAGTTCAATGGTACAAATATTTCATAAGGTGAAAGCTGGAACATACTATTCAACGAAGGGAAAATCACTTCAGCTTTTCAGGTTTTCATCTGAACAGCTCTTCATGCATCCAGATGGCTTACAGTGGAGTGGATTTCATGTGTGTGTGTGTGTGTGTGTGTGTGTGTGTGTGTGTGTGTGTGTGTGTGTGTGTGTGTGTGTGTGTGTGTGTGTGTGTGTGTGTGTGTGTGTGTTACAAGAACTACCAAGAACCAGTTGTGTTGCGTGGACACATCTGAGTCAGCGATTGTGCGCGCGTGTACAAAAAAAAGCTTGTACTTCCTTAGTGCAGCGAGAAAAAAAAAAAACTCAGAAATTAGTCCAGCTTTTCATTCTAACTTCCTGCAAACAGCCTCTAGACAGTTTACAGCTCAGTGGATTTGTTTGTGTGTGCGCACATGGTGTGTGTGCACGTGCCCGTGTGTGCATGCGCACGTGTGTGTAGGTGCGTGCATGCAGTGTGCAATGGTACCAAATGTATGGAATCAAATTTGCACTCTAAATGCAATGCAACACAAATGGGATGATAATCCATGTCATGTGACATACAAAGCACCAATCAAATGACAAGGATCCACTCAGCTGTTATATAAAATCCACTAATCAAATGACAATAATCTATTAAGGTGCCATACATACATACATACATACAGTGAGGAAAATAAGTATTTGAACACCCTGCGATTTTGCAAGTTCTCCCACTTAGAAATCATGGAGCGGTCTGAAATTTTCATCTTAGGTGCATGTCCACTGTGAGAGACATAATCTAATAAAAAAAAAAAATCCGGAAATCACAATGTACAATTTTTTAATAATTTATTTGTATGTTACAGCTGCAAATAAGTATTTGACCCCTACCAACCAGTAAGAATTCTGTCTCACACAGACCTGTTAATTTTTCTTTAAGAAGCCCTCTTATTCTGCACTCTTTACCTGTATTAATTGCACCTGTTTGAACTTGTTACCTGTATAAAAGACACCTGTTCACACACTCAATCAATCACACTCCAACCTGTCCACCATAGCCAAGACCAAAGAGCTGTCTAAGGACACCAGGGACAAAACTGTAGACCTGCACAAGGCTGGGATGGACTACAGGACAACAGGCAAGCAGCTTGGTAGAAGACAACAACTGTTATGATTATTTATTAGAAAGTGGAAGAAACACAAGATGACTGTCAATCTCCTTCAGTCTGGGATTCCATGCAAGATCTGACTTTGTGGGGTAAGGATGATTCTGAGAAAGCTCAGAACTACACAGGAGGACCTGGTCAATGACCTGAGGAGAGCTGGGACCACAGTCACAAAGATTACATTAGTAACACATGATGCTGTCATGGTTTAAAATCCTGCAGGGCAGCAAGGTCCCCCTGCTCAAGACAGCATATGTCCAGGCCCGTTTGAACTTCACCAGTGACCATCTGGATGATCCAGAGGAGGCATGGGAGAAGGTCATGTGAGATGAGACCAGAATAGAGCTTTTTAGAATCAACTCCACTTACCATGTTTAGAGGATGAGAACAACCCCAAGAAAACCATCCCAACCGTGAAGCATGGGGTTGGAAACATCATACTCTGGGGGTGCTCTTCTGCAAAGGGGACAGGACGACTGTACCGTATTGAAGGGAGGATGGATGGGGTCATGTATTATGAGATTTTGGCAAACAACCTCCTTCCCTCAGTAAGAGCATTGAAGATGGGTCATGGCTGGGTCTTCCAGCATGACAATGACCCCAAACACACAGCCAGGGCAACTAAGGAGGGGCTCCGTAAGAAGCATTTTAAGGTCCTGGAGTGGCCTGGCCAGTCTCCAGACCTGAACTCAATAGAAAATCTTTGGAGGGAGCTGAAACTCCAAACCTGCAAGATCTTGAGAAGATCTGTATGGAGGAGTGGACCAAAATTCCTGCTGCAGTGTGTGAAAACCTGGTGAAAAACTACAGGAAACATTTGACCTTTGTAATTGCAAACAAAGGCTACTGTACCAAATATTAACATTGATTTTCACAGGTGTTCAAATACTTATTTGCAGCAGTAACATACAAATAAATTATTAAAAAATCATACATTGTGATTTCCGGATTTTTTTTTTTTTTTTTAGATTATGTCTCTCACAGTGGACATGCACCTAAGATGAAAATTTCAGACCCCTCCATGATATATATATATATATATATATATATATATATATATATATATATATATATATATATATATATATATATTAAAATAAATTGAAATTAATTTGAAATAGGGAAAAACAAACAAAACAGCAAAAATCAAACTGGAAGCTACACCATCGTCTCTTGCAGACGGACGGATGCCAGGATAAAAGGATACAGAGAGAGAGAGGTGTGTGTCTGTGGTAAAAGTAGGTGATGGTGGACATGCAGTCGAAATATGCAGTAATAAGAGCAAAGCAACGGCACCGCAGACAGAAGCTCGCTCTGTGGTAGTGATGCCAAAACCAGAAATGCCAAATATTGAACTCTTCGTGGAGCAACAATGGAGGAGATCTCGACACTGAAAACCAGAAAAGCTAACCTGAGAGGCGGTGCGCACCGTGACAGGCCTTGAGGTCAGTCAGTGACAATCTAACGTGTAAGTTAGATGTAAAAATATTTGGATCTTTGAAAACAAGTACATTTCTCTACCCTGAATAATCAAAATTGATAACTCTTGCATTATCTATTGAACAAAGGCTGTTATTGTCCACGTGGCTGCAATTTCCAAAAGGCTGCAATTTTCAAAGGCATAAAAAAAGTCTGATGGACCTGTATGACCTTCTTGCTTCTTCAGGAATTTCATTTTTTAGCATTTACGTTTACAAGACTATTTTACTGAAAAACGTGTGAAGGACTTAAATGACATGGTGAGATGGAGAAGAGCTTTGCTCATTAATGTCAGCGACATGAAACATATTAAGGACTGACTGCTCTAAATCCGTAGCATAAATCTCATCCTACTGATGTCTGTCAAAAATATGTTGCCTGTGGTAGCTCTCCTGTAACCGTTATGTTGTGAAAGTGTAGTGACACGGACCCACAACAGGGGGCGTTAATGAACAGACAATGGATAAGCCAAAAAGTAACAATTTAATGTTGTGAATTGCACAACGGAATACAGACAATAACGATAGAGTACAGTCAATCATATACAAGGTGACGTGTGGGCAGGCTCGAGGATAGAAGACGTCTGTCCAGAGAAGAGCCGGATCCCACACGGCTTCCACCGCCAGCGGATCTGAAGAACACCAGAGCCGCCAAGTCCCGAGTCCCAGGTGGCCACCGTCTCCAGCTGTCAGACCAGGTACTGCTTGAGTGGTAGCTGATTTCTCGGCGAGGAGGTGGCGTTGCAGTCTGGCCTTTATGGAGATGAGTTGAATGAGTGACAGCTGGTGCTGATAAGTGACAGCTGTCACTCCCAGCGGCTCCGACGCCCTCTCGTGCTTGAAGCCCGCACTCCAAGCAGGGCGCCATCTGGTGGTGGTGGGCCAGCAGTACTTCCTCTTCAGTGGCCCACACAACACATTAAAAGCAATGAAGGCAGTACTTGCCCGAACCTGCATTGCAGAGTCCAACCTCAACCCTGTGCAAGGTCTCAGCAAGATATAATCAACAGCAGCAAATTTGATGGCGATCCATGAGGACCTTTGTGGAGTTCTCAAATACAGTGATGGGAAAACGTTTGTGCACCCCTGAGCTTTTTACGTTGGAATTTTTATGATCTCAAAAGAAAAGAAAATACAGTTTCTCAAATGATGCTCTTTAAACTCACAGAAAACATCATCTGTACATCATGAATTAAAAGAAATAAAAATATTAAAAATGATAGTGTGAATAAGTAAGTGCCCCCTTTAGCACAAAGTAACTAAACCTTCACTTTGTCATCCGGTTTTCTTCAGACAAGTCAGGGGATGGTGCATGGCCATTTCCAAGATGATGATTCTGTCTTGGACTTCACTTACCTCAGTTATTAAGAAATACACGCAGTATGTTACTCTGTATGGTAAATCTGTCAGGAGGCAGCAGTACCCAAAAACTGAGTAACTGTGCAAGAAGGTGGCTAGTGAGGAAAGCCACCAAAACAACGAGACAACCCTGAAGATGTTATCGGCTTCTGTGCCTGCGACTAGAGAAACAGAGATTCAAGCCTCAATCCATATCACAAAAGGGGTGTGGCCTCTGTGTTTGTGCATCCAGAAAGAGCTGACCTTCGTGCTTTGGCATAGTTGTGCATTTTTTCATGAGGATTCCAGTCGTGAAAACAGCAAGGCGATCGGACCAATACACACTTCCACAATAAGAGCCTGTATTTCAAAATAAAAGCCGGTGAGGTTGCTGCAGACCTGACAGAATTCATCAGTCTGTCCATCCTCTAACATCGCAGACAGCAGATTAAAATCTGGACATTTTCTGTTTGCGTGTGAGCCCAAACTCAGAATTAACATGTTCACACTCCGGATACTCAGTAGAGGTGCGTCTCAACAGTGTCTCACAGTGACCAAAAAAACAAACAAACAAAGAAATATGAGCTAACGTGAGCACTGCCACAGTGCAAATATAAAACTTCAGTTATTTGAAATTTATTTACATGGAATATTGTACTGGTTAAGCAGCTTCAGAAAAGCTTATTGATGAAAAAAAATTTCATTTTCGAAAATTGAATACAACTGAAAACAGATTAAACCGTCAATAAAGACTTTCATAAAAGCCACGAAAATGTTCTGTCAATACTTAACAAATGTAGCATAACTGTAAACAGATTTTTCCCAAAAGTCAGCTGTCATCCGTATATAGTACAAACGACCACATCTGTAAGTAGTGAACCCACAACAGCAGGAGGCCAAACACATGTGCGGGAATGACTTTTTCCATCCATTTTCCATGACACCTGGTGACCTGTATCATCTGGGTGAAAATTCAGTTCAAGCATTGTTCCTTCGGCTGCTCCTGTGTTTGCACTCAGGGTCGCCACATTCAATCCAAGGTGGACCTGCTTGTTGATTTGGCAGAAGGTTTACACCAGATTCCCTTCCTGATGCAATTACACATTCCATGGAGAAATGTGGCAGGGGTGGGGTTTGAACCGAGAACCTTCTGTACTGAAACCAATCACATTTATGACAAAAGCGAAAAATATTTTCTTAATTCATGCCTGATCCAGATCTGCACCAACCCATTCAAGTAAAGTCGTGCATAAACCTTTGAGCGACACTGGTCACAATCAAACCAACAATCCAGCAAAAAAGGGTCAAAATATAACCTCAACATAATCTTGTTGGTTACAGTAATAATGTACAAACTTAAAATTAAAATAAATAATAATAAAAAATGGGCAGCATGGTGGTTTAGTGGTTAGCACTGTTGCCTCACAGCGAGAATGTCGTGGGTTCAATTCCCGTGGCCTTTCTGTGTTTTTAGTTTACATGTTCTCCCCGTGTTTGCGTGGGTTTCCTCCGGGTGCTCCGGTTTCCTCCCACATCCAAAGACATGCGGGTTAGGTGGATTGGACTCTTTAAATTGTCCGTAGGTGTGTGTGAGTGTGTCTGTGTTTGTTTGTCTGTTTGTGACCCTGCGACAGACTGGCATCCTGTCCTGGGTGTACCCTGCCTCGCGCTCTATGCCTGCTGGGATAGGCTCCAGCCCCCCACAACCCTTAATTGGACTAAGCGGTAGAAAACAGTAGAAGATAGAATAACGGTATAAGATGAATGAATGAATGAAGAATAAAAAATACAGCTGGGCCCAGTTTCATGAAGCAGACTAATCTTTTAGTCTGTTAACGTTCCTTAGTTGACTACAGTTAGTTACCCAACAGTAGCCGTCTAATCACATTTCACATCGATGGCTAAACTTTTAGATTAGCTGTTTTATGTTAGTCAATGATTTTCACGGGCCTAATGGCCTCGCAACGTCCAGCTTGGTTGTTGTCATGAACTATCCAGCCTTTGTTTAATTAACTGGCTTTACTATACAAACTGCAGAATGACGTGTTTAGCTCTTAGCCGAGCAGTTCTTCTTCTTCTACTCTTCCGTCAAGCCTTTTTGTGCACACAACGCTGCTCAGCGTAACAGCGACACCCGGTGGCTAATGTGAGAACTGTCACAAACACATCATGACAGTTGTCGTCTGCTACAATCATGGCCAAAAGGTTGCTCTTCTTTTGGAGGAAGACGAGCGACGTAGGGGTGCTCTTGAGTGCACCATGAAGTGGTGGTACACGATAGCCGCTGTTTTTTGAGGTAAGACACTTCAACTGTCGACTAAAATAAGATTATCTTCCAAGATGGCTCCACGTGAAGGCGCCCTGGTATTCTGGTGCTCCCTGTTTTGTCTGTTTTTGTGCGTGAATCGTGTGTCATCGTGTCCCTACACCCGCGAGGAGCTTCTAAACATCAAATCATCAACACCCACGGACATTACGCCAGTTTGTTAGTGCCTGCAGCTGAACTGGTTCACTTTTTGGCCAAAAAAGTGAGACGATGGCGGATAGGAAAACGAGCTGGAGCTCTCGTGCACCCCAGACGAAGGGGAACGCGCACGCCCCTACCTGGGATATTTCTCTCCAACGTCCACTCACTCCACAACAAGATGAATGAGCTGGCACTGCTAATGAAGAAGAATAGAGATTTCTCCTCATCTTGTGTACTGTGCTTCACGGAGACCTGGTTAAATGCACAGACACCGGACTGCGCGCTCCAACTAGAGGGATTCCAACTCCTCCTCGCAGACAGAGACCGAGCACTCTCTGGTGGAAAACCAAGAGGTGGAGGACTCTGCTTCTATATCAACAACGCCTGGTGCTCTGATGTGACCTCCCAACACTGCTGTCCCTCTCTGGAATATCTCCTCAAACTGCAGACCGTTCTACTCTCCACATGAGTTTAACTCTTTCATACTTTGCTCTGTGTATATTCCACCGAGCGCAGACGTGCACGAGGCCGAGCGCGCGCTCGCGGATCAGATTATGAGCGTGGAGAGAGACTTTCCAGACTCTCTTGTTATAATTCTCGGTGATTTTAACAAAGGGAATCTCAGTCAGGAATTACCAAATTACAAAGTTTGTTAAATGCCTGACCAGAGAAGGGAGCACGTTAGATCATTGTTACACGACAGTGAGCGGCGCCTACCGCGTGGTGGTCCGTGCAGCTTTGGGACTCTCAGATCACGTGATGGTCCACTTGATCCACACGTACAGACAGAGACTTAAACTCTCTAAACCTGTTGTGAGGACGTCTAAAGTGTGGATCAATGAAGCTGTAGAGGAGCTACGCGCGTGCTTGGCCACCACGCATTGGGATATGTTTGAGGCTTCAACAGACAGTCTAGATGACTACACGGACACTGTGACGTCATATATTCATTTCTGTGAAGACAGCATCATCCCACAGCGTACCAGGGTGAGATATAACAATGACAAGCCCTGGTTCACACCTAAACTCCAGCAGCTCCGTCAGCAGAAAGAGGTGGCTTTCAGAGAAGGAGACAGAGACAGCTACAGAGGTGCAAAGTACAGATTTAGCAAGGAGGTGGCAAAGGCTAAATCCATGTACAGTTCACGTCTGCAGCAAAGGTTCTCTGCCAACGACTCGGCCTCTGTGTGGAGGGGGTTGAAAGAGATCACCAACTACAAGCACAAAGCACCTCGTTCTATTGACGACCTGAAGCTGGCCAACGACCTGAACGTCTTCTATTCACGCTTTGAAGACAAGGACTCACACCTCCCCACCCCCCACACAACTGGATATTCAAATACTCTGGACCTCCCCCCTCTCACTGCTGCCCTCTCCACTCCCCCCGTTACCCTCTCGGTCCAAGAGGAGGACGTGAGGAGACATTTCAAAAGGCTGAATCCACGTAAGGCCCCGGGCCCAGACTGTGTCTCTCCTGCCACCCTGAGACACTGCGCTGATGAGCTGGCCCCAGTCTTCACAGGGATCTTCAACACCTCCCTGGAGTCATGCCATGTTCCAGTCTGTTTCAAGTTCTCAATCATAGTTCCAGTCCCCAAGAAACCACGTGTCACTGGACTTAATGACTACAGGCCTGTGGCTCTCACGTCTGTAGTCATGAAGACCTTCGAACGCCTGGTTTTATCCCACCTGAAGTCCATCACTGACCCCCTCCTGGACCCCCTGCAGTTTGCCTACAGAGCCAACAGGTCTGTAGATGATGCCATAAACCTGGCCCTGCACTCCATCCTGCAGCACCTGGACTCCCCAGGAACCTATGCTAGGATCCTGTTTGTGGACTTCAGCTCTGCATTCAACACCATCCTTCCAGCTTTGCTCCAGGACAAGCTTTCTCTGCTCCACGTGCCCAACTCCACCTGCAGGTGGATGACAGACTTCCTGACGGACCGGAGTCAGCATGTGAGGCTGGGAAAAAATGTCTCGAACACTCGGGCTCTCAGCACAGGATCTCCACAGGGCTGTGTCCTTTCCCCTCTGCTCTTCTCCCTCTACACTAACTGCTGCACCTCCAGCCACGACTCTGTAAAGCTCATCAAGTTTGCGGACGACACCACCCTCATCGGACTCATTTCGGATGGGGATGAGTCTGCATACAGGAGGGAGGTGGACCGGCTGGTGACCTGGTGCAGCAGCAACAACTTGGAGCTCAACGCCCAGAAAACAGTGGAGATGATCGTGGACTTCAGGAAAGCCACAGCCCCCCCGCCCTCCCTCGCCCTCACCAACAGCCCCATCACCACTGTGGTCTGTCACCGCTTCCTCGGCACCACCATCACCCAGGACCTCAAGTGGAAGTCAACCATCAGCTCCCTCATCAAGAAGGCCCAGCAGAGGATGTACTTCCTGCGGCAGCTGAAGAAGGCCAAGCTACCTGTCCAGCTGATGGTGCAGTTCTACACAGCCATCATCGAGTCCATCCTCTGCTCCTCCATCACGGTGTGGTACGCCGGGGCCACAGCCAGGGACAGACACAGACTGCAGCGCATTGTGGCCTCTGCTGAGAAGGTGATCGGCTGTAGCCTTCCATCTCTCCACGACCTGCACGTCTCCAGGACTCTGGGCTGAGCAGGTCGGATCACAGCTGACCCTTCTCACCCTGCACACAGTCTATTCAAACCACTCCCCTCGGTCAGGAGGCTACGGTCCATCCGGACCAGAACCTCCCGCCATAAGAACAGTTTCTTCCCCTCTGCCGTTAGACTCATGAACACCTCATAACTCAGTCACCTTAAGCTTAACTCTGTCACTTTATCATTTTATCACGGGTCACTTTAGACAATGTACTTTGGTTTTTAATTGCACTCCCCCCACTGCACTGTTTTTTCTGTTTCTCTGTTTTTCTGTTGCACACAGCCTTTCATATTTCATATTTCTGTTTTTTATCTTATATTTTATCTTATTTTGACACATATGTAATATTTTATCCCAGCATTTTGTCTCTTCTTAATGTTGCACCATTGTACTGAAGCAAATTCCTAGTCTGTGAATCCTGTTCACTGGCAATGGCAATAAACTTCTTCTGATTCTGATTCTGATTAGCCTCCTCTTAGTCTGGTAATGTGAAACTTTAGCTGACTAAGCGCTTTGTGGAATGACTAACGTCAAAAAATTAGTCAACTGAGTTTATTTGACTAAACAAGATTAGACTGTTTTATGAAACCGGACCCTGGTATCATTTATCAAGTATGGGTTCTGTGGACCGCCCCTGTACTTATGGTTTCTGATGACACCACTTGTCAATCATCACCACTTGTTTGTGTTAAAAGTGCTGAAAAGCAGCCAAATGTTAAAAAACAGAGAGGGTGTGAGACAGATGACAGAAGTAGTCCATTAAGACAGCAGAGTGGCAGCAAAGTGGTCCTGCTGTGAATATTGCATTTCCATGTTTACGGCATTTACAGGCCTGTTGGCTGGTTCACCTCATGCTGACCTTAAAAATGTGGAGAAAAAGAGTCCTGTGAGTATCAAACGTAAGCCCGCTGTTTACATGTCATCAATGCCTCAGCAGTTAACTTGATCCTAATCTGAGTCTCTGCTCTTTGTACTGCAAAAAGCTTTAAAAAATAGTCACTTTGTCTGATGACATGATATTCCTCATTAATAAGTGAAGTGTTTGCCATTGGGACTCAAGCAACACCCTTTTCCCTTCTAAGGGTTTGGGTTAGGATCCTACATCCTCACTGTCTTCCCAGTCACGGTCACATCAAGCTCCTGTAGAACGTTCCTGGATATTCCACATAGGACGGTCTCCCGTAGCCGATTTGTGATGCCTGACTGTCTACATTATTGGTGCAAAAAATAATTGGATATACAGTACAGATTCCATGAACATGTTTTAATTACATCAGTATACATCGTGAGCCAAAAAGATGAAAAATGAGATGTAATTTGTGCAGAAGGGGGTAATATTTTGCAAAAGTAGGAGACGGTGAATTTCCAGATACAATATGCAATCATCGGGACTTTACTGCTCTGAGTATAAGCATCCGTCTGATTCTCATCTGCCTCATACAACCCATGAGAACTATGTCATACTCTTCAGGAGAAGACAGTTTTGAGATGTAAACAGCTACATTTCAGGTTTTTGGAAAAGTATGGGTTTAACACAGAAGTAGCATTGTGCATATGTGCTGGAGCATGCGCACAAATACTTATTTGTGGATTGGGAATCATCCATAGTCAGAAGTATTCCTCAATACTCAGCCGTCGTGAGTTACACTTGTTCAACTGCAGTTAATATGAATTCAATTAACCTGTACATCTCTGGAAGTGAGAGGAAGCCGGAGCACCCTCAGGGAAACACGGGGAGAACATGGAAACTCCACAGAGGAAGGACCAGGTCAGAAGCAAACCTGGGACCTTCTCGCTGTGAAGCAGCAATGCTGATTGGTTGCATGATGATATACATGCCTGCGTCTGAATCGTGCTCAAGGTTTGGGAGCGTTTGTTTGTGCATTTTGCATGCTGTATGTGCGTGCAGAACCCATGTGCTTGTCAGACTCTAAAGAGAGCTTGGGATGGGATACATGTTGATTTTGCAAATGGTCAGTTATTTGCTTTGATTTAAAGTGCTGTTTCCTTGCTGAAGTTCTTGTTTTTTTCTGTTTTTGCTGCTGTTTGTGCAGCTGTTTTCCCATAACTTTCCTTTAAAAATAGCATGTGACTATGAAATGTGTTTTGTAACCAAGGAACACAGTTGTCAGCAGTTAGACTATTATATGTGACGAATAATTACAGCATTTTATCTGAGGGACGCCATAAAAGTTCCCTCTGTAAACAACTATTAATCCAGAGACATGTGTCTGTCTGTGTGGTTTTTTTGCTTTTCTTCTTAACCCCTCAGAGCAGTGATGATGTCTCAAGTTAAACTTGCTTCAGACTTGCATGTCATGTGTTGTATCTAGGGTCTAAAATGCAGAATTTACAGCAAGAAAGTCGTAATGGTTCAGTCAAAACAACGCGGGTGGATGTGGTGAGCAATGAGTAATTCTTACTGTAATGTTGTGGTTTTGACCTCACCATGGTTTAAACCGCACTTTGCCACTGGGAGCAACAAACAGGGTCTGTGCCGTGGTGACGTAGGAGGAGGTTGGTCCAAAACCGGCAGTAATAAACTTCAGTGACTCTTATCACTGCAACTGACTGGCTTATTTATCATGTACATGAAGTGTGTAATTGTATTTTGAGGTATGCGTTGATCAAAGTTCTTGGCTACATTCAAACTCGCATGCAGACTTTTCATACTTTTAGTACGTACAACACAAATTTTCTTGATTTGTCTTTTACTTTCATTATTTGCACGGCTGTACTTCATCGTCAAATCAAAGGAAGAATAAGATCAGGTGGCTCTGTGGGTTAGGAGTTAAACTTTGATTCCACATTGCCTATCTGTGTCCTTGGACAAGATACTTCTACATCTGCATTGTCCCAGTCCATCCAGCTGGGAAGTTAACCTGTGATGGGATGACGTCTCCTCATCAGTCCGATGGACCTCGGGGCCTGTATGGATCATCTGCACTAATGCCATATATTTCACAAAATTCTTTGAGACCTACTTCCAGTCTCCCATCGTTGAGGATGAGCAAAACTGTTACCATTGTTATCAAGCAGGTATACCAGACATGGGGCCAAATGCAAAAGTATTTGTATTTGAAAATACTTAAATACATTTTTTGGAGTATTTGTATTTTCTGATTTTGAATTCAAAGTATTTGTATTTGTATTTCAAATACATCGCTGATCCCAAGTATTTCCAAATACTTTTACAAATACCTTTTCAAATACTTTTCAAACTTGGGAATCTCTGTGACACCGTGTTGAATATAAATTGTGATAGTTTGATTATTGCCTGTGATATTATAATAGTGAATTTGTGAATTCAATCCTTTAGTTATCAATAGTATTTGGTCATGCTATAAATTGTCACCGGTTTGTCAGTTTTTGTGTTGATTTGTTGTTTATAGTTCATAGAAAGTATTTGTATTTGTATTTGAAATACTCAAAATATAAAGTGTTTGTATTTGAAAACCCCTGGCAATAATTATGGAATCATCGGACTCGGAGGATGTTCATTCAGTTGTTTCATTTTGTAGAAAAAAGCAGATCACAGACATGACACAAAACTAAAGTCATTTCAAATGGCAACTTTCTGGCTTTAAGAAATACTATAGGAAATCAGGAAAAATACTTTTGGCAGTCAGTAACGGTTACTTTTTTTAGACCATCCAGAGGGAAAAAAATATGGACTCACTCAGTTCTGAGGAATAAATTATGGAATCACCCTGAAAATTTTCATCCCCAAAACTGACACCTGCATCAAATCAGATCTGCTTGTTAGTCTGCATCTAAAAAGGAGTGATCACACCTTGGAGAGCTGTTGCACCAAGTGGACTGACGTGAATCATGGCTCCAACACAAGAGATATCAATTGAAACAAAGGAGAGGATTATCAAACTCTTAAAAGAGAGTAAATCATCACGCAATGTTGCAAAAGATGTTGGTTGTTCACAGTCAGCTGTGTCTAAACTCTGGACCAAATACAAACAACATGGGAAGGTTGTTAAAGGCAAACATACTGGTAGACCAAGGAAGACATCAAAGCGTCAAGACAGACAACTTAAAGCAATATGTCTCAAAAATCGAAAATGCACAACAAAACAAATGAGGAACGAATGGGATGAAATTGGAGTCAACGTCTGTGACCGAACTGTAAGAAACCGCCTAAAGGAAATGGGATTTACATACAGAAAAGCTAAACGAAAGCCATCATTAACACCTAAACAGAAAAAAACAAGGTTACAATGGGCTAAGGAAAAGCAGTGGACTGTGGATGACTGGATGAAAGTCATATTCAGTGATGAATCTCGAATCTGCATTGGGCAAGGTGATGATGCTGGAACTTTTGTTTGGTGCTGTTCCAATGAGATTTATAAAGATGACTGCCTGAAGAGAACATGTAAATTTCCACAGTCATTGATGATATGGGGCTGCATGTCAGGTAAAGGCACTGGGGAGATGGCTGTCATTACATCATCAATAAATGCACAAGTTTACGTTGATATTTTGGACACTTTTCTTATCCCATCAGTTGAAAGGATGTTTGGGGATGATGAAATCATTTTTCAAGATGATAATGCATCTTGCCATAGAGCAAAAACTGTGAAAACATTCCTTGCAAAAAAACACATAGGGTCAATGTCATGGCCTGCAAATTGTCCGGATCTTAATCCAACTGAAAATCTTTAGTGGAAGTTGAAGAAAATGGTCCATGACAAGGCTCCAACCTGCAAAGCTGATCTGGCAACAGCAATCAGAGAAAGTTGGAGCCAGATTGATGAAGAGTACTGTTTGTCACTCATTAAGTCCATGCCTCAGAGACTGCAAGCTGTTATAAAAGCCAGAGGTGGTGCAACAAAATACTAGTGATGTGTTGGAGCGTTCTTTTGTTTTTCATGATTCCATTATTTATTCCTCAGAACTGAGTGATTCCATATTTTTTTCCCGCTACATGGTCTAAAAAAGTAACCGTTACTGACTGCCACAATTTTTTTTTCCTGATTTCTTATTGTGTTTCTTAAAGCCAGAAAGTTGCCATTTGAAATTACTTTAGTTTTGTGTCATGTCTGTGATCTGCTTTTTTTTTCTACAAAATTAAACAACTGAAGCACGGTGGCGTAGTGGTTAGCACTGTTGCTTCACAGCGAGAAGGTCGTGGGTTCAATTCCCGCAGCCTTTCTGTGTGGAGTTTGCATGTTCTCCCTGTGTTTGCGTGGGTTTCCTCTGGACGCTCTGGTTTCCTCCCACATCCGAAGACATGCGGGTTAGGTGGATTGGAATCTTTAAAATTGTCCGTAGGTGTGTGCGTGGGTGTGTCTGTGTTTGTCTATTTGTGACCCTGCGACAGACTGGCGTCCTGTCCTGGGTGTACCCCACATCGCGCTCTATGACTGCTGGGATAGGCTCCAGCCCCCCGCGACCCTTACTTGGACTAAGCGGTAGAAGATGAATGAATGTATTAAACAACTGAATGAACATCCTCCGAGGCCGGTGATTCCATAACTTTTGCCCGGGGTTGTATTTGTATTTGGAATTTAAATACTCAAAATATAAAGTATTTGTATTTGGAATTCGAAAATCTAAAGTATTTGTATTTAAATACAATGCAAAGTATTTGACCCCATGTCTGAAGGATACAAGGGAAAATGGGGATTTACTTATTTTTACTTACTTGTTTTCTTATTTTACTGAATTTAACTGGCTGCTCTCAAAACTGGAACGTGATACTTGATACGATACGATATGATACGATACATTTTATTGTCCCCAAAGGGAAATTTGTCTTGGACTTCAACTGCTCTGCAAACATTTCTGTCTCAAAAATCAATAAATACAACAAAAACAGTACACTGCTTGCATGCCTATGGAAAATCCATCAGCATATTGCAATTTCCCATAATATAATTTACAATAAAACACCATAATAAAACAGATAAAAAAAAACAGATTAAAACAGACAATAAGTTAAAGTACACATCTTACTTATACACATGCACATTCACACATGGGTCCACATAAACACACACACACACATATATATATATATATATATATATATATATATATATATATATATATATATATATATATATATATATATATATATATATATATATATATATATATATATATATATATATACACATGCATACTCATCCATGCACAAAAGCCTGTAACGCTGCTCCCCTACAGCATTCAGGAGTCTGACTGAGGAACAAAACAAAGTTCACTTGCTACACTTACTTTTCCACTATCAGACGTGTTGACAGACCAGGAACAAGCAAACAAGGAACTTTAGATCATCTGCACTCAGTTCCAACTCCAGAGAGCAGTGTTTATCACTGAAAATTGTATTTGCGCACCACTTATTTCCATATCCTGTGGTTGGCCTGTTAGCCTCTCTCAGCATTGTCGCGTTGAGCCACGTTTAATAATCATAATATTTTTCTGAATAGACATGATTAAGTTCCAGCTGTTCCATTTCGCTGGCTGGTGATCTTGCTTTTGTGATGAAAAGACTTGGCAGTGGAGTTTTGTGTCGGCCTTTCTGTTGCTTTTGCCAGCAAACCATCCTCGTCTTTGCTTCCTTCCCCTGCGCCTCGTAAATCCCTTTCATAATTGGCCGGTAACCCATGAGGACCCCAGTGGACTGACTAGCTCTTCCAGAATATTGTAGCCAAAATTCCCACTGTTAAATACAAATTATGAATCCAAAAACATGCCTATTTAGGGTGTGCTCCTGTCTCTGCCCCTCACCAAGGCAGCATCTCTTCATCTGGAGCTGGTCCCCGGGTGTCAGACTGTGGCTGCTCACTACTGCCCCTAGTGGTTGGCTTGTGTCTAACTGTAGAGATTACATTAGATTAGATTAGATAGAACTCTATTCATCTCTTGGGAAGACTCCCTCAGGGAAACTGAGGTTCCAGCAGCATTGTACAGCAGCACATGGGGTAACAAGCACACAGAGTATCAAACGTGAAAGTAAAAAAGAAAAACAGTTTGCAAATATAAATATAAATACAAGACATACTGATCCATACTGGTTTACTGGCTACTACTGTTCCTCTCATTCCCGTCCCCTGTCTTCCTGTTACTCCTCCTCCCTCTGAGTGAGGAGTTGTCCACTCTGATGGCCTGAGGGACAAAGGAGTTTTTCAGTCTGTTGGTCCTGCACTTGGGAAGGAGCTGTAATTAGGATGGGTTAAATGGATTTTGTTGTATGTATGTACATTGATGGAACGTCAATGTACATGAATAACGTTGAAATGTTGAAAAATTAACAAAATTGAGGCTTTTATGTAGATGTGACAAACAGTTTACGGACCAATAAGCAGTAGCTGGGTTGATCAAGATACAATCAATCAATCAATCAACTTTTTTTTTATATAGCGCCAAATCACAACAAACAGTTGCCCCAAGGCGCTTTATATTGTAAGGCAAGGCCATACAATAATTATGAAAAACCCCAACGGTCAAAACGACCCCCTGTGAGCAAGCACTTGGCTACAGTGGGAAGGAAAAACTCCCTTTTAACAGGAAGAAACCTCCAGCAGAACCAGGCTCAGGGAGGGGCAGTCTTCTGCTGAGACTGGTTGGGGCTGAGGGAAAGAACCAGGAAAAAGACATGCTGTGGAGGGGAGCAGAGATCGATCACTAATGATTAAACGCAGAGTGATGCATACAGAGCAAAAACAGAAAGAAACAGTGCATCATGGGAACCCCCCCCACAGTCTACGTCTAAAGCAGCATAACCAAGGGATAGTCCAGGGTCACCTGATCCAGCCCTAACTATAAGCCTTAGCGAAAAGGAAAGTTTTAAGCCTAATCTTAAAAGTAGAGAGGGTATCTGTCTCCCTGATCTGAATTGGGAGCTGGTTCCACAGGAGAGGAGCCTGAAAGCTGAAGGCTCTGCCTCCCATTCTACTCTTACAAACCCTAGGAACTACAAGTAAGCCTGCAGTCTGAGAGCGAAGCGCTCTAATGGGGTAATATGGTACTACGAGGTCCCTAAGATAAGATGGGACCTGATTATTCAAAACCTTATAAGTAAGAAGAAGAATTTTAAATTCTATTCTAGAATTAACAGGAAGCCAATGAAGAGAGGCCAACACGGGTGAGATATGCTCTCTCCTGCTAGTCCCCGTCAGTACTCTAGCTGCAGCATTTTGAATTAACTGAAGGCTTTTTAGGGAACTTTTAGGACAACCTGATAATAATGAATTACAATAGTCCAGCCTAGAGGAAATAAATGCATGAATTAGTTTTTCAGCATCACTCTGAGACAAGACCTTTCTGATTTTAGAGATATTGCGTAAATGCAAAAAGGCAGTCCTACATATTTGTTTAATATGCGCTTTGAATGACATATCCTGATCAAAAATGACTCCAAGATTTCTCACAGTATTACTAGAGGTCAGGGAAATGCCATCCAGAGTAAAGATCTGGTTAGACACCATGCTTCTAAGATTTGTGGGGCCAAGTACAATAACTTCAGTTTTATCTGAGTTTAAAAGCAGGAAATTAGAGGTCATCCATGTCTTTATGTCTGTAAGACAATCCTGCAGTTTAGCTAATTGGTGTGTGTCCTCTGGCTTCATGGATAGATAAAGCTGGGTATCATCTGCGTAACAATGAAAATTTAAGCAATACCGTCTAATAATACTGCCTAAGGGAAGCATGTATAAAGTGAATAAAATTGGTCCTAGCACAGAACCTTGTGGAACTCCATAATTAACTTTAGTCTGTGAAGAAGATTCCCCATTTACATGAACAAATTGTAATCTATTAGACAAATATGATTCAAACCACCGCAGCGCAGTGCCTTTAATACCTATGACATGCTCTAATCTCTGTAATAAAATTTTATGGTCAACAGTATCAAAAGCAGCACTGAGGTCCAACAGAACAAGCACAGAGATAAGTCCACTGTCCGAAGCCATAAGAAGATCATTTGTAACCTTCACTAATGCTGTTTCTGTACTATGATGAATTCTAAAACCTGACTGAACCTCTTCAAATAGACCATTCCTCTACAGGACGTAATACTTAAAGTAGACCTGCATTGAAATAAATGTGGTCAGATTTCAGAAAGAAATAGCTGATATGTATTTATAAGACCCTTGTGAATGCAGTAAAGTAAATCTGTAAGCCCAAATTTGTAATTCAGCGGAGAAATCTTCGTTTAAAAATGACAAATTTTCAGCTAAAATTTAGCCCTCTGTGAAAACAGTTTGTACAGCCGTATCATTTCAGTCCGATCCCGCATTGAAATTGATTTTATCTGTTAGTAATGTTACACACGTCCTGGTTTCAACATCCAAAAGTAAGCTGCAATGAATGTGAGATACAGATCTGTGTGCTCAGATCAACAACGACATCGACAGCGGGCGCCGTTCTTCCTCTCCTGCTCTCTGTCTCCGCTACGCTCGCTGTTTTAATGCGAAGCGGCCGGTACACCTGTTGCTGCAAGGACAGACTTCTTGCGGCAAAATCCATAGCACCACACGTCTCGGCAATCGGAGCCCCAGAGCTCCATGGATGCTGAGAGAGGTTTATATATTTTTAATGACTTGGATTCTTTGCGGGTCTCGCCTCCATATCCCGCGATGGTACCGGAGGCGAAACACAGTAGATTTTCATTGCGACACCACTCAATCAAACGGGCGTATGAAAAAGTCCCCCAACATAATTTTCAAGCACAAATAAAAGAAATGTGTACTCACCAAATGTGCCGCAAGACAATATAAAGTTTTAAAAAAGTAGATCCTTCCGTATAAGACAAGAAAAAGGTGCAGATGCAAACTGACGTAAATCCACAAATTACAATTGGCGCAATGCATGCTGGGAGAGGGTCTTGTCCGCGACGTCTCGGCAGCGTCCATGATGAGAGGGACAGTTTTGCGGAGGGCTAAATGTTAGCTGTCAATTTGTCATTTTCAAATGAAGATTTCTCTGTTGAATGACAGATCTGGGCTTCCAGATTTACTTTACTACATTCAGAAGGATCTCGTTTAAATGTAAGTCATTTTTTGTTCAAAAAATCTGACTGCATTTTTTTCAATGCAGGTCTCCTTTAAGATCTCAGTCCATATGTAACACCCAAGGTGATCGCTGGACTGTTAATTGTTTCCGCACCACGACGTGTGCATTTATTTAGATTTTGACATCAATAATAAGTGTTTTAGCTTGACATCTGGACTCGTGATGCTTTGGAACATGTCCTGGTACTTTTTCCACCCGTACACACCAAATAACGCTTGCAAGTCTCCAACTTCACATTGGGTTTCCTGTAAAGGAACTGGTGGTACCAGCCGCTTTCCAGTTCACACACTCAGTGTCAAACCACAACACACTCACTCACACTGCCAGGAAGAGGTCAAATTAATGGCTGACTTTGCAGCTCTTGGGCAGTCGCTCAAACACACACAGAGAGAGAGAGAGAAAATCATTTCCATTCAGCTGCCCTCCTGCTTTCTGTTCACCACCCTTGCTCTCTCTAATTTGCATAGTGTACCCTCCCGTCCTGGAGCTCAGGGCGCAGACAGCGACGCACACACGAAACTGACAGATGGCACCGCTGGCTTCTCACACACAGTCTAGAATGGGAATGTTATGGGATTGAAGGGAATATTCCGGTAAAATAAACGTGTGGAATAACACCATAATTACTCTGGGCACAGGCCTTGGCACTAACCTGGGAAAAACCCTGATGTGCCAACTCACTGCACCCGATGACCGACCAAAACCAGCAGGGGAGGAGCATGGTCACACATGCTCTCTCTCGTGCACCTGCACATGCACCCATGCAAAAGTCAATTTATGCAAAGACGTGCATGCGTACACAAACGCAGAGCAGGTGAAAGCCAACGCTGTGTACACAGACAAAATAAACTCATCTGTCTGCGCGCTCCTTCATCACTCTCCATCGTTTCTATCTGTGTGTTTTGTTTGAAGGGGTGCTGATGGCGGTTGGAGCATGCCGAGGCTGTCGGGCTGAGTTATCCTTGTAAAGCTCTGGGCCTGATTATCCTGCCATGACTCATCTAAGAAGAGGCAGAGAGGTGAACTCAGTGCACGAGAACCCATCAACCAGGCCGCCAGCTACATCAGCAGATCTAAGAGAACTGAGCTTTGAACTGTATCAAACGGTGAAATCCTGAACTCAACGAGGTAGAGGACGTGTCACACGCCAAGTTTTATTGCCCTAGTTGGCCGGGCCGGCGCCTTTCGTTCATCGTGTTTCCTTTTCAGTTTGTTTATCATAGCCTTCTACACGCAAGGCGGGAGTCTATGGGGCGCTGGGTGCTAACGTTCCCGATGCAGACTCACCAAGTGGGACATATCAGATCGTATAATTAACTTGCTAATGCAGTCAGTAATCACACAGAAAGAGCAAAATAACAAACAACAGGCTGTCGTGTTCCCATCTCCAGCCAGCGGGCTTTGTTGATGCTGCAACAGCCGCAGTCGCCGGGAACAAAAAAAAGTTGCATAACATCTCCTGCTGTGGAGTGCTGACATTTAAGCTCGGCCAGATGGGGGGGGGCTGTCACAAGCACATGTTGACATGCACACAAACAAACATTTCTGCACACAATGAATAGTTACACTTTGGATAAGTGAACCTAATTCAGCAAGAAAATCAGCTGAAAAACTTTGATCCTAATGACTGATCTTTGGTTCCAATAGATGAGCTTTGACCATGCTCATGTCTTTGATCATTATCTAATTTTTGATGGAGAGCGTGGACCTTTGATAACACATGCCCCATCTTGCATCCTATTCCTGATATCTGATCCCAGAGACTGATCTTTTATCCTGATCACTCACATTTGATCCTGAACAGTGTCCTTCAATCTGAACCTTGTCATTAACCTTTGACCAGGTGCCTTTCCACCTCTGGTCAACACAACATGACTTTCATTTAGAGAAAGAAGAGTGGCATGTCACTGAAAGATTAACGAGTTCAGTCCTATTCTGACAAGGTTGGTTTTATATAAGGAGGTGAAGGATTCATTCATTCATTCATTCTTTCTGCCACTTTTCTGGGCCTGGATCAGACTAACCACCTCATCCCATACTTCTGTACCCTTGGCCAAGTGCTGTAGCTCTTCCAGGGGGATCCCAGGGCATTCCCAAACCATCTGGGAAATATAATCCCTCCAGCATGTCCTGGAACTACACCTGGGAATCCCTCCTGGATAGTCAAGCGACTCACCCTGTCCAGGAGTATACCCAAAGTTACCCAAAGTTCATGACCATAGGTGAGGATATGCCTTTGGGCTCAGCTCCTTCTTCAACACAACGGTCTGGTACAACATCCATAAAACATCAGACGCAGCCCCAATCAGTCTATCGATGTCACACTCGAACTTAACCCCACTCGTGAACAAGACCCCGAAATACTTCACCTCCTTCACCTGGGGCAGTAACTCTCCCCGACCCAGAGGGGACAATCCACCATTTTCCAACAGAGGACCATGGAACCATTTGGAGGTTCTGATTCTCGTCCCAGTCCCTTCACACTTGACTTCAAACCTGCTTAGTGCACATCAAAGGTCACTGCCTGATGATGAGTTGAAGTAACGTTTATTTTGACTGATCACCAGTGGGTAAGAAAGCTTGACATAAATGAGAGATGGGCATGGCTACTTACTTCTCAAAAAAAGAAAAAGGCATTTCTCAATCTCCAAGTCTGAGGACCAAGAGACATGACTGTCATGGTTGAGATGAGCCAATATTTCAACATGTTTGACATTATCAGACAGAACCCTGCCTGATGACCAAGTCCACAATGTTATTGCAAAACTGCATTTTAGTCTTGAGCCTTGGCCGTCTGAATCCTCACTCAATTTCTGAAAGTTTTATTCCACAACATCGTAATTGTTGTCATAGTCAAGGTCAGTGAACTTTTCCTCTATAATAAATTATTACTCTTGGAGCCAGCAGAGCGTTGCTACATTTTTATCTTATACTTCTATCAGCATATAATAATTTGCACTTTTATGCATCTGGGCCCTGCTCAGGTGGAGCTTGTCAGCTTTGAATTTGCATGTCTTATGTTCACTCTCCTCCACAAAGTGGACACTCTCACTTTTTGTCATCACCCTGCATTCATTATATTGGTTGCTAATGTAGCTGAATATTTCAGGAAACTTCTCGCTTATGCACTAGAACATTTCCGCAGGCAGTCACATATTTATTGAGCCTGATTGCAGGAGAGCCACCCCAAGGAGTCAAACACAAACAGCAATACAGCTTATATAAGTCATAATAACAAGACCAGAGGGGACCAAGAGACAGCGATGGGTGCTCACGTGGAATAAACAACTGAGTAGAAGAAACATTGGCCTTAGTGACCACCAGGACCCTCAGATTTGCAAAAAGTCTTCATAATAAACAATGTAAACTTTACAAGTGCCTGCTTGAACAAGAGCAGACACACCTCCTCCATCCTCATAGTAAGACCCATTGGCTGCTCCCTTGTTTCCACTCGGGGTCACCACAGCAGCTCATCCATCATGCAGATCCAGCATAGATCTGCATGATGATTTATTTGCACACTTTTTACACCATAAGCCCTTACTGACACAACTCCATATTGGAGAATGGGGAAGGTGTCCTCTGCATCTTCCTCTGTCACACCAACCACCTGCATGTCCTCCCTCAGCACATCCACAAAAGTCCTCTTTGGCATCCCTCTTCTCCTCCTGCCTGGTGGCTCCATCCTCAGCATCCTTCTCCCTATATACCCTGGGTCTCTTTTCTGCACATGTCCAGACCATCTCAGTCTCACCTCTCTGACTTTGTCTCCAAACCATCCCAAAGAAAATCACAGCATCTTAAGCTCTGCCTCTTGTCTTTTTGTAAGTGCCACAGTCTCTAAGCCATACAGCATAGCTGCTCTCACTACTGTCTTGCAAACTTTCACCTTTACTCTTGCTGATATTCTTTGGTGACAAATCACTCTGACCACCTGTCTCCACCCACTCCAACCTACCTGCGCTCTCTTCTTCACCACTTGGCCAAGTGGTGAAGTCAGTCTTGCTCCTCCTAACCTTCATTCCCCTTCTTCATCTTTATCTCCAACATTCCACCTTAGGCTGTACTTGCTCTTTACTTTCTCTACAGATCACAATGTCATCTGCAAACATCATGGTCCATGTAGACTCCTGTCTGATCTCATCCAGCCATCTGTCCATCACCATTGCAAACAAGAAAGGGCTCAAAGCTGATCCTTGATGTAATCCTACCTCCTCCTTGAATATATCTGTTAGTCATATTAGGCATCTAACCACTGTCACACTGTCCTTGTACATATCCTGCACCACCCTCTCATACACACTCCAGACTGTAACTCCTTCTGGCCTTCTCTGTACTTCTCCGTCAGCACTCTCAGAGCAAACATTGCATCTGCAGTGCTGTTTCTCCACATGAAGCCATATTGCTTCTCACAGATGGCTTCCACTACTCTTTCCCATAACTTCATGCTGTTGTTGATCAACTTTATGCCTCTGCACATCCAAGTCGAGACCGACAGGCAGAGCCACACTGAATGTCAGCATTCAGAAACCCAGATTTCTCTGACAAGGAAGGTGTTACAGAAAGAGGGAAGAGTCTGTAAAGTCGAAGTCTTATGAGAGACAGATTAAGAGGAGGGTAGGGGGTGTAGCATTACATCACAAGAAGGCCGAGAGAGGGAGGAAGAGGTGTGAAGGGAAGAGCGAGTGAGGGAGATTTGTACAAGCAGCAGCTAAGGAGGTCAGACTGTTAGTTTCTGGGTCAAAGGACATGAAACAAGAAGCTGTACAGAACTGTTGTCTTTGGCAGTTCCAGCATCTGTGATCACACATTCAGCATTTTCCACGAACACAGAGACATTGCTACAGGCATCAACACATAAAGTTGCCCTTTTCTCTGGAACATATAGGCACAAACAAACATATATTTCAGGAGACAGCAGCCAGCAATAGAGTGTGGCTAGCTGTCAGGAATCTTAACTCTCATCAATAAGACACCCCGGTACCCCACTGAAGGCATAAACACAGGGAATAAACATGACAAAGTATGAAGCAGATATGAGATCAGTGTGCATGAAGTTTCACATTGGACTGAGCTTCCACCGCTGCTGCTTGTCAGTTGGTGTCGGACTGTTATAAACTTGGCACATTTGAAAGAAAAAGAAAAAAAGAGAGAGAAAACCTCTAGTTGGTGATATTTCTTCAGACAGGTATCCCGCTGGTGTTGTGCTAACAATATATAGACCTGGGTTTGATTTCCACTCACAGTACCTGTGTCCTTGAACAAGACACTTAGTTTACATGGCCCCAGTCCACCCAGCTGTAAATGAGTACTGGCCTTGGCTGGGGACGTAACCTGAGTTGGACTGGTGCAGTTGTAGACTCTCATCTGCTTTATGCTACGAATCTGGGGATAAACAAATGTACCAGTAAGAACTGGAGATTACATAGTACTTCTTCTTCTTGCAAACAAAGTAACTGCTAAAGGTGAGTACAGCAGTCAGAGGACTGATGGTTGAAACAGTTTTAATATGACCTTGGTAAGCCAACATAAATATATATGAGGTCTATTAGAAAAGTATCCGACCTTATTATTTTTTTCAAAAACCATATGGATTTGAATCACGTGTGATTACATCAGACATGCTTGAACCCTCGTGGGCATGCGAGAGTTTTTTCACGCCTGTTGGTTACGTCATTCGCCTGTGGGCAGTCTTTGAGTGAGGAGTCGTCCACCCTCTCGTCGATTTTTTCATTGTTTAGGAATGGCTCAGAGACTGCTGCTTTGTTTGATCAAAATTTTTTCAAAACTGTAAGGCACAACTGAGTGGACACCATTCGATAAATTCTTTCGGTAAAAATTTTAACGGCTGATGAGAGATTTTGGTCTGGTAGTGTCGCCATAAGGATGGCCCACGGCGCCTGACGGCGAGCTGCGCTTCGAGGCGGCAGTGTCTCGCCGTTTCAAGTTGAAAACTTCCACATTTCAGGCTCTGTTGATCCAGGAAGTCGTCAGAGAACAGAGAACTTTCAGAAGAAGTCGGCATGAGGAGTTTATTCGGACATTCCATTGTTAACAGACATTTTGTAATGAAAGAACGTGCGGGCAGAGTCGCATGTCGGGCCGGACCCGACCGCGGGGGGTCGCGACAGGAAAAACACCTCCGTTGGAAACCTTAACGGGCAAGTTGGAACATGCCCAAGCTGTTAAACAATTTCTCAGTTACTCACTTGTTGAAAGCCATCAAAAGCCGCCTGAATTTTACAAATGGTTTTCAACACGGAGGTGTTTTTCCTAAAAAACAGATTCGCCGAGTCGTTACGGAAACAACTCGGCAAATTTGCGCGCACGTCTTTCATTACAAAATGTCCTTAAACAGTGGAATGTCCGCATAAAGTCCTCATGCCGGCCTCTTCTGAATCTTCTCTGTTCTCTCACGACGTCCTGGGTGAATTAAGCCTTAAATTAGGATATTTTCAGGTCGAAACAGGCCGACGACGGCGCCTGGAAGCGCTGCGCGACGTCCCGCTCCGTGGGAAGGCCTTACACCGACAGAAACACCCCATAATCTCTCATCAGCCATTAAACCTTTCACCGAAAACCAGCTAAATTTCTCGAATAGTGTCCACTCGGATATTCCTCACAGGTCCAGAAAAAATTTTGATAAAGCAACGCGCGCCGTCTCGAGCAGCGTGTGAAACAAAGGAATTCAGCCGAGAGGGCGGGACCACATCTCACTCAAGGCCTGCCCACAAGGAAATGACGTCACCGACACTCATGAAAAAACTCACGCATGTGCATGAGGGTTCAAGCATGATTGGTGTAATCGCACGTCATTCAAATCCATATAGTTAAAAAAAAAATAAAAAAGTGTCGGTTTCTTATCTAATAGACCTCGTATTACTCAACGTCTGCATGTGAGAAAATCATGAACAACTTTCTCAAAATAACTTATCCAACCATACACATAAATCTTAAGATTTTATTCTGGCTTTTGATGTGAAGAATTTTTTTGTGGTGAATATAATATCATGGTGTTACCAGTTCTTGATAAATTTGGGGCCATTTCATTTAATGTGAATATAATGACTTAATTACTGCTATTTCCAACAACTAAGTCAGCGAACATTGTCTGAATGAAAATTAACGGTCAAGAATATTTGCAAACCTTAAGTCATAGTTCCTGTTGGAGCATTGCACACTCATACAATAAGCAAAACTGACACATTGCAAAATGGCAATAAGGAGGAGACAGAGGTGCAGGAGGTCAACCAGAATAAATGCATTAATTAGATTAGGAAAATTTTTATACTCATTTAAAATAAATGTTTCTTACTCATTTAACACTTTCTGTACTGTCTCTAAACTATACATTTAATGTAAATTACTTTTAAATTACATTGTTCATTTAATGATTCGTGTACATCTTGATCATTAGCATGCTAAACCCTTTTGGGAATTTCCATGATTAAAAAAATTTCAGGGTTTTAAAGCCAAAAGACTAAGCCAAACCTAAATTCCTATAATGAAATTTAGCAGTTAAGAGGAGCTTCAGCTGAAACTTTTAGCAGTTATCTTTACGGATTAGCTGATACTGAAGCTAACTTTTAGGTTAGCTGTACCCATCACATAACTGCTCATGGCTATATCAGCTGGTTTTGTTCCACACAGACAAAAATACGTCCTCTCCACAGAACATGCCGATGTTGCCGACCTAATGGTCCCCCCTAAAATTTGGTACCCCTGCCTTCACTGCACATGCTTCATTTCAGAGCGTCAGCATCGTGATTTCTCAGTGTCAGCTGTGATACACCAATCATCCCCTCAGTTCTGCTTCAAGCTGCACTCCAGTCATCATATACTGTAACTGAGTGTTTATTTCTCTTTTTGCTCTGTATGCACCACTCTGCATTTAATCATTAGTGATTGATCTCTGCCCCCCTCCACAGCATGTCTTTTTCCTGGTTCTCTCCCTCAGCCCCAACCAGTCCCAGCAGAAGACTGCCCCTCCCTGAGCCTGGTTCTGCTGGAGGTTTCTTCCTGTTAAAAGTTTTTCCTTCCCACTGTCGCCAAGTGCTTGCTCACAGGGGGTCGTTTTGACCGTTGGGGTTTTTACGTAATTATTGTATGGCCAAACAACTGTTTGTTGTGATTTGGCGCTATATAAATAAAATTGATTGATTGATTGATTGATCTCAGCAAAAGATATCTGAAGCTTTTTTTACAACAATCATTTCCACAAGCAAGGGGAGCAAGGGATGGATATCGAGAACCGGTTCTTTTCGAGAATCGTTAAGAAATGATTCGATCCACCGACATCAATAGCCTTTTTGCTTAACAATTCCCTTATCGGTCCTTCAGAGTGGCCCTTGTTTTTGAGGGCGTTTATCAGGAAAATGATCACTTCTTTATAGTGATTACAGACCCTGCAGTGGGTCTGTAATCAACTGCTTCTGTAACAGCTATTCTTGAAGCTTGAAGCAACGAAGCGGTGTGCGGACCCACATGATTCATTGGTTCATTGCTTCGCTGGTTTTCAGAAGCGGCAAGTTTGTTTCTTAACCCCTCTCAAAGCCGTTTAAAAATCATGAGTCACTTTTGTGCGGATTAAAGTCACTAACTGGGACTCTCGTCTTGTGAGCAAGAAACCAGCATCGTTATCAGTTCTGTTCACACAGCTCCAAACGCTGCATCGCTCTCTGCCAAGTAACGTTAGAGTCTGGCCAGAATTAAAAGCTTCAAAGCAAATCACCGTTTTAAATCAAATGTCACCTCTTTCCAAACGTTGTAACACAGAGAACAGACTAAAACGTTTTGTTTTTCCTCCAAAACCGAGACGTCCTGTGTTCTTTAACAATTACATCCTGAGCTCAGCTCAGATGTATGGAAAGACATTCATGCCATTAATGTCTGAAAGGAAATGCTTTTGACAAAAACTACAGATTTTGTTTATTTTATTTATGTCCAGAGATCAAGAATTATGACCAATTTCATATTTATTTACTTTAATGGGCCTTTCACACTGAACACGTCGGAAGCATCAAATGCATCAAAAATCGGTCTAAAAAGCATTATTTTCAATGAGACGTGTTGCTTTTTAGATGCGTCAGAAGCGTCGCGTCAAAAGCCAAGCTAAAGCGACGGTTCTGACGGGCGCGCGCATTGCCGCTTGTCAGCAGGCTGATGCGGTCAAAGTTCAACCCAATCCAATTTTTGACGCTCTGAGCTGTGACGTAGCTTTGCGCTGTCCAATAGGAATGACATCAAAACACAGAAGACTAGTAGCAGAAACCACTGATCTGTACAAAACAGAAACGTGTCACAGGACTGCTCATTTATAGAGCAGTTTTCTGAAGAAAAATCCTAGGAAATGTTTTTTGTTGTTGTTTGTTACCTCAAAAGTTCTGATTATTAAAAAAAGTTTAGAACACTTGTAATTAAAATAGCTAAATAAATCAATAAATGGTTCTTTAGAAACCTTTCATCTGTAAATTAAAACCACCTGTTATTTCAGATTAGATAATTTCTTGTTTAATTTCTTGTTTGGACATTTATTTTTAGGCAAATAAAATAACATGAAAATTTGTACATTTTTTAAGTCTGGTAGATTATTTATATCTCATTTCAACCAGAAAAACAGATACTGTAAATACAAATGTTTATTATGAGTGCAACAGGAAATAATTTAACAATGACTGCAGTGTCATTGTAAAGTAGGATTTCAGTGACATAAACCTCATGATGTTTTTTTATATATAGTCATTTCAACTTGTAATTTCGTCAAAATTTGTAATTGCCTTTAATGTTATTATCAGGACAGAGTCATTTCTAAAATATGAATTTGAGCACAATAAGTGGAGCGCTTCTACCTGTGCAAATGTCTTTTGACTTTGATTTCATGGCCATTTTTAATGATCCGTTCATTTATTGTTAAAATATAAAATGAAACAGCTTTTTTAAAAATAATAAAATAGTTGCTGTTGAAAGAGCCTTTTATTTAGAAGCAGGTGATGTTCTGCTGGATTCTCGGGACCAGATGAAGGTCTCTTCTGCAGCTTTGACCTCTGGTGGTGTTGCTGAAGACGCTTTTGTCCTATTTTGAAGAGCAGAGATGTTTTCTTTTGACTGGACTTCATGGTGTTCAGCTCATCAATGGAAGTTTGGTTGTCTGCACAGCAAATGTTCCTGATTGGGACAAATAAAATATTTCACTAAACAGTTTAAATATAAAAAAGAAAAAAAAAAACGGAAAAAAACGATGGGAAAAAAAAAATGCCTGAAAAAAAGTTATTTAAAGTTGAGCTTTTGTGGTGTCTTAAAAAAGCTGTAGCTTTATTTGGTAAAAATATAAAAGACTGAACCATTTATAAATTAAAGCATTCACTCAGATCAACTTTGCTAAAAGGCTAAGCTAACATTAGCTGATCAATAAACATTCACAGCAGTGCAAACGTCACATTTTATTTTAATATTATCCTCACCTCGATAAAGCTGCAGAACTAAACTCCATTGGGTAAACTGGGACTTCGCATATATCCAAAAAGTGGGAGATTTCGGACTGAGTGGGTTTGCTCTCCCCCGGGCTGCCTGCCTTGGTCTGCCCAGGAATGATGCCTGAAGCCCGGTTTCTCCGTGCAGGTCGGCCCGCTATCGTGGTTCGATCGATATCCAACCAAGTCGTCAGTCCTCCCTCGGTCGTCGTCACTCCGAAAAGTAGCTACAAAAAGCTTCTCCCAGCACGGTGATGGGAGAATCGTTCTACTACTGTTTTTTAAAGCTTTTTTGTGGTTCAGGTGACGCAAATTCAAGATGCAGATCGCTGAACTTTTTTCAGGTTGTGGAAACAGCCAGAGTGTGACGTAGCAATCTCTTGTCACGACGTGTTGGAAACGCATCTGACGGATTGGGAAGCATTGAAGGATTGGCCTGAAGTGTTCAATGTGAAAGGCCCATAAGACTCAGTAAAATGTTGTTGACATAGAACCCCTGTAAAGCCTACTTTTAGTACACAGAAAATTCACAGTAGGTATTGATAAGGGAATCGATAAGGAATTGGATTGATAAGCGGAATCAATAATGGTATCAATATCGATAAAATCTCAATACCCATCCCTGGAGAATTAATATTATTTATGTTAAAATGTGTTAGTTATGCCAAAGACATTTAAAAACACACAGACGTTTAAATGTTTTTTAAAAAATGATGTTTAAAATATGACAAAAGGTAAAAAATAGAAGAACAGAAAGTTATTTAAAAACATGTTTAAAATGTTTACAAAGGCTGTAAAATGTGTAAATGCATAGACAGTTACTTAAAAATGCACAAATATTTTTAAAATGTGTTTAAGATGTGTAAAAGAATAAAAAGAAACACTGAAGATGTTGAAATTGTGTGTATGTTTGTCGGTGGGGGCCGCAACTATTCATTTGTTCTCTGAAGGGGGGCTCACTCTCCCACACTTTGAAAACCCCTGATTTAAGAGGTTTTAATTTGTCATCTGATGGTTAATAATCACATTATTCCCTTTGATCGCTTTGGGTGTAGAAAGTCCATCTCAGACGTGCTGCTGTGGTCCCAAATGGCGCATGTGCAGCGAAGGCAGGACAGACCAGTTTTTAGGGGGGCACCGTTCAGTCTGCGACACCGGGCCTAATTTCTCAAGCATTTTTCCAAATGTTTGTACATTGGGTTGGAGAACAGTTTACGAAGAATATGACAGCAGGTTGTGCAACGTGACATAGACAGCAGCATGTAAACGATGATTTTTGTGTGTTAATTGTACAATAACATCATTTTGGATGGCACTGTGGTTGCTCATCAGCCCTCAATCTATGGTTGGCAGCCGGAGCTGCTAATGAAATGGAGGGCTGATAACCAACCGAAGGGCATTGAAAACCATTATGTTGCTGCTATTATTATCACGTATACAACACAGACACATACAAACCATATCACTCACTAAAAAACAGAGGCAATCCATTTACCATATGTTCAGATTAGCTACAAATGACAATGACAAGGAGTCGCTGTTTGTCAGTTGATGGGTATTCCTGGGGCATAGCCAGATTGTCGATAATTGGCATTACTTTGGAAGATGTTTAACTTGATAAAACCAAAATTCGATTGATTTGTTTTGGTACCAGTACAACATGTCTCACGGTGACATTCCTGTATTACTAGTTAGCTTGCTAACATCTGTACATCACCTCAGAAGCATTAACTTGTTACATAAGCAAAGTTTGTAGATTTTAAAATGTTAATTTCTTGCTAACTTTTCTAAAGTATAAGAGGAAAAAAATGCCAACAATATTAAATTCATATATAAATAGAGTTGTCCTTAGAGAGTATTCTGCTGTTCGGATTATTTTGGTTGATCAACCTTTCAATGTCCGTTACACTGTGGTCATGTTGCCTTCAAAAACACTTGCATTTTTGCAAGCATATTAAAGTCTGTATTCCAAAACCAAAATTCGATTGATTTGTTTCAGTACCAGTACAACATGTCTCACAGTGACATTCCTGTATTGCTGGTTAGCTTGCTAACATCTGTAAATCATCTCAGAATTAGCTCGTTACATAAGCAAGATTTTAGATTTTAAAATGTTAATTTTTTGCTAACTTTTCTAAAGTATGAGATGAAAAAATGCCAAAGATATCCAGGGTTTTCATGTATCCCATAATCTCTTGCGTGCCAGAGTCGCTGCAGTCAAAACAACATAGAGAATCCACACGATGACAGTTGTAAATTAATATTATAGTACAAAAATTTATTTTTTTATACTTTTCGTCACGTTAATAAGAGACTTCTGCATGATACCCTGAAAACTTGCTAAAACAATTATAACAAATCATCCGTGTGTGCTACGTTTAATCTGCGTGGAATTTAATAAACGCAAACCGAATTTCAGACATATTATATATATTAGTCTGTAACAAAGAGGACAAACAGTGTTGTAAAGAACAATAATCAAGATATTAAAGAGCAAACTTCACTTTCTCCCAGAACGACATGATTAGGAAGCGAGCGTAGCTCACAGCAGCTCCCATTGAAAATAACGGAGAGACAGCCTGTGATTCTCACGTTTACATAAAACAAACACAATAACAATGTCTATAAACCCAGAGAATATATTCATAAGAGTTTTAGGCACAATATAAAAATAGTTTTATGTTGCGATGTTAATGCTGTTGTCCGTGTGCAGAGGTTAAAGTGCAGCGTGATCAGAGCGTCTCAATGCAGTTCTCAATGTTACTGAGATCTCGCAGCGCGGCGACCTCTCCAAGGTTTTGTGGGATTTGAAACCTGAAAAGGGCGGATTAGATTCATATATAAATAGAGTTGTCCTTGGAGTGTATTCTGCAGTTCGGATTATTTTGATTGATCAACCATTCAATGTCTGTTACAATGTGGTCATGTTGCCTTCAAAAACGATTGTATTTTTGCAAGCATTTTTTCAGGCCTCCCTTGAAAAAGAGATCTTCTGATCTCAGTGGGACAAACCTGGTGAAATAAAGGTTACACAAAAACCCTGAGATGGGAGGTCTGATGGGAGCTGTGGCTGATGCTGCTGCTGACTCGGGTACAGCATCGTGCAGTGACACTACCGTATAAAAATTGGCTGAGTGGTTAAAGTGTGTACCATATGCAAGAAAGTGTGGTTTGCAACATCCTGTGGATCGAATCGTGATTGGGGGCGAAGTCTTCAATGCATGTCTCTACTGTCATAAAGGCTAAAATACAAAAAAAAAAGTATTTAAGTAAAACATTGTAGCGGGCAGATTACAACATTAACGTCTCACCAAAGAGTATCAGCGACCATGCAAAGTGATGGTAACCTCCAGGGAACACCCTGGTAAGTGATAACAGTGACCGTAAGTGCAAAATGAAATGCAGTCAACCACTTGCAGGTATGAGCTCCGCCACATTCGCTGTTTCGCAGTTGTGAATCCCGAGCCGTATCACAGCCCGTGACTTACACAAGAGGTCATTTTCAGCAGACTTCTGGGCACGATGTAAACACACGTCATGAAGTGTGGACAACAGGACAACATCGGGGCAGGGCAGAAGTTCATCACAGATGCTCCACCTCTTCTAGATAACCCTCTCAACTTGGGAGAACATGTCGTCATAATTGCTCGTGAACTCGCTGAATCGACACCATCCACATCCTTGCTAGGATTTGAAATGCCGGAACTCTGGGAAGTGCAGCGGGATTATAGGAGCATTAAAGCAGTGAATAATGAATGTATGTGTAAGGCAATGAAGGCAATGTATGTGTAAGTATGTGTGTGTGTGTGTGTATATATATATATATATATATATATATATATATATATATATTTCCTCCTAAGACCCGGAGGTTCTCTAGTATTATGGTGTAGACAACCAAACAATGTCATGTCCACATATGTGGATGCCAGGCCCTAGGAGGATATATATATATATGCATATTCTATTTCTACCTGATTTTCTTATTTTATTGTACTGTTACAAGTATTATTATTATTGCTTATCCTTGCACATGCTGTTTGATGAACATTTTCCTCTACTTGCACCCATCTTGTGTGTTTTTTAAGAGCTGACGTAACGTGAATTTCTCCTCTGTGAGCTCAATAAAGTTTATCTTATTTTATCTTAACCAACTGTGTTCACATGTTGGTAATCCAAAATAACTTATTTTTTAGACAGTTATTGTTCTTTCAGTGGTATTTAAGTGGATAAATATGCTGTGTTCTCTTCTCTGTCCAGGTCCTACTGATCTCACTCAGGTTACGTGAGTCTTACCCATGATCCAAGGCTCCAAGGTTCTCGAGAAATAATTGTAATTTCAATTTTTGCCATCACTGAGCAGCCTTATCTACTGAAAAGTATCTGTATGGGGGGGGGTGTCTCTAAAAGATAAGTGCACATTACCTGCCAAGAGCTGCTGTAAGTTGATTTCATGTTATTAAATGTTTATGGTCACTGGCCTCTTTTGCAACTGCTAAATGACCTGCATTCATTTGATTTCATTGTAAGATGTTTTAAATGTGACAGATGAGTGAGTGGTTTTCATCATATTCACCTGATCCTCAGAATGAGCTCAGGTTAAAGAGCCAATATTGATTAAAAAAAAGGGGGATACAGGCAGTAATAATCTTTCAAGGACAAATAATAGACCTGACTGAGGTGAAAGAAGCCATGAGACAAAAGACACGAAAGTGAGTGAGACAGAAGTAAATATATTTCCAATTATCAGCTCCAGAACGTGTTCTTAAGAGCGAGCTGAAAGAACAGGTTATTAAGGTTTAATGCACCACGGCATAGGAACCATTCAAGGTCTTCTCCCTCATTACAGCCTCACTGTGCACGGGGGGTGTGTGTGCAAGTGCACGTTCACAGCGAAGCAGCTCACACAACCACTAAACACTTAAACTCCAGTAATGAGAGTGTGAGCATCTGCTAGTCCGCTTACGAAGGGAATAATTGCAGATTTAACCAGCGAGGGCGCTTTCATTCCCTTTTATATATGGGATTGGTGCACGTACAGAAACAGGAGACACAGATTCCCCCTAAAATCACTCAATGGGAGAGAAAACGCTATTGGAAGCAGGCCAAAGAAGAACATACAATATGCATGAAGGCATTTTTCCTTTTATTCGAGGCAAAGATAAATAAATAAATAAAAGACGGAAGTAAAGACCGTGCTTAGAGAAAAGTACACCGTGTGTCCTCGGCCTGATTTCTTACTTTGCTTTACTTATACAAACAAAAGGCATGATGAAATTTCTGTGGCTATATTGCCTCTGGTTGATGGTGCTGTTGTTGGGCGTCGGGTGGGTAGATTCCACAAACAAAGACGGAATTGATTCCCTGATTGAAAGGCGCTGTATCTGATGGAATACACCTGCCCATAAAGCCTTCTCATCCTTAATAACTACAGGAAGGGGGAGAACTGATAAAAAAAAAAAATACTGCTGGTCATATCTTGACAATCCAAGGTGCAAAGTCTCAAGTCTATCTGGAGTGCCTGGTACCCCATGTTCCCATTTACATGAAGCGTAATCTGAATGCTAAGTAGGGCACAGGGTGAAAAGTCATTTTGGGCAAAGAATGAAATTGTAATCTGTCATTCTTATAAAGGAGACACACACACACACACTCATCTTCAACCGCTTATCCAAGATCAGGTCGCAGGGGGCTGGAGTCTGTCCCAGCAGGCATAGGGCGTGAGGCAGGGTTCACTCTTGACAGGACGCCAGTCTATTGCAGCACCACATATAAACAAACAAACACATTCACACCCGCATGCACACCTACGGTCAATTTAAAGTCTTTGGAAGGAAGCCAGAGCACCAGGAGGAAACCCACCAAACACGGGGAAGAATTTGCAAACTCCACACCGAAAGGTCCCGGGTGGGAAGTGATCCCACGACCTTCTTGCCGTGAGGTAACAGTACTAACTGCTAAGTCACCTTTCCACGCTACCTATGAACAAAAAAGAAAAAAATGTGAAATGAGGCCGCCCAGCCAGGTTGATTTGTTCTGTCTCCACTGGAAAACATTATTTGATAAGCCGTTTAGCTTTAGTCTCTACTCTTATGTAAGACTTGGGCTCATTATAGTTATACTAAGCCCACCCTGTTCCCCTCCCAACTAAAAACTACCACAAAATTTTAGTAAACTGAGCCTGGAACTAGTTTAGAGAAGGCAAGCAGTGTTTTCACTGAGGCATCAGGCTGCAAGCAAAATGAAGTGAGTTATTTTACTAACGCCACAATTTAAATGAGACAATGAGTATAAAGCTTAGCGAAGTCAGTGTGTAAAATTTGTTTCATATCAAGATTAGTAACTAAGCTAGCACTGCAATGCAGTTCAGTTATTAGTCAATGCAGGTTTTTTACTGTTAACTTTACTGCTCACTTGTAAAGCTCTTGATCATGATCAAGATCTCAGACAAGTATTTATAATTGGGGATAACAGGACATAATATTTCTCCTTTAAGATACAAGCGCACTAGGCTCATGGCACAATGCTATTTTAATGATGAATGATGATGTGAGAGGTGTTCTGGCAAAGACACAGTTCTTTGCACAACTTGTCATCATGTGAAAGGGAGTAGCAGTCATCCACCACGGCTCCCTGAGGTGAAGCATTTCAGTGCCATTTCTGGAAGAGCGCCACTAAATAATACACCCTGTTCACTTGACTTTACCGCACCGTACCAATGCATGAGCAGTGCACCAAAACACACCTCAGTTTCAGACCGCCTTGTCCTTGGGCAACCCATTATCACTTCATACTTGTCTCATTTTGATGCAAACCCATTTTTCTTGACCGAATGTTAATATATGATGAGTTGGATAGCATGTGTAGTGATGCAGGGGGAAATGCTAACCCTAACCTTAACCATGACCATAACCCAAAAGGCACTGACCAAGCATCAAAATGTAACGAGTCAGGAATGAGAACGTGTTAGCCATGAGCACACAAATGTGACCAATATTTCTTGCTACTGACAGGACGACGTGGATGCTGTACATCACTAGTATCGGCACTGGCCCTGAAAGTGGAAGAATGAGCACTGAGAAAGAAAGGAAAACAGGAGGCACTGATCAACTGGAGGAAAATGATTTTGCCTGAGTGACAAGCCGCTGGGACTTTATGTAGCCAGGTAGCGCCATATGAACATATTAGCGTGACAAAACACTGTCTCATACTCAATCCAAGTGCCTAAGATCAACAGAGAAGCATTGGCTGTTCACTCAGCCACTAACTCTCCTTCTGTCCATTCCTGCACCGAGCACTCAACACCATGTGGTGCAAACTGTGGCCCCAAATCTGATGAGGATGATTTTCCGTGGATGGGATGATTAATGTGCCCACTCTAAGATGCTGAGTGAGATTGATGCTGCCCGCTATCCCCTCCACACCTAATCACTCATCCTTACAGTAAATATGACACAACGTCTATATGCATGCAAAAACAGCCTGATTACAAACAGCTTGCAAGCCCTTGTCCCCTTTTAAATGATTACATCCAAAGGCACTCTCAGACAAACTGCTGTTTCCCTTAATGAAATTAGCTGATCTCACTGTCCTCCTCTGCACTCTCGGTAAGAAGGGGGTCACTCGGCTAAGTAGCCCTCATTAAGCAACTCCAATGCAAATGAGATGCAAATATGCCTAAAAGAGAACACTGGTTAATTTGGCCTCCCGACATTGCAAACAGTCACGCGGGGATCCGATGCAAATTACAGGCAAATGACAACCAACGGTCTTTGTCTCTATTGGCTAAAGCGTATGAGCCCATGGCTTCAGGTTCAGGTTTGGTTTTGTCTATGCAAATATTTGATGTATCCAAGTGGAACTAAAGTGAGTAAATACTGCTTGAGAAGGGTGGGGTAATGGGAAAGGTTCACAACAAGTCACAAGGCTGTCATTGCAATAGCTGAAACACTGTAGCACTAGTTCAAGAGAGGAAAAATACAAACCTCAAACCAAGAACAAGGAGGAAGCAGACACGACGCTCCAACCACTCCACGTTACCGAGGCCTGGGGACGGCTGCATATGTGAAAGCATGCAATCTGGTCAGTCCTTGAAAAGTCACTTCTAAAATCAAATTCTAGGAAGCCTGGCTCGAGAGTGGCATGAAAAAGGGAAGGCTTACATATAAAGAAAAAAAATCATGCTTCTCTATATTAAAATGTTTGGCTTCTTGTGCTTTAAACTCACAGCGAAAAGAAATCTTTGCATGGCAAAACTTTAGAAATTTTCAATTTTAAGAAGCCTGAATTTTAAAAAAAAGTGCATTCGACATGTGCAGAGGAGGGCACCAGGGTATATAGGGAGAAGGATGCTGAGGATGGAGCCACCAGGCAGGAGGAGAAGAGGGAGGCCAAAGAGGTTTATGGATGTGCTGAGGGAGGACATGTAGGTGGTTGGTGAGACTGCTAACCTGCTTCAGTCATGGGAGCAGCTGCAAGAAGAAGAATTAGATGAAAAGTGTAAAGTCCCTCACAAAACGTGCTTATAGCCCATCCACTTTTTTTTTTTTAATGAATTAGGGTTTAGTGGCAGTGAGATCGATTAATGGATTGGTGCAGAGTCTGATGTTTTATGGATGTTGTACCAGTGTCACAGACCGAACGGTCCCCCTAAAAATCCCCCCCCCCCCAGCCCGATGACGCGATTCACGGATTAACACCTTGTTCCTGCTTCAAACTGCCTCCAGTCATCATCTATCTCAGTGACAGATATCTGAAGCTTTTGTACAACAATCATTTCTACATAAATTCAGCATTATTTCATCATAAAAGGCAACAAAAGTGATCAGAGCACCGCAGCGCGTCGGACATTTAAAAGCGTCACAGAATTTAGCCTCATTTCTGTTTAAAACGACCTAGTTTCTGCTTAAAACTGACTTTAGAATGATTTAAGAGGTTTTACCTTTATCATCTGATGGTTAATAATCCCATTAATTCATTTGATTGCTTTAGGTGAAGAGACTCCCTCTCAGACGTGCTGCTGTGGTCCGAAATGATGCATGCGTAGATGCAAAAGCCGGACCGATTTTTAGGGGCGGACCGTTTGATCTGCGACACCGGATCATTGTGGTGAAAAAGGAGCCGAGTCTAACAGAAAGACTGTCAATTTACCAGTTGCTATACGCTCCCATCCTCATCTATGGGCATAAACGTCTTGTAATGATATGAAAGACTAACATCACGGATACAAGCGGTAGAAATGAGATTCCTCCGTCGGGTATCTGGGTTTATACTCCTGGACAGGGTGAAACGCTCCAATCTCCGGGAAGGACCCAGAGTAGAGCCGCTACTTCTTCACAATCAAAAGGCGTCAGGTGGGGTGGTTCGGGTGTCTGGGATGGCCCCTTGTCATCTCCGTAGAGAGGTCTTCCAGGCACAGCCAACTGGGAGGAGAACATGGGGAAGATCCAGGACACGCATGGGATTATATTTATGCATGTCAAAAAACAGAGTTGGATGCCCCCACCCCACGCCATCGAGTGGTGGTCTCCGGTGGTGGGCAGAGCCTGCTCTCATGTTGTCCGGCTGTTTTCCTCCACACTGCCCTGAGAGAGACGTGAGCCTCCGGGCAGTAGCCTGGGGCCATGTGCTCACCTGTTTTGGTTATGACCTCAGATCAGACAAGTTGACCCGCTGAATTTAAGGGTATTTAAGAAGCAGAGAAAAAACTAATCAGGATTCTTTCAGTAGTGGAGAGCAAAAAGCCCAGCACCAAATCCCCATCTAACAGGCATTAGAAATGTAGCGATGTAGAGAAGACAGGTCTGTTATTGTGAAAATGACATTATAATGAGTCACGCCTATAAGAAAAGTATTTTAACATGGACTTTGACGGCAGGGGACACACACGATGAATAACCGCACAGCCCACCTCCATCTGTGGCTCGGACCACAGCCCTGGCAGAGGTGCAGCTCTGATCAGAACTGTTGAAATGTTTAAGGATCTCAGGATTAATGGATATTTCACATTATTTTGCAATAATTTTGTCTGTGTTGTTTGTCTTGGCATATTTTTATAACTGACCCAACATGTGTTCTGCATTTATCACGGCACTGACAGTCGTGAGCAGTCCACATCATGGTGCAGCATCTGACCGGTGATGGCTGTGTACCACCCGCCCCGAGTGCTGGATGCAGAAATGCTCCTCAACCTAAACTTTAATTGACTTTTCATCGGGCAGCAATTGGAAGAATGAGCTCTTCATGGACAATGGACCTCATAGACCTTCAGTTTTGGCAGTGATGCCTTTGTGTCCTTTTTGACAGTGTGATCTGGTGGACAAAGTATTCTTCTTTTATTTTGGATGTCACCAAAAAATACTGCATAAAAAACAGAGTAACAAGGATAATGCATCCCAAAAGCATCAAACAAATGTAGACTTAAATTGCACCCTTCTTTTGTATGGATTTGGAGATCGGATGAGATGTACTACAACCATCAATTGGAAATTCACTGTGTTGAGGTCATTCATTCTTTTTTTTTCTTTTTCTTTTATATCCTTGGCCAAGTCCTCTAAATCTGCCTGGAGGAACCCATGGTGTTCCCAAGCCATCTGGGAAATATAATCTCTCCAGCATGTCCTAGGTCTTCTGCAGGGCCTGGAAGACCTCCCTAGGGAGACAACCAGGACGCCTCTTCAGCACCTGTTTTTTTTTTTTTTTTTATGTGAAGACGCAGCGGTTCGACACCAAGTCTCTCCCAGATAGTCGAGCTTCTCACCCTGTCCTGGAGTGTAAACCCAGGAATACCCAACAGAGGAACCTCATTTCCGCTCCTTATATCTGGAACCTTGTTCTTTTGATCACTTGCCAGAGCTTTTGACCACATAGTAGGTGGGGATAGGAGCATAAATCGACTGGAAAATTGAAAGTCTTCTGGCCCAACTGTTTCTTCACCACGACGGTCCAATACAGTGAAGCAGAACCCCAGTTGCAGCCCCAATCCTGTCGATCCCACACTTCAAACTACCCCCACTTGTGAACAAGACCCCTGAGATACCAGGACTCTTGCACTTGGGGCAGTAACTTTCTCCTCACCGAGAGTTTCATTGAGGTCATTTCTTCCGATGGAGCCTGTGATGGTGATTAGGTGTTTGAAATGATGAATCACCTGGACCCTGTCGGTGAGGATGCACACACCCAACCCAACAATCCCATGCATCAATAAGCCAGTGAAATCTGCAACTCATTTATCTCAGTTATTTTCATTACTTTTTACTTGCAGCACCATTTGCTCATGAAAGGAACGTGATGAGCAAATGGCATCAAGCACTGCTTCACTTCAGCAGCACGTCCAGGTGATCAGTCCACAAGTTCTGCACTCAGATTTGGAGTCATTTGACTGCAGATGTTTTCCAGACACGTGAAGTTCTTCCCGCAGGACTCTGCGAACCATGGCTGTAGTTCCAAGGTCACATGACAAAAAAAGCTCTGCATCCATGCCAGGAGCGTGCGCTTAGTCTGTCTGCACTGCAAACAAGTGCACCGATCTCTGCACACTTTGGGCTGTGGGTGATGAATCAACCTACTCTTGTCCCACTGTCTGTTTCATTCATAAACCCAAAATGTTGAAAAGTCCGCCGATTGGCCGGGACCGCGCGCCACGTAAAATGACGGCGTGCTCTCGGTAACCAATGAGAGATGCATAGTACATTCTCTCTCTCTCTCCCTCTCTTTTGCTTTCTGGCTCCTACTTTAACCCTCTCACAAATTTGTTCTCTCTTTCTCTCTCGCTCTCTGCCTCCGTGCATAACGGCAGTCCAAACAACAACCTGGCTGCAGATAGCGCAACGTAGAACACATGCTCAACTTTTGGTGGGGAAAGACACGCGGGCGAAGCCGTGTACACCCATTTTGTTTTTTTGCTGGGCATCATTTGCTTGTAGGCGACAAGAAAAAGCACTCTAATGAAACCTTATTGACTGACTGCTGGGTTGATTGACAGCTACACTGAGTGCGACTTAACCGAGCTCTCTTGAGACAGGAGGCCGCTGACATCAGGCCTAATTCAGTGTGACTCGATTCAATAGTCACTTTGTTTTTATGTGCAAATCTTTCTGGCACAGAGGCGACCAAAAAACACAACAGAAGCACACATGAATCAATAAGAACACTGATCCACTGAATGTCTGTGAACTTCCAAAGTGTGTCCAGCAATGTTTGTGGGTGAAGTGGGTTGAATGGGTTCAAGTGAGATTTGGAGGTGCAACACTGCCATCTATGGGCGCGTGTGGATAGAGCAGGATCCTAATGAATTACATCATCATGTTGTGGGTGCTGATGCTGTGGCTCAGACAAAGAGCACAGACAGATGGTTGATTCTGCCACTGAGGGGGAAGAAAACACCTCCAAAAATTATAGATCAAACAAAGTTTAGAGACTTAACATTTGTGACTTCAGAACAGTGTGATATGGACTATTTACCAGCAGCACCAATGAGCTGCTAAATAAATAGTAATAATATTGATTGCTGAAAAATCAACATTGGGTCTTTTATTATTACTTCTGCTGCAGACGTTATGTGATCATCCACCTCTCTTTGACTGAGTGTTGGCAGGACACAAAAACTAACATACCCATTCAAGGGCGCAATTTAGAACTAGAAATTGGGGGGGACAAACTGCGAAGCCCATAGGCCGGGGGTCTGGGGGCCACTTTAGGTCCCCAGAAGCCAACGGTTTCTAGATAAGCTCAGATGCATTCTGAGCATCCAGAACAGTAATTTTAATGTTTTGAGAAGAGCATAAAGTGGACACCATATGACTTTTACAATTTGAAACTGTGGATATAAGTACTTTATTCTGAGAATAGCCAGCATTGATTTTATTAACATCCTGGTATAAATAAGGTATCGCCACATGTGTAGAACTCAAAAAGAATGATAGGTTGAGTTTTCATTTTTAAAAAAAACAACTGCAATGTGGTAAAATGTATTCATAAATATGAAAGAACAGGCTCTTAATAATTATTAACTATCACATACTGTATTTTTTTTTCCTCAAGATTTGTTTTTGCATAGGTTTGAAAAAAACAACAGATCATATGTTTAGGATAAATTACTTATGAATTTAATTTTCGAAGTGGCACTAATGACAACACTCATACTGAACATAATTTTGCTTGCATAGACTGATTTTGGAGATCAAGCAATAATTGCAGATGAGCTTTCTGAGGTCCCAGATAGCTTTTCTGATTTCCTTTTCTAACTTTCAAAATTTAGTAAATCAGCATATGGTCCATTGATACTTATGTGTAGACACTAGTCTCTAGAGGCAACTATTTTTGGTTTCAAATCTGGGCAAATGCAGTCCCAGAAAATTCCGAATGTGACAAACAAGAAACAGGTGTTGTAAACAAGTCAGTGCTGCTAAAAATACAAACTTGCAGAAACAAAGATACTATTCTGACATGGTTTTGCAGATAAGACTGACATGGTTTGCACATAAGACTGACATAGCATGTTTCAAGTCCATACATATATGTCAGAAGGTGGGGGGGGACATACCATATTCTGTCCCCCCTGGTTGAAAAGGTGGGGGGGACATGTCACAACAAAGTTGGCCTCAAGATGCTTCACACAACTAAGTTCTAACCTTGTCAACCCCTAGAGCAAGAACACAGGCGACAGTGGAAAGGAAAAACTCCCTCTGATGATTTGAGGAAGAAACCTCAAGCAGACCAGACTCAAAGGGGTGACCCTCTGCTTAAGCCATGCAACCGACACAATAGACAATACAGGAAATTTTAGTAGCCCATGCTGGTGCACAAGACAGGAGGCCTGCAGAGGAAAACACCCACTCCCATCTCTGGATGGAGCTACACAGGATCACGCAGAACATGATAAAAATGCAATAAAAATCCGAAAGTATCGTAGGCGGAGCAGGAACTCTCAAATGTTGTCACCTGTTGTTGATGCTCTGGATTCATCTCCAAATCCTTGCGGCTCCTTCCTTTTAAGCTTGAAGTTCACTAGATCATCTGCATTCATCAGTAAAGTCCCGATCATCCTGTCCACATGACAGAAACCATTTATTTCTGTATTCGCACAAGCAGTCAAGGAATTAGACCAATAGGGTTGTACGCTGAAAAGACCACAGTGTAGTGTTTGAAGGAAATTTGGTGAATGGGTAAGGCGTGGACCAAGAAAGAACTTATGAAGTTTTAGAACAGTTGCGGATTACGGTGCTGATCCTGATTTTGGTCCAGTGTTGGACTTGCTGAGTCGGTGATGTCAAGTATTTTGACGGTGATTTTGCCTCTGTACACCACCAATACTAGCTGAAATGACACAATGATGGTGTGATTTAAGTTTAGCCAAAAATATCAGTAGCCATTTAGAAATGAGAGCTGTTGCCAGAATGAACTGGAGAGGCAACAAAATTAGGAATATATTGATAACTGCTTAAAAAAAAAATGGGTGAAAATCCCTTACGACCAGTGACTGCCTGAAATCTCAAACCCATCAACATCACTGAATCTTCATTTTTGTCCCTCAAGATCCTTTGCCAACCTCCTAAAGTTACAGTGCAAAAACTGCTATCTAAAAAAGTAAAGAAAAACTTTAAAGAAACTTTGACTTACTTTTTGTCTAAATAGAAAAATAATCATGTCAAGCTTTTTTTACGTAAGAAAAAAATGTATTATTTTGGAAAAATATGTCTCATTTTTTCTTAATACATTTTCCCAGCAAATATCCAGCTGTATTTAACCAGTAACAAGGAAAGGAAATGGATTTCAAATCATCCAAGCAAAGGAACAAGATTGTTTTCCTTATTTCTTAAAATAAGAATTCTGTCTAGTTTTAAGGCACATTTTAATTATTCAGTGCCTAGACATTTTGCTTGTTTTGAGAATTCTAACTAAGTAAATTTTTCTTAAACCCATTGGCAGAATTTTTTGCTTAGTACAAGACAATTTGGGTAGATTTCGGTTTATTTGCCTTATTTTGAGAGGGACAGTTTTTGCAGAGTACTGCTCATTTGTGGGTCTTTCTGGCTTCAGTAAGTGAAAGGCATATTCTTTTGAGTTGAAGACAGATGACTAACCCTATTCCATTTCCCTTCCTTAAGAAGCTCTTGGGTTACTTTGGGAGTATATTTTGGGCCATTATCCTGCAGCAGTGTGAAGCTCTATCCAATCAGTTTGGTTGCTTTTGGTTGAATTTGAGCAGACAGTATCGGTCTACACTCATTGGCCATTTTATTAGGTACACCTTGCTAGTACCAGGTTGGACCCCTTTTTGCCTTCAGAACTGCATCGTGGCATAGATTCAACAAGGTGTTGGAAACATTCCCTAGATGTTGGTCCATACTGACATGAATGACATCACGCAGTCCATCGCCCATTCAACCAATCTGTCCATTCGTCCATTCTCCTCTGACATCAACAAGGCATGTTCGTCCACAAATCTGTTGGCCACTGGATGTCTTCTCTTTTTTTGGACCATTCTCTGTAAACCCTATAAATGGTTGTGTGTAAAAATCCCAGTAGATCAGCAATTTTTGAAACACTCAGACCAGCCCATCTGGTACCAACAGCTATGCCACATTCAAAGTCATTAAAATCCACTTTCTTCTCCATTCTGATGCTCAGTTTATCTTCAGCAAGTCGTCTTCACCACGTCTAGATGCCTAAATGCACTGGGTTGCTGCCATGTGATTGGCTATTTGTGTTAACAAGCAGGTGTACCTAATAAAGCGGCCGATGAGCGTATACTGTTCAGTTGTCAATATTTTACTTCCATCAGCAGACACCTCATCAATAAACACAGTGACCCAGTTCCACTGGCAGCCTCACATGTCCACACCATTAACACTGCCTCCACCATGTTTGACAGATGATGTAGTGTACTTCAGATCATGAACCGTTCCTTTACTTCTTCATGCCCCTCCCATCATTCTGGTCCAAGGTCATCTGGGTTTCATCTATCCTAAGAAATGTTTTAAAAACTGAGAAGGCTTTAATCGGACCTTTCTGATCTTCAGTCTTAGCCGTGCTTTGCACCTTGTTAAAACCCTCCATATTTACATTTACAAAGGCACCTTTTGATTGTGGACTTTGATACTGATACGTCTACCTTCGGCAGTCCCTCAGTTTTAATTATGACTACTATCAAAGTGCCTTTATGATATCAAAGTCTACACCTCTTGATCGTGGACTTTGATATTGACATCTCGACCTCAAACTGCCTGTCAGTCAACTGTCCAATTACTTATGGCCTCTTAAAATGGAGGGACTGTGTATTGGAATGAGTGGAATTCTTAAACATTTCCTGCTGTATTTTTTGTTAAACCCCTTGAATTAAAGCTAAAGGTCTACTCTATGTCAAAGCACATCTTAATTGCTTCATTGTAAATCCCTTGCAGTGGTGCACAGAAACGAAATTAAAAATATATACAGATGTCATTTTCCAAACACTTGTGTATTTATCATTTCCATTCGTACGCTGACAGTAAGTTGCTCTGTTGCTGTTTAACATTCCGGCTTTGGCTTGTAGATAAGTGACCAGTGAAACTTACATTAGCTCTGTATTCACTCAGCTGAGATGCTCTCATTAAGTAAATCGCAAGAGCTGCAAAAAACAGCAAATGCTCAAATTCAGTTTTCACCTTTTTAGAGTTGAGTACCAAAAATGCATATCATGTGAGGCTACGTATAGTGTTTCTGTGTTTTACATCAGTATATTTCCATGATATCAAAACCACAAAAGTCAATTTCCAGAAACAAACCGGTGAGATAATTTCAGTCATTTCCAAATATTTCCATCATGTGCTTGTGGAGTACACCAGTGACTGTCTAGGGATACACTGCCACCTAGTGCCCACATATGAAACCACATGTCACAGGTTTTAAAAAAATAAAACTGCTTTACCAAAATATGTACTTGAAAAAATAAATCACTGCCTTTATAGTGCATACTACCTGTCCAGGTGTGAATCAGTATGAAAACAACAAGAAGTCTGCACAAAGTGCACAACGGCACAAACTCTGGATTATTTCTGACGTCTTCTAAGAGCCAAAACAAGACCCATATTTGAACTATGTATAAGATGAGAGGGAGTTTGCATTTGAGCATGATTGTGTTTCTTTTCCACGTCAAACAGTAGGTCACTGGTTTGCATCCCAGTCTCACAATCGTACAGTAAGACAAGAAGCACCAGGACACAAAAGACTTGGACCACAGGTTTCCCCAAACACCTCTGACCAAAGACGTCATGACTTCATAAGTTCTTCGAAGTCGTCTCTCAACATCAAAGGCAGAAAACCTGAAATAAATAAATCTTCGCCTAAGTTCGCCCAAGTTCACTTTGTCCTCATACAGACACTTCGGAGTGAGTCCAGGAAGTGGCTGAAAGCACAGATTTTACTCTTGATCCAAGACGACAATCTGAATAAGAGACTCCAACTTCAAAACGCCGCCATTTGAGATGATATCGCTGTAGATGCCCATTACAATTATACTTACAGCTTCCCCAGCCAAGAGCACCTCCTTCTCCACTCATCCCAGTCCAGGAAGACTCCTCTTTCTTCCAGTTTGTTCAATGTACTAATTCTGTATTTTGTCTGAAATTTGAGGGGTCTGAAATTTTCATCTTAGGTGCATGTCCACTGTGAGAGACATAATCTAAAAAAAAAACAGAAAAGAAATAACAATGTATGATTTTTTTAATAATTTATTTGTATGTTACTGCTGCAAATACGTATTTGAACACCGGTGAAAATCAATGTTAATATTTGGTACAGTAGCCTTTGTTTGCAATTACAGAGGCCAAACATTTCCTGTAGTTTTTCACCAGGTTTTCACACACTGCAGCAGGGATTTTGGTCCACTCCTTCATACAGATTTTCTCCAGATCTTTCAGGTTTGGAGTTTCAGCTCCCTCCAAAGATTTTCTATTGAGTTCAGGTCTGGAGACTGGCCAGGCCACTCCAGGACCTTGAAATGCTTCTTACGGAGCCCCTCCTTAGTTGCCCTGGCTGTGTGTTTGGGGTCATTGTCATGCTGGAAGACCCAGCCATGACCCATCTTCAATGCTCTTACTGAGGGAAGGAGGTTGTTTGCCAAAATCTCGCAATACATGACCCCATCCATCCTCCCTTCAATACAGTGCAGTCGTCCTGTCCCCTTTGCAGAAGAGCACCCCCAGAGTATGATGTTTCCACCCCCATGCTTCACGGTTGGGATGGTTTTCTTGGGGTTGTTCTCATCCTCTGAACATGGTAAGTGGAGTTGATTCCAAAAAGCTCTATTCTGGTCTCACCTGACGACATGACCTTCTCCCATGCCTCCTCTGGATCATCCAGATGGTCACTAGTGAACTTCAAACAGGCCTGGACATGTGCTGGCTTGAGCAGGGGGACCTTGCTGCCCTGCAGGATTTTAAACCATGACAGCATCATGTGTTACTAATGTAATCTTTGTGACTGTGGTCCCAGCTCTCTTCTGGTCATTGACCAGGTCCTCCTGTGTAGTTCTGAGCTTTCTCAGAATCATCCTTAACCCACGAAGTGAGATCTTGCATGGAATCTCAGACCGAGGGAGATTGACAGTCATCTTGTGTTTCTTCTACTGTCTAATAAATAATCATAACAGTTGTTGTCTTCTACCAAGCTGCTTGTCTGTTGTCCTGTAGTCCATCCCAGCCTTGTGCAGGTCTACAGTTTTGTCCCTGGTGTCCTTAGACAGCTCTTTGGTCTTGGCTATGGTGGACAGGTTGGAGTGTGATTGACTGAGTGTGTGAACAGGTGTCTTTTATACAGGTAACAAGTTCAAACAGGTGCAATTAATACAGGTAAAGAGTGCAGAATAAGAGGGCTTCTTAAAGAAAAATTAACAGGTCTGTGTGAGACAGAATTCTTGCTGGTTGGTAGGGGGTCAAATACTTATTTGCAGCAGTAACATACAAAAAAAATTTTTAAAAAATCATACATTGTGATTTCCGGATTTCTTTTTTTTTTTTAGATTATGTCTGTCACAGTGGACATGCACCTAAGATGAAAATGTCAGACCCCTCCATGATTTCTAAGTGGGAGAACTTGCAAAATCGCAGGGTGTTCAAATACTTATTTTCCTCACAGTAGTTGCGCCATGTTTTTGTTGGTCTACCGAGTGTGCGTTCCCCTTGCAGTATGAAGTGCAAAGCCATTTTGAGAATTCTTTCCTCCTCCATTCTTTCCATATATCTTAACCATTTGAAGGACGCTCTTTTGGTGTCTGGCCAATCATTTTCCTTAGATGGGTGCTATGGAGTTTGTCCATTCCGCTTTTACCTAGGATTGCACAGACAACCTTCATTTCCATTGCCTCTACTCTAATCATGTCCTTTTTGGTTAGTATCCATGATTTTGAACCACACAACAGAACTGGTCTCAAAATGTTGTTGAAAATTGTTACAATTACAATTGGCTGAAATCTACAGTAGTGTTCAGAATAATAGTAGTGCTATGTGACTAAAAAGATTAATCCAGGTTTTGAGTAGATTCAGTAGATTCTCACAAATCCAACAAGACCAAGCATTCATGATATGCACACTCTTAAGGCTATGAAATTGGGCTATTAGTAAAAAAAAAAGTAGAAAAGGGGGTGTTCACAATAATAGTAGTGTGTCATTCAGTCATTGAGTTCGTCAATTTTGTGGAACAAACAGGTGTGAATCAGGTGTCCCCTATTTAAGGATGAAGCCAGCACCTGTTGAACATGCTTTTCTCTTTGAAAGCCTGAGGAAAATGGGACGTTCAAGACATTGTTCAGAACAGCGTAGTTTGATTAAAAAGTTGATTGGAGAGGGGAAAACTTATACACAGGTGCAAAAAATTATAGGCTGTTTATCTACAATGATCTCCAATGCTTTAAAATGGACCAAAAAACCAGAGATGCGTGGAAGAAAATGGAAAACAACCATCAAAATGGATAGAAGAATAACCAGAATGGCAAAGGCTCACCCATTGATCAGCTCCAGGATGATCAAAGACAGTCTGGAGTTACCTGTAAGTGCTGTGACAGTTAGAAGACGCCTGTGTGAAGTTAATTTATTTGCAAGAATCCCCTGCAAAGTCCCTCTGTTAAATAAAAGACGTGCAGAAGAGGTTACAATTTGCCAAAGAACACGTCAACTGGCCTAAAGAGAAAAGGAGGAATATTTTGTGGACTAATGAGAGTAAAATTGTTCTTTTTGGGTCCAAGGGCCGCAGACAGTTTGTGAGACGACCCTCAAACTCTGAATTCAAGCCACAGTTCACAGTGAAGACAGTGAAGCATGGTGGTGCAAGCATCATGATATGGGCATGTTTCTCCTACTATGGTGTTGGGCCTATATATCGCATACCAGGTATCATGGATCAGTTTGGATATGTCAAAATACTTGAAAAGGTCATGCTGCCTTATGCTGAAGAGGACATGCCCTTGAAATGGGTGTTTCAATAAGACAATGACCCCAAGCACACTAGTAAATGAGCAAAATCTTGGTTCCAAACCAACAAAATTAATGCCTCGCACATGTGAAGAAATCATGAAAAACTGTGGTTATGCAACTAAATACCGGTTTAGTGATTCACAGGATTGCTAAAAAAGCAGTTTGAAACTAAATAATTTTGAGTTTGTAGCGTCAACAGCAGATGCTGCTATTATTGTGAACACCCCCTTTTCTACTTTTTTTTACTATAATAGCCCAATTTCATAGCCTTAAGAGTGTGCATATCATGAACGCTTGGTCTTGTTGGATTTGTGAGAATCTACTGGTACCTTGTTCCCCATGTAACAATAACAAATATACTCAAAACCTGGATTAATCTTTTTAGTCACATAGCACTACTATTATTCTGAACACTACTGTAACTTCATCTTATTGAGCACAATAAAATGGTCCACAGGTCCTTCGTATCATTAAATCCAGTTGCAGCAGAATCCCAAGTTTGCTCAAACTACAATATTTGTGCACCTACAGGGAATCCTCATTCCAGCACCTCAGGTCACATCTGCTGTTGTAGACCCTGTCTCTACAGATCAGTCTTTAAGACCTGTTCTTGTGCTGCTATGAGTCTTTGCAGTGTCTTTCAGCTGTCTTTTCTAGCCATTAATACGATTTATTGATGTCAGCAACCCCCATCTGCTGGTTGTACATCTCTCAGAAGGTCTCGCCCTTCCACAACATCAATCAATCAATCAATCAATTTTTTTATATAGCGCCAAATCACAACAAACAGTTGCCCCAAGGCGCTTTATATTGTAAGGCAAGGCCATACAATAATTATGTAAAACCCCAACGGTCAAAACGACCCCCTGTGAGCAAGCACTTGGCTACAGTGGGAAGGAAAAACTCCCTTTTAACAGGAAGAAACCTCCAGCAGAACCAGGCTCAGGGAGGGGCAGTCTTCTGCTGGGACTGGTTGGGGCTGAGGGAGAGAACCAGGAAAAAGACATGCTGTGGAGGGGAGCAGAGATCGATCACTAATGATTAAATGCAGAGTGGTGCATACAGAGCAAAAAGAGAAAGAAACAGTGCATCATGGGAACCCCCCCAGCAGTCTACGTCTATAGCAGCATAACTAAGGGATGGTTCAGGGTCACCTGATCCAGCCCTAACTATAAGCTTTAGCAAAAAGGAAAGTTTTAAGCCTAATCTTAAAAGTAGAGAGGGTGTCTGTCTCCCTGATCTGAATTGGGAGCTGGTTCCACAGGAGAGGAGCCTGAAAGCTGAAGGCTCTGCCTCCCATTCTACTCTTACAAACCCTAGGAACTACAAGTAAGCCTGCAGTCTGAGAGCGAAGCGCTCTATTGGGGTGATATGGTACTACGAGGTCCCTAAGATAAGATGGGACCTGATTATTCAAAACCTTATAAGTAAGAAGAAGAATTTTAAATTCTATTCTAGAATTAACAGGAAGCCAATGAAGAGAGGCCAATATGGGTGAGATATGCTCTCTCCTTCTAGTCCCCGTCAGTACTCTAGCTGCAGCATTTTGAATTAACTGAAGGCTTTTTAGGGAACTTTTAGGACAACCTGATAATAATGAATTACAATAGTCCAGCCTAGAGGAAATAAATGCATGAATTAGTTTTTCAGCATCACTCTGAGACAAGACCTTTCTGATTTTAGAGATATTGCGTAAATGCAAAAAAGCAGTCCTACATATTTGTTTAATATGCGCTTTGAATGACATATCCTGATCAAAAATGACTCCAAGATTTCTCACAGTATTACTAGAGGTCAGGGTAATGCCATCCAGAGTAAGGATCTGGTTAGACACCATGTTTCTAACATTTGTGGGGCCAAGTACAATAACTTCAGTTTTATCTGAGTTTAAAAGCAGGAAATTAGAGGTCATCCATGTCTTTATGTCTGTAAGACAATCCTGCAGTTTAGCTAATTGGTGTGTGTCCTCTGGCTTCATGGATAGATAAAGCTGGGTGTCATCTGCGTAACAATGAAAATTTAAGCAATACCGTCTAATAATACTGCCTAAGGGAAGCATGTATAAAGTGAATAAAATTGGTCCTAGCACAGAACCTTGTGGAACGCCATAATTAACTTTAGTCTGTGAAGAAGATTCCCCATTTACATGAACAAATTGTAATCTATTAGACAAATATGATTCAAACCACCGCAGCGCAGTGCCTTTAATACCTATGGCATGCTCTAATCTCTGTAATAAAATTTTATGGTCAACAGTATCAAAAGCAGCACTGAGGTCTAACAGAACAAGCACAGAGATGAGTCCACTGTCCGAGGCCATAAGAAGATCATTTGTAACCTTCACTAATGCTGTTTCTGTACTATGATGAATTCTAAAACCTGACTGAAACTCTTCAAATAGACCATTCCTCTGCAGATGATCAGTTAGCTGTTTTACAACTACCCTTTCAAGAATTTTGAGAGAAAAGGAAGGTTGGAGATTGGCCTATAATTAGCTAAGATAGCTGGGTCAAGTGATGGCTTTTTAAGTAATGGTTTAATTACTGCCACCTTAAAAGCCTGTGGTACATAGCCAACTAACAAAGATAGATTGATCATATTTAAGATTGAAGCATTAAATAATGGTAGGGCTTCCTTGAGCAGCCTGGTAGGAATGGGGTCTAATAGACATGTTGATGGTTTGGATGAAGTAACTAATGAAAATAACTCAGACAGAACAATCGGAGAGAAAGAGTCTAACCAAATACCGGCATCACTGAAAGCAGCCAGAGATAACGATACGTCTTTGGGATGGTTATGAGTAATTTTTTCTCTAATAGTTAAAATTTTGTTAGCAAAGAAAGTCATGAAGTCATTACTAGTTAAAGTTAATGGAATACTCAGCTCAATAGAGCTCTGACTCTTTGTCAGCCTGGCTACAGTGCTGAAAAGAAACCTGGGGTTGTTCTTATTTTCTTCAATTAGTGATGAGTAGAAAGATGTCCTAGCTTTACGGAGGGCTTTTTTATAGAGCAAGACTCTTTTTCCAGGCTAAGTGAAGATCTTCTAAATTAGTGAGACGCCATTTCCTCTCCAACTTACGGGTTATCTGCTTTAAGCTACGAGTTTGTGAGTTATACCACGGAGTCAGACACTTCTGATTTAAAGCTCTCTTTTTCAGAGGAGCTACAGCATCCAAAGTTGTCTTCAATGAGGATGTAAAACTATTGACGAGATACTCTATCTCCCTTACAGAGTTTAGGTAGCTACTCTGCACTGTGTTGGTATATGGCATTAGAGAACATAAAGAAGGAATCATATCCTTAAACCTAGTTACAGCGCTTTCTGAAAGACTTCTAGTGTAATGAAACTTATTCCCTACTGCTGGGTAGTCCATCAGAGTAAATGTAAATGTTATTAAGAAATGATCAGACAGAAGGGAGTTTTCAGGGAATACTGTTAAGTCTTCTATTTCCATACCATAAGTCAGAACAAGATCTAAGATATGATTAAAGTGGTGGGTGGACTCATTTACTTTTTGAGCAAAGCCAATAGAGTCTAATAATAGTTTAAATGCAGTGTTGAGGCTGTCATTCTCAGCATCTGTGTGGATGTTAAAATCGCCCACTATAATTATCTTATCTGAGCTAAGCACTAAGTCAGACAAAAGGTCTGAAAATTCACAGAGAAACTCACAGTAACGACCAGGTGGACGATAGATAATAACAAATAAAACTGGTTTTTGGGACTTCCAATTTGGATGGACAAGACTAAGAGACAAGCTTTCAAATGAATTAAAGCTCTGTCTGGGTTTTTGATTAATTAATAAGCTGGAATGGAAGATTGCTGCTAATCCTCCGCCCCGGCCCGTGCTACGAGCATTCTGACAGTGTGACTCGGGGGTGTTGACTCATTTAAACTAACATATTCATCCTGCTGTAACCAGGTTTCTGTTAGGCAGAATAAATCAATATGTTGATCAATTATTATATCATTTACCAACAGGGACTTAGAAGAGAGAGACCTAATGTTTAATAGACCACATTTAACTGTTTTAGTCTGTGGTGCAGTTGAAGGTGCTATATTATTTTTTTTTTGAATTTTTATGCTTAAATAGATTTTTGCTGGTTATTGGTAGTCTGGGAGCAGGCACCGTCTCTACGGGGATGGGGTAATGAGGGGATGGCAGGGGGAGAGAAGCTGCAGAGAGGTGTGTAAGACTACAACTCTGCTCACCACCACCCTGTCTTATGCTCTTTGAAGTATCCTGGATGCTCCGTTTCTTCCTGGATAATGGCTTTGACACTTCTTATCCCCAGTCATCCTCTGTTGACGGATCGTACAGTCTCAAAGCACTTCAGGTGAAACCCTCCTTGCACTGTGAGAAGTTTGAGTCTTGATATATCACTGCTACTGTTCTACCATTATGACTCAGAACATTTATTCTATTGATGTTTTACAAATAAAAGTGTCTTTTAGGGATTAGTCCCCACTCCTGATGGCATCTGGGTTCACTGAACTGAAATCCTGCCATCAGAAGTAGACAAGGGCGAAGCCTACCCCCAGGCACCAGACAGGGATCAATTGATAGTGGTTGGACGGAGGACGGCACAGTGCAACCTAACATCTGGCGCGGCAAACAGGAACCAACTAGATGGGCTCAGAGTAAGAAGCATTAGCGAGGACGCGACAGACAGGGATCAGCAGGAGGCAGTGTGGTGGAGGAAGCAAAGTCAACAATGACATCGTTAAATGGCTTCTGTGTTTTCTACTGGTTGTTGTTGACTAGTCAACCAGATGTTTGTTTCTGATTACAGATACAGCTTTTACTAATTAGCAGGTGTGGAAGAAATGGAAGAAGCTGCACTATGTTACATTTTGACCAACTCTGTGTAGAGCTCAGTCCTGCAGTAACTACATGTGGGGCATTGAGTCTTAAGATTTCTTGTAGTTGATCCAAACCTGACTGAGGTTGGCCTGTCTGGCCAGTGCAATTGCTCTGTTGACCAGTAGATGGTGCTTTGATGCTCTGGTGGTGCTCCTTGCACCCATCTGAGGTTCACTCGTGTATTGATCTATGGAATTGTATAATGTGTTGTTGGACCGTTATGGGGAACCTTGATACGTATTGTCCTGTTCGGATGTTATCTTTTCCCTATTTTTTTTTTTTTTTTTAATTAAGTAGCAAAGTGGGAAATAGTACTGTGCAACTTCATCTTGACCCACACCAAAATGAAACTAAATCTATCTTACTAAAGACTAGACAATATCACTGCATTTAAAAACCTCATCTCACTACTGTCCATTTTAAATGTACTTTTATTATAAATTATGACTTTCTTACTCTGGTTTGTGAAAGTCTCAATATTTGGAAAGTTGCCAGTTGGTGTACGATTATTCAAACTTGCACTTCTAGTAAAACCATAAACCCTACTGAAAGCAAGAGGAAACCACGGTAACTTTTGGGATAAATACAACTACAAACAGCACGTGTTCTGAAAGATCACAGCAATTAAATAAACCTGCAGTCAGTATTCATGATTTTAATGTCTGACTTATAACCAAATCAAGCTGAAGAAACAACAAAAAATGGCATTAATTTAACACAATCCAACACAACCTTTTCCCAATGTAACGCAAATAAAGTTAATGCTTTGCCAAATGAGAAATAATCTTCCTTAAAACAACTTGTATAGGAAAGTACCAGCCGTGTGGTTTTTCCAGATACTTACATGTTGCGTTGCTGTTGGTCACGTAGCAACGCTCAGATTGACAAGAAGCGTATTTGATCCCACAATAAAAGCTCCTCAACATGTCACAAGTTAAAATGACTCAAAATAAGCAGATCTGCAGCGTACCGCTGTTTCTGCTATACTATGTCAACAGAACAGCTAACCACCTTTAGCATTAGCATACACTGACACACTAACCTGTGGCTAATGCTAACCTGAGCTGAATCATAATCAGCCTTCACAGTCCAATAAATAAGATGCTGCAAATCTGTTCGTATTCGGAAAATTTCCGCCACACGGCAAAGGAAGCCACGTGGTCATAAATACTAAATACTAGGATCTGGTGTAACCCGTCCTTTAGCCTCTCCAATGAAATGCTAAACCCGCTGGCAAACAATATACAAACCAAGTCTGACATAAGAGAATGCGGGTAACAAAAAAATAACTTCACAGTACAATCACCACTTCGTTCTTCATTTTCCACTAATGCTTTAAAACTGCGTGTCATTTCAGGGCGAGGCAGGTCAGAGAAAGTCCGGTTCTAAGTCAGAAGACAAAACGTCGGTGGTGCTGTCATCCTTCACCAGGCTGAGGTCATCCTCCCCTCTAACACAGACCGGAAGTGATGAAACGACGCAGCGAGCACTCTCACGGTCCTGAAGCGGGGAGGCGCTGGTGACAACAGGCGGGAGGTTTGCCGACATCTCCGACGGCGGTTTTGAGGCAGTGTTACCTTCCGAAGTGCGGTCAGTGTCATCTGGAAAAGAAAAGCGCAGCGATGAGATTGGGGAGGTGAACACTGTACATCCACACTGTGATCCACAGCAGCACTTTTTTCAATTCATATTTTGCGTTTCCCCAATTTCAAGTGATAAATAAATGTTCTTGCAATATTTAAAGATAGCAGGTTACGTTACAAGATGCGCCTATTGGACATTTGTCACTAATCCAAGATTCAACGCAGAAAATACAGCAGCGCCGCACAACGGTGCAATCGTAACCGATGTACACGCGCAGCCGTGCGTTCAAACACATTCAAACATAAATTCAGCCAATCACCATCTTTCCCTGGGCGAGCGTGATAACATGAGGTTGAGAGTGAGAATGGCTGCACATCATTTTGCCAAGAATATTAATTAATTTAAAAAATAATAATAAAAAAAAAAGTTATTCATTTGATCCACACAAAGCGATGCTCATGTACAGCACAGCTGCACTGCCCTCAGGTCTCACCTTTAGAAGACACCCGAGATAAAGACGAATCACATGACGGCAAAACAAGGTGGGCGTCAGGAAGGGAGGTGGAAGTAGAGCTCTCCATATCCATATCCGAGCAGACAAAGGCATGAACTGGCCCGAAGAAGCTGCAGACACGAACCTGAAGGTTCTGAAAATAGTACATGCAGGAAGAAAAAAAAAATGGCAAGTCATCTGTGCATATAAAACAGTTATTTAACAGAAATGAAGTAGTGAGAGTACCCATTCTGTTTAAGCTTAAAGTCTGAATATTGACCAATCAGAGTTTAATTCCACAAGACAGAGACCTGGATCCAGCAGCGTATTGGACATTTTACCTGCTCTGGGTGGGCCACCTCTACTTTTGTCCCTGCAGGTGCTTTGATGGCAATCACAGTCTGTTCTTTCAAACTGGGAATGTTTTGCACGTCCTCATAAGTCACGTAAGCAAATGTGAGCCATAAGGTCAAGGAGAAAAAAAACAAAGTGAGATGCATTTATACAACGGACTCTGCGAGATAAACGGTACTCTGTCGTCTTCTAGAATAAAAACTGCAAAGGATATTTCCACATGTTAACGTCCCCATACATCTCATAAATATGTTGCATGCAGCCTTCGATCAACTCATCCAGCTTCTTCTCCTCATCCTGCAGAGCTTCCAACTCCGGATTTAAGGAAACATTTGTTTGTCTGCCCCTGTGCACATACGTCCAAGTAGGCGACAAAGTTAAATGTTCCTTGGCAGAAACAAAAAAAATGGATAGATAATACTTTAGATGTTATGTACTTGTACTTACAGCCACTCCACTTTGTTGTTCTTTTTCTTGACAAGGTTGATCCCCTCCAAAGCCCTGGCGATATTGTAGATGCAACGCTTGGAAATATTGAGCTCCCAGCTGGCAATATTTAGGTCCAAAACACCATCAGCAGCGCAGTCCAGCATCTTTACAAACCGCTGAGTCAGCAGCATGAGCGAAGCGCCCACACTCGGACTCGACACGGCACAGGATGCGAGAGCTGGACAAACAGATGTGAGTTAAGGGTTTTACAGACCGGCTACCTTTATCATTGCGATGTCCAGAGTGGCAGGAGATGTTTAATGCTTTCTAATAATTTCTCTTCTCATGTTTGTGATTTGACTTATTTCCTGTATTTGTTTGCCCATTAAAACAACCAGCCAATTGTGCTCAAGTTCACCGAGATTAGGTGTAACACCCCCCCCAATCACAACGCATAGAACACTGCCATCTGCTGGATGGGAGTGTGAATAGCAACCAATCATTGCTTGCTATTCATTGTGAATCATGCTTCACAAACAATTTTCAGTTTTGCAAATGCCTTTTTTACAAATGAGAAAAAAAAAGACATTTACAAATAAACCAACCAACCAGTGATTGAAAGGAGACTCATTTTTCCCAAAATGCCTTTTGGCGCATGTGTTTGTTAACGCTCAAACCTTCAGAAGTAGCACATTACTATATGCGATATTTTCACTTTGTAAAAATGACAGTTACCGTTAATGTCGATAAACTGTCCGGAATTAGTTTTGTTTATAAGTGAAACCACGAGTGTAAAGTACTTTGTGTTTCATGTCTCCTGCCCCCTCTCTTTGTTGTATGTGGAAAGTAAATGACACTTCTTTGGGGCAGAGGGCAGGGGGCATAAAGACAGAAGCTCTGGCTCGTTGTTAGTTTGGGGTTTGTGATCGCCTTTGATTTTACTCAGAAGCTTCGGCGGTGCTTAAACTTGAAACTGGCTATTCAGTAACCAACAGTGTATCAAGTCAACACTAAAAGTTAGCAGTTAACTGTAACTTCCTGTAATTTTTTTGCGGTTTATCAGTTTAGCGTTATAAAAGTTAATTTCTCAGCTAGCGGATTAGCAGTTATGGAAGCTAACTTCTTGGTTAGCTGTGCCCACCATTGGAAGACAGCAATGTGCAAAATATGTGAGAAACCTGTTGCTGTTCAAAAAATAAATAGCTTGTCAGTCAACTTAGTTGTGAACTAACTAATTACAGCAAACAATATGAAGAAAAGCTTTGACATTCTGCAGCCAAAATAAAAAAATAAAATAAAAAACCCTAAATCAGCTACGCTGTCTGTACAACACACTCAGCAAACTGTATTTGATCCAAGTATACTGAATCTAAAGTATTAAGGAACTAAATAAGACCTGTTTCCCGTAAAATATTGTATCGATTAACGTCAACAATAAGCAACAAATAATGTTGAACTGTATTAAGACTTTTACAAACACATTTTTGGAGAATATCACCTAATTATTGTTATCATCAAAAGCACACACAAAAAAAATAATAATAATAAAATAAAGATTTTTTTTTTCTCTGGTGTCCATCCTTAGTGGTCAGTAAGATCATTTCGGTACATAAATTAACTAAATCGAATACGGAAATCTTTACGTTCTTACTGTTAACCTAAAATTAACTTCTAAAACTTAAATAACACGCTGACCTGCAATAAAGATTTTCTATGAATGTCGCTGAAGCAGACACTTCTTTGTTCTCTCTCTGAACATGTATTTTCAGAAAACAGGCCAGTTTGTGACAAATTACAGTATTTTTTTCTTATGCAGCTTCTTATGTCATCTTAATAAAAAAAGAAAACAAATGTAAAAGCTGTGTAACGTTAAAAAAAAAAGCCTTACTCGTGTCCAGGCAGGGACTTTTTGGAGGCATCTTGGTTGGGGAGTCGCCGTCATCATCCTGACTGTCCTCAAAGTCAAAAACGTCCACCTGCCGCTTCTCTGCGTGTGATTGAAATATTAAAAAAAAATTAAAAAAAAAATTGGACAGAAATGAAATTATATATAATAATAGTTATTCTAATAATAGTTGCCAAGAGAATTCAAAACAGTGGTTTTGTGTGTGTGCATATTATATATATATATATATATATATATATATATATATATATATATATACACACACACACACACACACACACACACACACACACACACACACACACACGAGGGCTGTCAATAAAGTATAGGTCCTTTTTATTTATTTTTTTTCAAAAACTATATGGATTTCATTCATATGTTTTTACGTCAGACATGCTTGAACCCTCGTGCACATGCGTGAGTTTTTCCACGCCTGTCGGTGACGTCATTTGCCTGTGAGCACTCCTTGTGGGAGGAGTCGTCCAGCCCCTCGTCGGAATTCCTTTGTCTGAGAAGTTGCTGAGAGACTGGCGCTTTGTTTGATCAAAATTTTTTCTAAACCTGTGAGACACATCGAAGTGGACACGGTTCGAAAAATTAAGCTGGTTTTCAGTGAAATTTTTAACGGCTGATGAGAGATTTTGAGGTGATACTGTCGCTTTAAGGACTTCCCACGGTGCGAGACGTCGCGCAGCACTCTCAGGCGCCGTCGTCAGCCTGTTTCAAGCTTAAAACCTCCACATTTCAGGCTCTATTGATCCAGGACGTCGTGAGCGAACAGAGAAGTTTCAGAAGAAGTCGGTTTCAGCATTTTATCCGGATATTCCACTGTTAAAGGAGATTTTTTTAATGAAAGACGTGCGGACGGGTCTGCGCGTCGGGACGCAGCCGGCACGTTCTTTCATTACAAAATGTCCGTTAACAATGGAATGTCCGAATAAACTCATGCCGACTTCTTCTGAAAGTTCTCTGTTCTCTGACGACTTACTGCGTCAACAGAGCCTGAAATATGGAAGTTTTCAACTTGAAACGGCGAGACGCTGCCGCCTCGAAGCGCAGATCGCCGTCAGGCACCGTGGGCCGTCCTTACGGCGACACTACCAGACCAAAATCTCTCATCAGCCGTTAAAATTTTTACTGAAAACCAGCTGAATTTATCGAATGGTGTCCACTCAGTTGTGCCTTACAGTTTTGAAAAAAATTTTATCAAACAAAGCAGCAGTCTCTGAGCCATTCCTAAACAATGAAACATCGACGAGAGGGTGGGCCACTCCTCACTCAAACACTGCCCACAGGTGAATGACGTAACCGACAGGTATGAAAAAACTATCACATGCCCACGAGGGTTCAAGCATGTCTGATGTAATCACACGATTCAAATCCATATGGTTTTTGAAAAAAATAATAAGGTCGGATACTTTTCTAATAGACCTCATATATATATATATATATATATATATATGTGTGTGTGTGTGTATGTATAAAAATAAAACAAAACTTGACTACCATCATAATTTAAAAATTACACGCTGATCTACAAGTGTGGAAACACACAACAATTTGACATATTTGTTGTATCAAATTCAGAAATGGAAAACAAAAAAGAAAATCATCTTATCAGCTTTTTAAACACAGACAATTTTGTTTTTAAATAAATATTCTGTTATTGGCTTTGAGTGTGGATGTGTAAAAGTCCGACTGGTCAGTTGGATGAATGTAGGGTGACAGAGTTATTCCCCTTTTTGTTCATTTTAGTTGTTTCAAATTAAAACATAAAACTTGTTTTGACCACTGAAGTCCTTATTTTTAGATTAACAAGTTCAATGTCATCTAAAAGATCTGCAGGAACCCTGGTGTGAGCAGACAGAAAGAACCTAGTTCTCCACCACAGACTGCATGAGGGACGAATCCTCAAGACTTACTTTTTTCCTGTCGATTTTTGGCAGGTGTCTTTGTTGTGGAGGTGGCGTCACCATCCTGAAGGACGCGAGGATCACAAGACTCCAGCTCCAGTTTTCTCTTGATCCAAGGTGGGGGTGAGGGAAGGTTACCATAAAAAAAATGTTTCAGTAAGAAAAAGTATCTGAGGTCATTTAACATTTTTTTGTTTTGTTTTTGGAGGGGTGAGCAAGACGGAACTCATTAAATTTGGATCTGGATGTGGATCTAGAGGCCGACCTTGCCTTTTAATGTTTAATGTTGATCTTTGATCTTAATTACAGGGTCAAAGCAATCAGACTCAAACGGAATCAAAGAAGAGTGATCAGGATCAAAGAGCTAAGTTCAGCAATCAGGATCAAAAGGGTCAGGATCAAAGATGCACAATCAGGATCAAAGAGTAGCAAAGAAGATCAAATATCTACGTCCAGCAATCAGGATCCAAAATGAGTGATTATGATGGAAGATCTACGTAATTTCAGCAATCAAAATCAAACATATGCGGTTACGATGTAAGTTCAGTGATCAGGACCAAATGTGAGCGAAGCAGATCAAAGATCTAAGTCCAGTAACTGAGATCAAAGATGAGCGATTAGGACAGGAGACCTACATAATTTCAGCAATCGAAATCAAAGATAAGCGATTAGGATGTAAGTTCAGTGATCAGGACCAAAGGTGAGTGAAGCGGATCAAAGATCTATGTCCAGCAATCGAGACTGAATATAAATAATAAAGATGGAAGATCCAAGTCCAGCGACCTGGGTGAAAGTTGAGCTCTGATTATGAGTAGTTGTAGTAATTACTGAACACGCTGCAGTGTAACGTCTCCTCCGTCATGAACTACTTAACAAGAAAAGAATATACAAACACACCAATTCTGGTTTGCAGACTTGGTTTAAGGCGACACCACGAGCTAAAATACGCCAAAGTTGCACAAAATGCATTTTAGTTCCACTACACTGCTTTCAAAGTAAAAGCATTTAACATCAGTGGGGTGAAACGTGTTTAAATTAGATCAGTGCAAATCAAGTGTGGAAGTACTTACAGTCCTCCAGTGTGTCAACATGATACATTGACGTACTGTAACTGTACTGCACTCATAATTTCTCACATTTTCTGCACAGAACTAGGTATGTATGTATGTATGACAGGGGTGAAGTTCATGCATGCAACTGATTTTGTCTTAGGTAATCCTTATTAGAGATGGGCGGATCGATCCTAATATCGATAATATCAATACCAACGCTGGTATTGATACTGAACGATCCTCATGTAAAAAGATCGATACTCAAGCTTTTTTTCCTCTCCCGCATGCACTGACTGCTGCGCACGCAGATTCATCAAAGTCTACTCTCTCTGTCTGTAAGAGCTGCGCTGTGTCACACAACACGGAGCAGCGCACCCTTGTGTTGTGGTTTGTCAGCCTTAGGAGATTTTAAGTTGTGTTGCGTGATATTTTTTAAACAAAAGTTGATTGTAATAATAAAGTATTTTGTTGTCACATACAATGTTTGGTGAAATTCTATTCTAGGTCTTTTGGATCCTTTGGATCTATGAAGCTTAAATATGAAAAAGTATCGGTATCAATATCAGCGATACTGGGCCTGTATTTACTTGGTATCGGATCAATACCAAAATTCCCGGTATCGCCCACCTCTAGTCCTTATCTGATACCTGTACTCACATGATTACAACCTGCAAATACAGGGTTGGAAAGCAAACAAATGAGTAATCAAGTCACTTACACGTGGTAGAAATAAAGACAAAGAAACGGCCAAAAGATAAATTCAATTCACAAAAAAAAAAAAATGGTGCAAACTCAACTTTAAAATCGACTCTCCACTGAGTGTTCTTGTGGCTCTTTAATGCATCAGGTTTGTAATGGATAAGTGTTTTTTTTTTTTTTCGTAGACTTTTATTCTGAAGGCAAATGTGGCGTTTCCTTTGAAGCTTGGAGATCTTCCGTGTGCTTGACAAATCGGTTTAAGTTGGATTCTGCGTTATGCACGGTGCTAAATCAACATTACAAACGCATTATCGATTATCAGAGGCACAATGTGCAAGCGTATGGTTAAACATCAGAGCAAAACATTTCAAGCACATCGACCCGACTGAAAGACAGAGACGATAAAGTCAGCAGCTTCATGTCCCACCGAACTCCAGCACATACGGAATCAGAAATATTCATCTTGTTGAATTACCCAAACTCGTTCGGCAACGTCCTGCTGTCGCTCGATGAGAGAAGAATCCTTAACGTTTTTCGAGCAAAACGTGACAGAACGAACCCAAGACCGTATGGCGACTCACTAACCCGGGAAAAAGAGGAGGAGTCAACAGGACAGGTTAGGGATCGTCTGACAATCTGTTGTTAAAAAAAAAAAATTACAATATATATAGTTTTATAAAGTGTTATAGGTTTTATGTACAGTGGATTGCAAAAGTATTCAGTCCCTTGGTATTTCACACATTTTAATTTGTTTATGGCATTTCAAATACAAAACGTAAATCAGGCTTCTCAATATAAAAATTCTAAAATGATCTTCCTTAGACTCAAACTGAAAGTAAATCTCTACAACTTGATATAAAATAATAAAAAATATAAAAGCCAAGATGATGGGTTGCACAAGTAATCAGCCCCTTTGGTATAATACCTGTAGATAATTAGTTTATTTGCCAGTTTTCTTCAGAGAAGTCAGGGGATGGATACATGAACATTTCCAAGTCACTGAATATGTCTTGAATTCTATTTACATCAGTTATGAAGAAATATAAACAGTATGGCACTGTATGGTAAATCTGTGTTTAGTAGACAGTTCTCAAAAACTGAGTGAAAAAGAAGGAGAAGAGTGAGGAAACCCTCTTATCGTGCCCGTAGCAATTCGAACAATTTTTTTTGTAGAAGAAATATTTTGTTTATATAGGTTGCAAAGGTACTTCCCCATACAATATTACAATAACTTAAATATGGATGAACTAAACTATAATATAATGTTAAGAGACATTTATCTGTATTAAATATCTTATTTTGGTTATGATTCCTATTGACTTGGTTATTTTTTTTACAACATGATCAATATGTTCTCTCCAAGACAGTTTCTCATCTATCCACACACCCAAAAAAACATATACAACCCCTGGCAAAAATTATGGAATCACCGGCCTCAGAGGATGTTCATTCAGTTGTTTAATTTTGTAGAAAAAAAGCAGATCACAGACATGACACAAAACTAAAGTCATTTCAAATGGCAACTTTCTGGCTTTAAGAAACACTATAAGAAATCAAGAAAAAAAGATTGTGGCAGTCAGTAACGGTTACTTTTTTAGACCAAGCAGAGGAAAAAATATGGAATCACTCAATTCTGAGGAAAAAATTATGGAATCACCCTGTAAATTTTCATCCCCAAAACTAACACCTGCATCAAATCAGATCTGCTCGTTGACATTGACCCTATGTGTCTTTTTACAAGGAATGTTTTCGCAGTTTTTGCTCTATGGCAAGATGCATTATCATCTTGAAACATCCCCAAACATCCTTTCAATTGTCCAAAATATCAACGTAAACTTGTGCATTTATTGATGATGTAATGACACCCATCTCCCCAGTGCCTTTACCTGACATGCAGCCCCATATCATCAATGACTGTGGAAATTTACATGTTCTCTTCAGGCAGTCATCATTATAAATCTCATTGGAATGGCACCAAACAAAAGTTCCAGCATCATCACCTTGCCCAATGCAGATTCGAGATTCATCACTGAATATGACTTTCATCCAGTCATCCACAGTCCACGAATGCTTTTCCTTAGCCCATTGTAACCTTGTTTTTTTTTTCTGTTTAGGTGTTAATGATGGCTTTTGTTTAGCTTTTCTGTATGTAAATCCCATTTCCTTTAGGCGGTTTCTTACAGTTCGGTCACAGACGTTGACTCCAGTTTCCTCCCATTCGTTCCTCATTTGTTTTGTTGTGCATTTTTCGATTTTTGAGACATATTAAGTTTTCTGTCTTGACGCTTTGATGTCTTCCTTGATCTACCAGTATGTTTGCCTTTAACAACCTTCCCATGTTGTTTGTATTTGGTCCAGAGTTTAGACACAGCTGACTGTGAACAACCATCTTTTGCAACATTGCGTGATGATTTACTCTCTTTTAAGAGTTTGATAATCCTCTCCTTTGTTTCAATTGACATCTCTCGTGTTGGAGCCATGATTCATGTCAGTCCACTTGGTGCAACAGCTCTCTAAGGTGTGTTCACTCCTTTTTAGATGCAGACTAACGAGCAGATCTGATATGATGCAGGTGTTAGTTTTGGGGATGAAAATTTACAGGGTGATTCCATAATTTTTTCCTCAGAATTGAGTGATTCCATATTTTTTTCCTCTGCTTGGTCTAAAAAAGTAACCGTTACTGACTGCCACAATCTTTTTTTCTTGATTTCTTATAGTGTTTCTTAAAGCCAGAAAGTTGCCATTTGAAATGACTTTAGTTTTGTGTCATGTCTGTGATCTGCTTTTTTTCTACAAAATTAAACAACTGAATGAACATCCTCAGAGGCTGGTGAGTCCATAATTTTTGCCAGGGGTTGTAGATGAGACCCTTGATATTATTTCATTATCATTGCAAATTTTCATTACACCATGATTACATTTTTATTGCCAGCAAATAACATAAAATTTGACTTTTTTATATTTAATGATAATCTATTGGCTTTGAACCAAGTTGAATAATTACAAAGATCATCATTTAAAGTACTGACCAAACTATCAATATCTTTGCTGGAAATAAAAAGAGTAGTATCATCAGCGAACAACAAAGGGAATGTAGTAATAGAAACAGATGCAAAGTCATATATTATGAACAATAATGGTCCCAAAATTGAACCTTGAGGTACTCCACACTTTATACAATTGATATCCGAGTCCAGGGGCAGAGAAACATACTGTTTTCTTTCAGATAAATAATTACTAAGCCATGTGTATGCAGTTGCCTTAAATCCATATTTGTATAACTCTGAAAGCAAAATTTCACAATTTACCTTATCAAATGCCTTTGAAAGATCTAAAAACACACCAATACCAAACTCATTATTTTCCAAAGCTAAATGAATTCTATCCAATAATTCAATCAAAGCCATATAAGTTGAATGATTTTTCCGAAAACCATATTGATAATTATATAAAATTGAGTTCTTAAGCAAATAATTATTTATTCTCTTATAAACAAGTTTCTCCAAGATCTTTGAAACACATGGCAAGACTGAGATAGGGCAATAATTTGAAAAAGATGCAGAGTCACCTTTTGTAAACAGAGGTATGATTTTAGCGATCTTGAAATCAGAAGGTACTATGCCCAATTTCAAAGACAAAGAATATGTGTAAGTGGCTCAGAAATTTCACATATAACAGATTTAACAACAGATGTACTTATTCCATCATGGCCAGCTGCAGATGAACGCAGACCAGCAATTATTTCACAAACCTTATTGGAATTTGTGGGTTCAAATTCAACCATAGAAGGAAATGAACCTTTAATGTAATCAAGTTGTTTATTTTGATAAACATGTTTTCTTTTTAAGTAATTCATTATTTTCCAGGTCCCTTTAATATTGTTTGATTTTTGAAAATTGTCACTGAAGTATTTCTTCTTTGCAACCCTAACAAGAGTAGTGTATTTGTTTTTATAGATTGTATAAGTTGATAAATTTAAAGGTGAAGGAGATGATAAATATTTTTTATACAACTTATTTTTTCTGAATAAGGATTTTGTAGCCCCTTAGAAAACCATGGGTTTTGCTTTCTGGACATATCACCAGATAATTTAATGATTGGAAATGATTTTTTGTATGCTTCATTAAACATTTGCTTGAAGACCTGATAGGCAAAACTGGGATCTGTTTTCATATATACGTATTTTTCAAAGGATATGTTCTCAATTAATCTCTTAAATTTCATTTTATTAGTTTTTTTTCTGTTTAAGGTGCAGCTCCATCCAGAGATGGGTGTGGTATTTGTGCTGGAGACCCTCCTGTCCTGTGCACCAACAGCATTTTCTGTATATTCGTTTTGTGAATTCTTCTGTATTATGGCCCAAGCAGAGGGTCACCCTTTTGAGTCTGGTCTGCTTGAGGTTTCTTCCTCAGAGGTAGTTTTTCCTTACCACTGTTGCTCTGGGGGTTAGTAAGGTTAGACCTTACTTGTGTGAAGCGCTTTGAGGCAACTCTGTTGTGATTTGGTGCTATATAAATGAAAATAAATTGAAAATTGAAATTGTTCCATTATTTTTGTAAACCTTCAACTTCAACTTAATTCATATCAAGTTGTAGAGATTTGCTTTGAGTCTAAGGAAGACAGTTTTAGAAATTTTTATATTGAGAAGCCTGATTTACTTTTTGCATTTGAAATGCCATAAACAAATTAAAATGTGTGAAATATCAAGGAGCTGAATACTTTTGCAAGCCACTGTATGTATGAATGTATGTTGCCACAATGGAAACAAGCATATATATTTTTTTTTCTTTGTGCATCTTTTGTGTTACCCTGTATTTTATGCATTTATGTGTTTAGTTAATACATTTGGTGTTATTTTATGCATGCTTACATTTTATACAAATTAAAATCAATCAATCAATAAATAACTCTAATTTGCATCATTCAGTGCATCCAGAATGTGCATCATTCAGTGACCTGGATGTGCTGCACATTCTGTAGTTCACATCAATTTCTACAGACAATAACTTTAATCCTATCAATAATATAAAAAAACTAAATAAAATAGAATTGTATTTCATAAAAAAAAAACAAAAAAAAAAAACAGGAAACCTGGCAGTTTTTCCTGATTGTCTAAATGTCCATGTTAAGATTTAATTATTTTCTGTATATTAGTATTTTCATACTTTAGTAACACATGCAACAAACTTTCTTTGGAACTAGAGACCAGAAAATTGCAAGAGTGGGTATTTTTCAGCTGTATCACCTTGATATTCGTTTTTGCATTTGTATGTTTAAACGTACTGAAAGATGCAACAAAACCTCATTATGTTTACACCTGAGTAAATTGTGAACTGTGCATGCAAGTTGATTTAAATTTGCTTAACAATTTAAACATTTGCAATGCAAAGTCTGTATATATAATAATAATAAAAAATCCTTGTTTCATTCATTAATTTATTTTCTGCCATTTATCCGAGTCCGGGTCATGGTGGCAGCAGACTAAGCAGCTCATCCCACACTTCCCTATCCTTAGCCAAGGGGACTGCTTGAGGTTCTATTTGTGTATTTCGTTTGTCCAGTTAGATACTGAAGCATTATTTGGAGTCAATGTTTAGAACTTGAGGACAAGATCCAACATAACTTTACTTAGATTCAGGAACATTGATAAACTGTAACATTACACACACTGAGATTAACTTTGCCTAGGGCGGTAATCTAGTTCCATTTAACAATTCTCCACACTTACGACTAATTCTTAAATGGTTAATGTGACATCTTTGTTCAAACCCTTGAATTTGATGAAGCAGGTAACTGAGTGGACAAGGAGCTGCCCTGCCAATAAAATCCTGCTCATGCTCCCAGTTTGTGTCTTTCAACCAAGACAATCTGCATTCTCCATCCACCCAGTGGTAAATGGGCACCGGCCTTAATGGGGAAGTAACCTGTGCTGGATTGACATCCTGTACAGGAGAAGTCATGGACTCTCATCTGCTTAACACTACAGAATCCAAAGTTAAGCACCGGCACTGGGGCTGTTCATGTTATATAGTGAAAAAATAAAAGCTGTGAGAGACTTCGGGCTACATGTTGTTTTTGTTCCACTTGGGGTTTTATAGGTGCAGACCAAATTTGAACTCAATCAGGTAAGATTTCGAGGTCCCCCAGAGTGACACATTTTCCTCTCCCTCCACTGGCTAGGCAACGTCACCCTATCGGGAGAAAACTCTGATGCCATTATTTTTCTTTTACAGGTACATGTGATGGCTTCTAATTGCAAAAAGTGGTGGTTGATTGGTCACCCAGAGAACATTACTGGAATTACTGGATTACTACATTGCTTGTTTGGGGAAAATTGTTGCCTTGTGGGGGACCCCTAAACAATGTCCGATTAAAATAAAATTGAGCACATATTTTAATTAGTGGAACATGATCAACATGTGGTCCAAAAGATCGTTACATTTGAGATTTTGAACAGTTCTAACCAGCACCCACGGGCTCCAGGGCCCACATGACTTACTACTTGTCCCTTGAATTCAAGCTCAAAGTCTCCACAAACACATCTTGTTTACAACAACCCCATTGTTGTAATGCACAGACAAAAACCGCAAAACGTGTTACTGTCCAAATACTTATGGACTCAACTAAAGTGCACTCCCACTGTGTGAACTATTATTAAAATCCACCAAACAATGTGAGGATTTGGACTGACAGGAGTCATACACTGAAAGACAGCGTGATCCCGATATGTCCTCAAAATGTTGAGGGTTATAGAGGAATGTGAGGTGGGATTTAAAAAAAAAAAAAGCCATTATCCATTCACTTTCTCTAGCTGCTTACTCCATTGTTATTGTTTAAATACAATAATTACATACAAGTCCACAAAACAAAGAAAACCGTTAATTTGTTCTATAAAATGTACAACTGTAAACACGGGCTCACTGGCAGTCATTTGACAAGAAGTAACAAGTGCAACAATAAATCATAAAAAGTCATAAACCTGTTTATAAAAAAACACCCTAAACATCTTAAAATTTAACTTTTATGAGTAACATTTACAATATGTTCCCATTCACATCACAAACACTTCTCCTTATCGTTATGTTCAGCAGCTGATTAATATTTGCTTGTCTGGTCAATAAGAATCAACCAGATACAGAATGATGCACATACAAACATCAGCATTAATAATCATAATAAAAAAATAGTTCAGTCATCTTCATCAAACTTAATCTTCTTCCCCTGGAAGGCCAGGATTTGTCCTTCCTGCTCCTTCCTTTTCTTGCTGGCTTCCCACGACGGGTGCAACGCCTGCTGTGGTGCCTGATGGGAAAAACCTCGTCCACCTTTGCGATCTGTTTGCCTTGTAAAATCACCTCTGCCCCGACCCCTCTCTTGCCCAGTAGAGGCAAAGCCTTTCTCCTCTGAAGCAGGATGTTTTTTGTAGACGGCCCCCGAACGTCCTCTTGTCTCCTTGTCCTGCTTTTGCCCTTTGGGCCATCCAATATAGTTTGTACTTTGTCCACCGCCTCTCTTCTCGTTCCCTTGGCTCCTGAACCGACTGCTCCCTTTGTGTCTATCAGCAGTCGTTCCTGAGAGGGTAGAGCAGAAAACAGACTGAAGTTTAGCAGATTTCAACTTCAAGCTGGGTTCGACCTCATGCAGTTCACTCTTAACCAGTTCCGAAGTCGTCACTTTCCCGTCGTGCATCTTCTTGGCTTCTGTGCTTTTCTTCTTCCTCTTTTTGAACCTGCTCACTTTTCCCAGGAAGAAGTCGTCCACTCCATCACTGTCGTCTGACTCAGACGACTGCTTATAGAAGCGCTCCTCTGTGCTGTCATCAAAGTACTCTTTCGTTTCCCCGTCGGATGACTCTACGTCACTCGCTTCCTGGTCTTTGGGCGCTGGCTTGACGTTCGATTTCTTTACTTTATTTTCTGGTTTATTTTTTTCAATGACTTTTGTTTCACTGTTTTTGGGTCTCGTACCCTTTGATGGTTGCATTTCTTCCTTTTGCACATCAGCAGTATCAGCTGTCTCAGGAATACCAACAGTTACATCTTCTGTGTCTTTCGGAAAAACGTCTGAGTTGTTTGGTTTGTTTTGCTCCACTGATTTGTCTTCAACATCTCTTTCTTCTCTGTCACTATGTGGTAATGCCACAGCCACATTTGGAGCCTCATTTTGCACCTTTCTACCTCTTTTCTTTCCACCCTTCATCCTCTCCTCTTTGAAGGCTTCTATGCCAGCTTTGATGTCCTGGATCTTCCTGTTGAACTGAGGGTGGGTGGCAATGCGCGCTACGGCCCGCTCAGAAATCTTACACTTGGGGTTTCTGCACACCTGTTCAAAGCTGAGATTTTGCTGCAAGGCCGTCCTGGTCACCTGCAAAGTAGACCCGTGGTGATTATTATTATTACTTTAAGTGATTAGAAACCCAAAAGAATCATGTGAAGTTAAATTATTAGCATTGTTCAACATTCCATCCAAAAAGTTTAATCTCACAGTAAAACTGTTCATTTGCAGAAGGGAGAAGAGGCCAAACCCTACCAGGTCCGGCGCGAGGGTTTTCATGGCATGGATCTCCTCCAGCAGTCTGTCAGCTCTCCTCTGATTCCTCTCAACTTCCTTTTCATTCCCTTTCTTCTTCTTGAGGGCAGAAATCTGGCGTGTCAACTTCCTGATGATCAGAGCCCGTACCCTTTTCACTTCTTTCCTCATTTTCACGACCTCGTTGTTCAGATTTAACCCCTCACTCTTCTTTTTCTCTTCAGGTAGAACTGGCAATGGAATCATTTTTTCAGGTGTATCTAGAGCCAGCGGTGCCCCCTCTTTTTCTCCATCACCATTTTCTGCCTCCTCTTTTTCTCCTCCACCATTTTCTTCCTCCTCACTGGATGGCACCATTTTCTCAGCGCTGTCCTTGTTATCAATCATCTGTCAAACAGGAGGAGCTTGATATTAGCGGCTGCAGTTTTGGTATATTAGTTTGTTTTTTAAATTATTTTTTGCAATACATACTTGTCAGTTAAACAGAGTTAATACAGAGGTATACAAGCTTGTTAATTCAGCTATTTCATCACTATTTACACAAACAAGCAGCTAGTATCTATGACCGAGCTCACTTAGAGCTCTCGTTTATAACTTCAAACTGGCTACTGACACGGCACTGTACTCCACAGCATCCAGTAACAAACCAACATGATTGTACACCATCCAATGAACTCATCCCACCTGTTCAAAGGGATGTTAATCAGTGAAATCACCTGCTGAAGTCAGTGGCTGCAAAGAAAACCTGCACCCTCTCGGCCCTTTCTGGAATAGTTTGGAGACCACTGCCCTAAGCAATGGCACAATGGCACTGTACCATCATGCAAATTCTCAAATTAATTAATTATTTCACACTGTTTCAAGTTTCAGAGCTTTCCAGGACTGTACGCGCAGACAGTCGGTGAAACCCTCAGTCAGCAGACAGGCTGCATGTAAACATGAACGCAGCCTGTGAAAAAATGGCTGTGGAGTGCAGCTTTTCCACAAAAGCTGCATTGATAAATCTGCCATGCAATGAAAAAAACTGATCAAACCCCAATAAAGGCATTTTTTTTTTGAATAGTTAAACTTGATTCACTTAAAGTGGACTCATCTCTGTGCTTGTTCTGTTAGACCTCAGTGCTGCTTTTGATACTGTTGACCATAAAATTTTATTACAGAGATTAGAGCATGCCATAGGTATTAAAGGCACTGCGCTGCGGTGGTTTGAATCATATTTATCTAATAGATTACAATTTGTTCATGTAAATGGGGAATCTTCTTCACAGACTAAGGTTAATTATGGAGTTCCACAAGGTTCTGTGCTAGGACCAATTTTATTCACTTTATACATGCTTCCTTTAGGCAGTATTATTAGAAGGCATTGCTTAAATTTTCATTGTTACACAGATGATACCAAGCTTTATCCATCCATGAAGCCAGAGGACACACACCAATTAGCTAAACTGCAGGATTGTCTTACAGACATAAAGACATGGATGACCTCTAATTTCCTGCTTTTAAACTCAGATAAAACTGAAGTTATTGTACTTGGCCCCACAAATCTTAGAAACATGGTGTCTAACCAGATCCTTACTCTGGATGGCATTACCCTGACCTGTAGTAATACTGTGAGAAATCTTGGAGTCATTTTTGATCAGGATATGTCATTCAATGCGCATATTAAACAAATATGTAGGACTGCTTTTTTTGCATTTGCGCAATATCTCTAAAATTAGAAAGGTCTTGTCTCAGAGTGATGCTGAAAAACTAATTCATGCATTTATTTCCTCTAGGCTGGACTATTGTAATTCATTATTATCAGGTTGTCCTAAAAGTTCCCTGAAAAGCCTTCAGTTAATTCAAAATGCTGCAGCTAGAGTACTAACAGGGACTAGAAGGAGAGAGCATATCTCACCCATATTGGCCTCTCTTCATTAGCTTCCTGTTAATTCTAGAATAGAATTTAAAATTCTTCTTCTTACTTATAAGGTTTTGAATAATCAGGTCCCATCTTATCTTAGGGACCTCATATCACCCCAATAGAGCGCTTCGCTCTCAGACTGCAGGCTTACTTGTAGTTCCTAGGGTTTGTAAGAGTAGAATGGGAGGCAGAGCCTTCAGCTTTCAGGCTCCTCTCCTGTGGAACCAGCTCCCAATTCAGATCAGGGAGACAGACACCCTCTCTACTTTTAAGATTAGGCTTAAAACTTTCCTTTTTGCTAAAGCTTATAGTTCAGGTGGATCAGGTGACCCTGAACCATCCCTTAGTTATGCTGCTATAGACTTAGACTGCTGGGGGATTCCCATGATGCACTGAGTGTTTCTTTCTCTTTTTGCTCTGTATGCACCACTCTGCATTTAATCATTAGTGATTGATCTCTGCTCCCCTCCACAGCATGTCTTTTTCCTGGTTCTCTCCCTCAGCCCCAACCAGTCCCAGCAGAAGACTGCCCCTCCCTCAGTCTGGTTCTGCTGGAGGTTTCTTCCTGTTAAAAGGGAGTTTTTCCTTCCCACTGTCGCCAAGTGCTTGCTCACAGGGGGTCGTTTTGACCGTTGGGGTTTTTCCGTAATTATTGTATGGCCTTGCCTTACAATATAAAGCACCTTGGGGCAACTGTTTGTTGTGATTTGGCGTTATATAAATAAAATTGATTTGATTAAAGTGCACATCCTTTCGCTTTGTGTGCAAGTTGGATAGCAGCCAGCGGACCAACACACAGCTCCGTGTGGTTTTAAAAATACACAAACTCACTGTTGAATAGCATGAAAGAAAAAGCGGCTGTAACTTTTATTGCTAGAAATGATCAGAAAGTTTCAACTTTCCAAATGATTTGTCTTTTAAGCTGCAGCAGAAAACCTTTGAGACAAAATAATATTAACAATAATACGAAGAAATAAGCAGTGACTATCTGTAGCATCTGTCATTGGTCAATATGTCATGTGATCATGAGACTACGTACTTGCACATGTAACAAGGCTGTGCTACGTATGACTGAATTTGGAGTTATTAATACGGCTAAGTAAGAATAGCCACTTCCAATCAAACCTGGTGTTTTTCTCCACAGTAAAATCTAATTTACAAACGGCATCAAAGAACTGAGCCGCTACAGGGAAGAATTAGTTTTGAACTGGAGATATTAATCACTAAAAGATGCAAAGAAACAAACTCGATGAACTACGCGTTTTTTGTTTTTTATCACGTTGAGCAAACGTAAGTGAAAACGTCGTCAAATTATAGCGAAATAATGCCGCTCGAAGTGCGCCACGTCAACGAATAAAGTAAAACAAGAGAAATAGAAATCGTGATCCTCAAACTTACCCTTAAAAAGTAACAAAAACTGAACTTTAAAAAAAAAACTAAACGCCTCCAACAGCATCAAGCGGCCATGTTCGTTACGTCGACGACGCACCAGACACGTTCTTCTTGCGGCGGTGTGACGTCACACGCAGCAAGTAGACGCAGGCGTGTGTCGTGAAAAGGGGAGGGGCCTCGCGGCCCGACTGTTTTTATTTATTTCTTTGTTTCATGTGCATAAAAACAACAAGCACGGCGGCAAATAGAAGTGTGAGCGTGAGGATGAGCGAATGACATTTTTGATCCCCTCCGTATAGCCTCCATAGAGATACTCCAGCTGAATCAACAGGGGGAGGATGAAGCGGCGCAATGCAGACTGCAGCAAACTCCGACGGCCGATAAAACGGAACCGAATCACCGAGGGTATATATAGCAGGTACAAACAGGGACCTTATTGTGTAACAATGGTGCCTGTGGCACACTCACACGCTCTTCTCTGGACGCACAGCCGCCGCACATCCTTACATTTATAGGCCTAACGTCACTTATGTGCCATTTGTACTTCCAAGCTAGCTCGTTTAGTTCAATTTTTACCTCAATTCCGATGAGAGGTGGCGGTGTTACTCTGTACGCGTGGCTCGTTTCACTCTGTGGATATCTTACAGCAGCTAAAATATATAATTTATGTTTTGAGGAGGGAAAAAAAATCAAAACACATTATGACAGAAGAAACGTCGGTGGTGCTTGTTTTACATCCCGGGGTGTCGCGGTCGGCGGGGTTAATGCTCATCTGTGCTTTGTCTGTTTGAACCCTCTCTAAAAATAGTGTTCATGTAAAGTGCAAAAACCGTTTTGACAATTAATGTCAGGATGAGCTTGTTTGCCGTTTCTGACTCGAGGCTTGGCAGATTTGTGAGAACAGCTGTGCATAAAGTAACATGCCCAGACATGTCACCTCACAAATATACATCCATCTTTCTCGTCATGCTTTGATTCGTGGTTGCAACTTACATTTTATTTCCGAATAAGCTGTTTTGTACATACTGAAATGGCTTATAAATTATAAAGTACTTAAAAAAAATTCAAAGAACATTTTTGACATCAAAGTATTGTAACCTTGGTGTCTGTTGGCATTGGAAATTTAAAGGAACTGACAGCACACCTGCTCTTCTTTTCCATCATGTATGCAATGACAAGATTATTCCCTGCAACAAACTCAGACATGTCCAGCAGGTGGCAGACAGATATGTGCATTGTATTCTCTGCTCACAAGACAAAAGCCACCTTGACACTTGCACAAATTTGATCCCTGCATTGAGACACAATTTTGGGTGCCAGTGAGTAAACTCATCGTAAACTGTGTGAGGCCTTATGTGCAATGACACAAATTGACACACAGTGTTTGCAAATGGACTATATGCACACAGTCCTGCGTTCTATGCCTGATGGCGCCAGAATGTCCGGTGCAGGGGAAACTAGTGGAGCACACTCACTGTACTGTGAAGTTGGCTGTCCTGAGTTTACTCGCTGTTTACTGGAACTTCCCGAAGTCACTGCCATTATGGATTATCACCTTAATAGTTAATCGTCACTATAATAATCAATAGTGTTATATAAATACAAAAAAATAGGGCTGCATACACATGTAGAATCATTAACTGTCAATGGCGTTCCCTAATTATTTGTATTGTATCGCTCTATGCTAACATATTTTTGAAACATTAATTTTACTCATTCAAACATTCTAACCTTCTTACCTTGTATATAACCTGATGTCATCATCGGAGGCAGCAAACCGCTCCCAGCCAAACTTGCAGCTGATGGCCATCTCCTCCATTTCCTTCCATAGAGCAGCAACCTCGCTGTCTTCGCTCCCAAACACCGGGACGAGGGACAGGAATGGAGTAGTTGTTCCACTCAAAAAGAACAGGGCAGCTCCTTTTTTTTTAAACAAACAGCGCACCTGTGTGGTTGACAGCTGGATCACATCAGCAGGCAGAAAATGCTGAGAACAACACAAAAATATGAACAATGACAAAAAAAACAAACAAACACTAGAAACGTTGTAAATTGATTAAAGTTTTCAGATATTGAAAAGAATCAAACACTGGCATCCGCCATAACCGGAAACGACACAACAACCAGAGATCTTAACAGAAATACATTACACCACTCCATGCATATAGTCCATAGGTTGTTCAGTTGTACAAGTGGCACAAAATTTATGCCTCGCATCCTTGCACGGTTTCAACAGTTTATGAAATTTTGAAATGTTAACCATTTCTGGCATGCATAAATTTTGTGCCACTTGCATGAACTAGTTGTGAACATTGTGCAACCTATTCGTCAACACTGGGTGTCATTGTGCGCAGGGCCTTACACAGTTTACAAAAGTTTACGAAATTTTGAAATGTTAATTTCTGGCATGCATAAATTTCATGCCACTTGCGTGAACTAGTTGTGAACATTGTGCAACTTATTCGTAAACACTGCGTGTCATTGCGCGCAGGGCCTTGCACAGTTTACAACAGTTTACGATGAGTTTACTCTTTTGTATGCAAAATTGTGTGCCAGTGCAGGGATTAAATGCGTGCAAGTGTCAAGGTGCCTAAATGCTCACAAGTCAAATGCTCACACATGGAAAAAGAGACAAATGCTCGCAAGCAAATATTCATCGTAATTATTTCATCTGAAGCTTACAAATATTTTAAACTTATTCTAATATATTAACACCAGACAAGAAAACAGGGATGTACATTGGGGAAACTTTTATTTTCAACTCACAAATATGTGCAATATAAAAGTGCATTTAGTCAAGGCGGATACCGTGACCCGCTCCATCCAGAAATGCTGGTAGAGTGCGACGCTTTGCCACGATGTCCTGGCAGAGGATGCAAAGGTGTTTCTGCTTCTGGACACGCAGTCTATGTTGGTGCTTCTTGATGAGCTGCCCTCTGGAGCGTTGTAGCAGGTGAGTGCTTTCAGGAGCATAGTCCCTGCAGAGCCCATCGACAGATGTCCAGAAGGAAGAGTGCTGGTGGCCATTCAGCTAGGAGAAGGATGTCTTCCACCCAGCGCAGATGTTGTATGTGGGGTCCCGGGCCTCCAGGGTGGCTGTGTGAACATTCCAGACTGGAATGCCAAGTTGGGGAAGGATGTTGCGGACATGGATGGGTGGTGGAGGACCTTCAGGCTGGAGCCAGAGACGTACGCTGTGTGGAAGTAGTCAACTAATGGCTCCACCTCAACGGGGGTGTTTTGTTTGTTTGTTTTGAACAGAGGTGCCACTCAAGAGGTGTGATAGCACTTTTGTGTGATAGCAAAAGTCATTGAAATATCAATATCCTGTTTCTCAATAAATACATCACTAAGTACTATGAAAACTAATACATTATAACAAATAAACATTATAAAAAAAATTCTTGGTTTGTGAGCATTTGTCTCTTTTTCCATTAAGGGTGTGAGCATATGTTTTGTGAACAGTTGTCGTGGAGTTTGTAAACCGGTGTCGCTAACCGAATGGTCCTCCCCTAAAAATCGATCCACCCTACCTTCACTGCGTATGCATCATTAGCCGCGCTTCACAGATTATCACATCGTTTCTGCTTAAAACTGCACTCCATTTGTCATCTCTCAGTGACAGATATCTGAAGCTTTTGTACAACAATCATTTCCACATAAACTCGGCATTATTTCATCATAAAAGACGGAGGAAGCGATCAGAGTGCCACAGCTACACAAGCTGATGCGTTCACTGCAAGTCAGTCATTTCAAAACATCACATAGTATCACCTTGTTTCTGCTTAAAACTGACTTTAGAATGATTTTAAAGGTTTTACGTTGTCATCTGATGATTAATAATCCGAGTAATCCATTTGATTGCTTTGGGTGAAGAGACTCTGTCTTAGAGGAGCGGCTGAGCTCCAAAATGACGCATGCGCAGTGGAGGCAGGGGGCATCAATTTTTAGGAGCGCACCGTTCGGTCTGCGACACCAGGACATAGTGGGGAATTCTTATTTATTTTAATGCTGCATTCACATGTCAACAGCAGAAAAATTGCTGTCGTCTCCAGCTAACAAAGTGAGGCACAACCATTTTTCAGTGCTAACAACATGAGCAATTATTTTATTGTAAGATAAAACAGAGTTTTAGGATTTTCTGTAGCACTATATTTAAACAGGAACCCCTGGCTATGTTAACTTTTTGTGAGGTTATAGATTAATTCCTGTAATATCACATTATTCACATTTACCTGTTTAAAATCAGGTGACTCTCTGCACTTAAATCACCCATCTCTTGCCATCTGTATTTTTTTTTTCTCCTCGTTAAAGATAAAACAATATCTGGTTTGTCCTTGTGGCTGCCTGATATGCCAAAAGTTGAAAATCTTCAACTTTTGACGGTACGTGCCATTGTGGTGTGTGTGGCTGCTGTGTTCACAGGGGTGAAGGAATTTTTCCGTCGTTCTCTTTTTGAAAATAATGGGTCATCGGTTTCAAATCTGCCACTAACAGTCGATGTGAACACAGCAGAACTCTAGGGCAGCACGGTTGCTCAGTGGTTAGCACTGTTGCCTCACAGTAAGAAGGTCATGGGATCGATTCCCACCTGTGGCTTTTCTGTGTGGAGTTTGCATGTTCTCCCCATGTTTGCGTGGGTTTCCTCTGGGTGCTCTGGTTTCCACACACTGTCAATTTTCCTCCCATCACATAGGCGGTGTGATGAGCAACAGCGTCCTTGCATTTAATATAACAGGCACAGAAACACGTTAAGAGGTCTGAAACTGAGGTGGTGCTGGGGGTTACATCTCCTCAGTGAGTATGGGTTACAGACTTTGGCATCTATTTTTAGGACACCTGGTGCCTGACATCAGCTTGGGATCTCTTAAAATAAATGTTACTCTGGTTAGAGAGTGGAGACATGCACCACAGTCTCTGTGTTGCCTTGTTTATTAGCGGGACATCTGCAGGTCTTTATGATAACTTAAATCTACTTCTGAAGCATCAGAATTTGCAGTAGGACAGGAAGTGACAAAGGGCAAAGTTTTCAGGCAGCTCCAAATCACTGTCCTTTAGAGCAGGTTGATCTGGTATCAGAGTAGGACGACCAATATATAGACCGGGGTTCAATTCTTTGTTTGTGCTTCGGGCTGCCTGTCTGTCTGTGCGTCTCTGAACAAGATGCCTCAACTGCATTGTCCCAGTCCACTCAGCTGTAAATAGAAACTGGTCTTGCTTTGGGAAGCAAACTGTGATGGACTGGTATCTGGTCCAGGGATCATAGACTTGATTGATAGACTTTGTTCTAAGAGTCAAAACCAGCCAAATCCAGTTCCACACACATGTTTTAAGCAGTTACCGGACTCACAGGAAAAGTATAATCATTTAAGTAAGTCCAAAACATAATAACAAAATAGAATATAAACCCACAGATATATCTAACAGTGGTTATTTTCTCCATGATTGATCTTTTTTGTTTTCTTCTCCCACAGTACGTTCCTGTACCTGAAGTTCCTGGTAGTGTGGGTGTTGGTTCTGCTGGCTGACTTTGTGCTGGAGTTCAGGTTCGAGTATCTTTGGCCCTTTTGGCTTTTCATTCGGAGTGTCTACGACTCCTTCCGGTATCAGGGTCTGGTAAGAGCTTATTTATATATTTTAAACCTGAACATTGACCTTTTCCACCTGACTTGCATTCAGGTTCATGGTCTGGATTGATTTCTGATAGAGGGGCAAGAACAGGAGAAAGTTCACAACATCTGCATGCCTTTTGCACAGCCCCATTCCACAATGTTATATATATATTTTTTTTTTGACAGTGAACATAGTTTTGCTGTTTATTTGACTCCCTTACATCTTACAGAAGTATTGTTTTCCTTTTCTTTTTATTGTTGTTTATGCACCAATGACACCAGATATAATTTTTTTGTATGTGAGAACTTACTTGAGAACAAATTCGATTTTGATCAGAATTTGATTCTGATCAAAATACAGAAACTGGAAGTAATACACACACTCACTTAGAAAATGGAACCCATGGGAAAAGTTCATCCTTGAGTGTTTGACCACTTTCCAGTTTTAAGGTGTGACACCCCCGATAACATCAACATTATTCCAGGAGTTTGAATATGAACGAGAGAAAACATTAATGGCCTGGCGGAGATTTAAACTGTAATCATGGTTTGCCAACCAGCAGCAGGTAACCAACATACTTGCTTAGCTCGTCGATAACAGTCCCCCTGTACTCATAACATGCCCATGGATTACTGCATATCATACTGTATGTTCTGTTTCTGCATAACTTTTATAACTGTCTCTTTTCTCCTTTTCTTAGGCATTCTCTGTCTTCTTTGTGTGTGTGGCATTTACATCAGACATCATCTGTCTCCTCTTCATCCCCGTCCAATGGCTGTTTTTTGCTGCCAGCACCTACGTATGGGTCCAGTATGTCTGGCACACAGGTTAGCTAAAGTACTCCATGGATTCTTTTTAATTTTCACCTCAAAGACCTGGTGCACAGTAAATTCTTAGCTGCCACATTTTTTCAGTGCTACACCCAAGAGTGCAGAGTTAGTGTTTTTTTTTTGTTTTTTTTTTGTACATGTATGTGTCTTGCTTTCACACAGAAAGAGGAGTCTGTCTCCCTACTGTGTCGCTGTGGATCCTGTTTGTGTATATCGAAGCTGCCATACGCTTCAAAGACCTGAAGAACTTTCACGTCGACCTGTGTCGACCCTTTGCTGCTCACTGGTAAAGGTCATGTGTTGTGTATGCATGATACAAACATGTTGACAAGTCAAATGTTGACCCCCAGTGTTTCTCTCTACTTCCCAGTATCGGCTATCCAGTTGTAACTCTGGGCTTTGGCTTTAAGAGTTACGTCAGCTACAAAATGCGACTGAGGAAACAGAAGGAAGTGCAGAAGGAGAATGAATTTTACATGCAGCTTCTTCAACAGGCTTTACCACCAGAGCAACAGATGCTGCAGAGGCAGGAACGGGAGGCAGAAGAGGGTGAGACACACACACTCAATTTTAATTTATTTATGTTGCCAATGTAAAAGACAACAAGTATACTGTAGGCCAGAGGTGCAGGTTTTCTTTGCACCTGCCCGCTCCACCAGGTAATTTAAGTGATTACATCTGCTCAAAGTGATGTTGATCAGTGAAATTTCTGGAATCGGTTTTAGTCCTCTGCTGGAGGCTAAGCAAGCATCAAAAGTCAGTGATTCAGCAGAACAGGACTACTTTCATTGTTAACTTGTCACTTTACAAGTCTGAAAATTTCCACTTCAAAATGAGTTTCTCTCAGTAAAAGTTCAACTCTTTGTCATCATGCACAAGTGACATTATCTCAGGCAGAAAAGCTCACATTGATCAGTGCCGCCTTCTTCTTCTTTGTCTTTCGGCTGTTCCCGTTAGGGGGCGCCACAGCAGATCAATCGTTTTCATCTCACCCTGTCCTCTGTATCTTCCTCTGTCACACCAACCACCTCCATGTCCTCCTTCAGCACATCCATAAACCTCCTTTTTGTCCTCCCTCTTCTCCTCCTGCCTGGTGGCTCCATCCTCAGCATCCTTCTCCCTATATACCCTGGGTCCCTCCTCTGCACATGTCCAAACCATCTCAATCTCACCTCTCTGACTTTGTCTCCAAACCGTCCCACCTGAGCTGTCCCTCTGATATGTTCATTCCTAATCTTGTCCATTCTCGTCACTCCCAAAGAGAATCTCAACATCTTCAGCTCTGCCACCTCCAGCTCTGCCTCCTGTCTTTTTGTTAGTGCCACCGTCTCTAAGCCGTACAACATAGCTGGTCTCACTACTGTCTTGTAAACTTTCTCCTTCACTCTTGCTGATATTCTTCGGTCACAAATCACTCCTGCCACCTTTCTCCACCCACTCCATCCTGCCTGCACTTTCTTCTTCACCTCTCTACCACACTCTCCATTACTTTGAACAGTTGACCCCAAATATTTAAACTCATCTACTTTCACCACTTCTACTGATCACTATCTGTTGACTGTATTTTCCAGAATATAAGTTGTGTTCTTTTTTTTTTAAGCAGTTTGGGAGATCCTGTGACTTGTATAGCAAATAAAATCACACATTTGTTGTTAATGATAATTATAATGACTATTTATATAGGGCTTTTGCAGGAATCAAAACACTAAAGAAAATAAACTCTAATAATAAAAGAACAAATGAGAATAATATTAATAAGAGCACTCCAGCAATACAAAAGTTAAAAAAAAAAATGCAAGAGCTGATACAGAATAAAGGTAGAACTTGTACTCCAGAAAATACGGTAGTGTTTTTTTTTTTTTTTTTTTTCCACATTAAGAGTCACACCTAAGTATTAGTTACATCTGTTTAAAAATGTGTCATGAAGAAGAAAAAACATGTCGCATCAGTCAATACGTCACATTTATTCTAAAAAATGTACTCTACAACTTCATGCAACGAAAAGCAAAATGAATTTGTCACTTTGTTAATTTATAGCAAATGCCACATTAGCAAGCAAAAGCTAACGTGCTAAATAATGTGCAAGGCACAAAGGACTCAAGCATGAACTGCTTCTTGTCACAACCGAACAGATGAAAACATCAGTGTGAAGCTAAATGTGAGCATGTTTATTTCACTAAATGTAAATAAACCTGTTAAAATTGCTTTTTAAAATAATTATAATTGGCCTTACCTTAGCATAGCTACCCTTCTCATTATGGTTCTGGCTTTTCCACAAAATGCAAACAAGTGGGGTTGTGAATAGTATGAAGGTTATTCTCTATCTTGATTCAGTAGCATGGTTTTTCAGTTTGAGAGCATGATTTGTTCATTCCATTCACTCTTTAACACTCAGCATGTCCTCTTCATTGAGATATTGATTTATGGTGTTGGTATCCAACTTACCACCTTTGCCTCTGGAGGACCATACTGTGCCTCATTCAGATCAGTAGGCAAGAGTAGCTTGTCACATGTGTAGGTTTTTCAATTTTGTGGCTGTAGATCAGACCTGGGCAAACTGTGGCCCAGGGGCCACATGCGGCCCTTTACATGTCTCTGTCCGGCCCTCATGAGGTCTGTGATTATTATTACATATATTAAAAATGTCAAGCTTGTGTGTTGCAAATCATTAGAGAGGTTTATTTCGGTATATTTAAATATTTACATATTATTACAATAATTAAAAATTACCTATAAAAGCTATTAAATAGGTAATTTTTTGTAAAATTTGTAATGGGAGACAGCCTTAGTTATCGATGGTGTGGCCCTCAGACATAATTCAGGTTCCCTATGTGGCCCCTTGTAAAAATTAATTGCCCACCCCTGCTGTAGATGATAATGTGTTTTTTTTTGTTTGTTTTTTTTTTTTTTTTTTACATAATTCGCTGTGATGTACAAGTCAGAGGAGCAGCCAAACAAGTAAAAAATGCACAATTTATAGTCTAGAAAATGTTGTATTTATTTATTTTAGAGTTGTATTTTACTTGATCCAAATCTTCTTTTGCATATGTTGTTGGCTATGCACGTTTTTCTTTTGGGGAGTAGAATATTTGTTTCATAAATTGAGATTATGTTTTGTCAAATGGCGAGGTTATCAAAGTACATCAAGACAAATGTATTTAGTAACAGATTAGTTATTGTAAGACAAGGAAATGGTATCAGATTAGTATCAGCAGATACAGAAAGTTCCTGTATCTGACATGAAAAGGTGGTATTGTGCCATCCTTAATTCCAGTGCAATCTTTTGGAGTGGTAAGAAAGTCACGGAGGTTCCAATTAATAAAAAGCTGAGAGGTTGCAGAACCTCAATGCAAACAGAGCTGCTTCTGATGTTCATTTCACCCTCATTCCTCAAGTGCAGGACCTCCAAAATCCTCCTGTAGCTGAAATGTAATATTACTACAGGATGAACCTCATCCACATATAATAAGAAATTGAAGCAAATGTACTGACAGAGAGGTGCATTTGAAAATCGTTGTTTTGGTTCTTACCGCTGACACGCCTCCACTGGGCATACTATACAAGACAAAACAAAAACTATGCAAAAACATTGTAGAAAGCTATTAAAGAAGTTTTCTTCATGAAATATTATATTCAAAGTGTGACGTGTTTAAATAGCGTCCATGATGTTCAGGTATCCATTTGTGAAGGGGGGGGGGGGGGGTGTATAAATCATCCCTTGTCTATTGAAGCTGTGTGCCACAACTAGAGTGTGTGTGTGCATTTAAACGGCAATAACTTTTAGCTTTCTGGTGGGTTGTCTGTGGTTGCCAACACTGAGGCAAAGCTCTGTGCTGCATTTCAAGGATATGCATAAAAAAATAGCAAATCAGGGCATCAGGAGTTAAAAGATGTGCATGCATCTGTACATCACACAGTACTAACATATAATGTTAGAGTAGACAGACAGCTCATGCTAGTAAACGGCAGGACCCCTCCATGAAATGTACACTCAGGATGGTGCAGTTTGGTTCATTCAGAGAGGAGAACATCACCTTAATAGTCCATGTGGGTCGATTTGTTTTTCTTATAGAAATGTTAGATTGTGACTTTTCTGTTGACACTCGTAACAAAAGTGAAATAAAAAAAAGAATAACTTTTTCTTTCCAAGTCTTCTCCCAAAGTTAAACAAATGGTTGCCTTTAAGACTTTGCAAGTACTCAAGATTGAATGAGAATCTTTTAAAATGTATGTAGTAAGAAATACTACTTTTTAAACAACCAATGTAACACTGAACAAAAATAAATGCATTTTATTGCACAGGTATAGCTTTTTCTTTTTTTTTTAATCAGTCATTGAAAATAAAATGAATGCTAATTGTGATATCAGGCTTGATAGTGAGCTTTTCAAACTTTGAAGAGAAACTGGTTTATTTGTGGAGCTGTAAGTGTAGTTTCAATACAGTTTGGTTCAACATGACTTCTTATTCCCCGCATGACTGGAAAATCACTAAGGACCCTTGGGCAAGGTCTTTAATCGCCTATTGCTCCCAGTGTGTAGTGAGTGCCTTGTATGGCAGCACCCTGACATCAGGGTGAATGTGAGGCATAATTGTAAAGTGCTTTGAGCGTCTGATGCAGATGGAAAAGCGCTATATCAATGCAGTCCATTTACCATTTGAAGAGTATTTTCATTTTCAATTCTGCTACCTGAAAGTTAAAAGCTAAACTGTTCAGTATTTCCAATCAAAGCAAAAATGTCATGAAGCACTTTTATAAAAATGTTAATTAACAGGTTAACACAGCACAACTATTAGCAGGCTGATAAAAGAAAAATAGGAAGCAAGTCAGGTGCATCGAGTAATCATGATTTCATATGCAGCCTGTCAGAGATTTCAATCAGTTTGCTCAGATATTATCAGTCATTTTGTTTTTTGGTTGGCAGTTATGTTGCCATCATGCTGTTTGTTTAATGTCGCATGTTTCTTATTATTTTTCTAATGCCATCTTCCTTTGCATTCTTCTAGCAGCATTATCTAAAGGCATCTCAGAAATAGATTCTTCAGTTATATCCCAAAACGGAGCACCTCCGGGAAAGAAAACCACTTCGTTGCCATTACCAGAACTGGAGTACCGGGAAAAGGGGAAGGACAGTACTGCAAAAGCACGCGAGGACAAAAAACAAACAGTTGGGATCAATAACAACAGTATTATACATACGCTGGACTCCAAACTCCAGGAGACGGACTACATTGAGAACTACATTGGGGCAAAGAGACTGAATAACGACCTAGTAGGAGAAAACGCACAAGTTGACACCAACTCACACTTTATTTCTAAAGAGGAAACAGGAGGTACTGGGAAGAACTACAAAAACGGCAGTGGAGGTGGGAGCAACATTTCAAACTCCTCTCCGCGCAATCACATTTCCACAAATGGGAGTGTTCCGGGTTCATCAACCAATAAGAGTGACAAAAAGCAGAAAGGAGCAGGGAAGGGTCAGAAGGATCCTGTAGAGAACTGTATCCCCAACAACCAGCTGGGCAAATCGGACACTCTAGTGCGGTAAGAGGCACACACCACCAAACTGAAACACCCAATCCTACACAACTTTCTTCAATGTTTTTGTTTTTCTGTGCGTGTGTGTCTGTCTTTGTGCACTCGAGTGCACAGCCATGTGACTCTGAACGCAACTCAAAGTAGGTCCTGATAGGTATTTTGTTGGGAGGCCGCTTAGGAATACCAAGAGCTGCACATGTTTTGCCAAGTAGAACTGAGTTGCATCAGGAAAGACATCTAGCAAAAATAAAAACATCGGAATCCACCTATGGCTCCCTACTGGATCCACTGTGGCGACCCCGAGCAACTGGGGTCAGTTGAAAATTAAAGCAATAAGAACCACGCTACCAAAGATGACCTTGTCAAGGCAGTTCTGGAAGTCACCTGAGTGTGGGCCATGTTTTGTCCAAATTGGGTTGAAAATCAAATTCTTTGACCTATGCTGAATTGACTTCTTTAAGACCAGCTTGGTAGAAATCAGTAAAAGGACCTGTGAGGAGCAGGCTGGCAAACAGACAACCAGGCATGATCTGGCTCTGAATGATTGCCTTTTAGCCAATTTAATCTCACTTGGGCAATTCAAGAACCCGTCTCCATTTGTGTGCCAAATTTGGTTCAGGTTGAGAGTGTAAATCAAAAATCTGACCTTAGACTTTGACTGTCTAAGGTCTTTGGCAAAGGAGATCTTTGCCAAAGCAAACCCATTCAGGGCAGTTCTTACGGTTGCTGTCATTCACATATCAGTTTGGTGGAAATCGGACAAAGAGGCTGGTAAGAATAAGGGAACAAACAGACACTTATTTGTCGAATTAGTGTATGATATTAAATTGGCCTTATTTTATTTATTTATTTATTTATTAACTTACTTCTTCTGTGAAAGGCTGGAGCAGGACATGAAGCGTCTGAAGGCGGATCTTCAGGCCAACAGGCAGATGGAGTCGGAGCTGCGGAGTCAGCTTTCCTCCCTGAGCAGCCAGGACCGCAGCCTTCGCTCTGAACTAGGCCAGCTTCGCCAGGACAACGAGCTGCTACAGAACAAGTGGGTGCACATACAGTACAGAGTATATACACACACACACACACATGCAGTAGCACAAATAACTGGCACTAATCAAAGTGTGCCACTGTTCTGTAACCTACAGCAAAGATAAGCTTACAGACAATACTATGTGTAGGTAATGAAACATCTTTTGCATAAATGGCACAGGCACCCCTCCAGAAAGTCCTTGTTTCAAAGCCACCCTCGCACATGTTGCTTTATGCTGTAGAGCAGGTCTTTTTTTTTTTTTTTTTTGGCCAATAAACCAATAATTTGTAATTATGTCATGAAAATACATGATGCTGTACTAGCTGACTCATTATAAACTTAAGTCAACTAAATTTTAAGGCAACACTTGAAGTTTAAAAAGTGATTTCTTTTTTTGTGTTTGTGGGGAAAAACAGCATTATTCACATGCAAGCCAAAAATAATCCCAGTAGATGTATCTAAATTAATTTGGCTATTGATTTTTCTATAAAACATTTAATCCAAGAGAACATTAAGTTATGGGTTGATTCATGGTTGCGTTCCAGTGCTTGTAAGAAGACAGTAGTGCCAACTTTAATCTTGGAGAAAGTCACTACAGAGCCTCCTTGGGTACTGGATGGTAATCACCCAAGTAGACAACTGGGTGATTTCCATGTCTCTCGAACGTAACAATCTACCTGCTGCAGACAGGTTCCCTTGGCCTTCTCCAGCCACTGGGGTCCTCAACACTAAGGCACTTATATGTTGAATCATGCCCAAAGAAATGTGGTTTCTTTTGGCACAGTCATTCCAGCAGTACTCAAGGATCCTCCTCTAGTACCAAAGACATCCTGTCATCACCTTAGGTCACTGATTGGCATCAGAGTCTCACAACCATACAGGAAGCTTCAGAACCTTAAAGACTTGGATCTTCATTCTCCTACAGCGATATCAGCATCTCCTCTATCCAGCAAACTCATGACTCCATAAACTCTACCCAGGTGTCTCCCAGTTTCAAAGGTTGAGGACCCAGAGACAACAGTGTCACTGTGGAGATAAGTGAAGGTCTCAACAAGTTTAGAGCTTTGACTACATACAGATAAAAAGAATAATTCTGATGGCTGGGTCCAGAAAGCCTGGATCTTAGTCTTGATTCACAATGGTCACAAATCCAGATCCTCACTCAGCTTCTCAAGTGCTGCAATCAGGGCATCTCTTGAGTCCACAAAGACCACAGAAGCCAAGGTCATTAAACCTTTCCTCACGGACGAAAGGCACCGAAGCACCTTGTTTCCACCATCCTACCCAACACCCAGTCGGAGAAGAAAGATGTGGGAGTTGTTCTGATAATACCAGTGTTGTGAAGCAGACTGGGTGGATTTGTAAGCTTATTACATCAGGTTGTGGACGAGATGTCTAAATGGTAAAAGGCAAACACAGTCAGTCAGATGTCAGCATGAACTTTGCATCAATGTAAAACTGCATATTTGATGTCACAGCAGGCTGACTGTATTATTCTCCTCACATCAGGCTCCACAGTGCTGTTCAGGCAAAGCAGAAGGATAAACAGGCCATCTCCCAGCTGGAGAAAAGGCTAAAGGCTGAGCAGGAGGCTCGGGCGCTGGCAGAGAAACAACTGGCTGAGGAGAGGAAGAGGAAGAAGATGGAAGAGGCCACTGCTGCCAGAGCCATAGCATTAGCTGCTGCCAACAGGTACAAATTAAATCAGTGAATCTGTAAATCAACACATTTCCCTAAATGGTTTTGCTTCAACAGAGTGACCTTTGTAGATGGTCCCACAAATTACTGCAAAGAAAGATTATTGTGAAGTGAAAGATGAATCCATGATGCGTTTATTGATTGATGGCCGTCTTTGTCGTTTTGCCTTCTGTGGATCAGAGTGGAGTCGACTGATTCTCTGCGAGGGCGTATCAGAGAGCTGGAGACGGAGTGCAAGAAGCTCAGCATAGAAACAAAACTCAAAGAGGAGCAGATTAGGGATCTAGAGGGCAAGTGTCAGGTGAGACTAAATGGCTGAGATGCACTTTTATGACAGCACTTTTATTTTAATGTCTTTGAGGAAGTAAATGATACATTTTCCTCCCTGATCTCCCACTCACACACAAACTGGGGCCCTCATTCATCAGACTGCGTAGAAAAGGTTCTAAATTCTGTCATACGAACAACATTTAGCATGTGTGCAAGTACAAAAATAAAAAAACTATTTATGAAGGAGGCACTCGCATCGATCATAAATATAGATGGTAAAATCAACTTTTATGAGACGGTGATTGAGGTGTGGTGACAACAGTTAGCTGCGGAAAATACGTGCAGCGACTGGCAACGACAACTCCACCAGTAGTTTTGAATTCAGTCAGTCCACCACGGTGCTTCTTAATTCAGACATCACAGTCACTTGTGGACATTATTTTAACAAGCTCACCACAAGAACCAGCATAAAACTTTGCAATGAACAAAATAAGTAGACAATTATTTATTTCCTGTTACAGTTGCACCAGAATCCTTTGTGATCCTGTGATGTTACCATGCTGTTGTACTTATTAAGATCAAGTTTCCTCAAGATGTTGAGGTCAAAAGCTGCTGTTTAGTTCACACAAGTGTCTTTTTAGGTTTTGATGCCAATGAGGCTACACGTCCATTTCTAAATCAACACCGTGATTAACTGTGTACTTATTAATTTGAGGAAATAAAGAACATATGTGGAGGAGGTTGCACACTGTGACACTTTCTCATTGCATCGTTGTGCACATATTTACACTCATTTGTATGTACAAGTAGGTAAATTCCATACTTTACATAGAACTGTTCGGACGCATGGTTTAAGCACAAATCTGTGTGTGGGAACGGTTGCCGAATGAGCCCCTGAAGCTTGCAGGCTGAGCTGTGCATGTTGAACATCTCTGATTGAATCTGTCATTCCTTGTTGAATCAGTGTGACTTTGCCATGTTGCTAATAGCCAAAGTAAGAATTGAATGTTCAGAAAACGTACGTTCCGTTGGTGCAAAATCATCTCTGAGTGAAGTTTTGGGCCATAAAGTTTTATATTTTGATTAGAATGGCAACTAATGGAGACATGTAAATATTTGGTGTTTGGAAAAATTTATTAACAACCAAGTTCAAAATTTTGGCCCAATGCTTCTATATTGGAGGTATTTAGAATAGCTACCTGGAGGGATTGGTTAAAGATACACCAGTGGCTACTATTAAACACTAGTTTGAAGTCATACATCACCTTTTGTTTGTTCCATGATCTTGGTTTACCTTAAACAGTCAAACTCAAGATCATAACAGTTTATCTCAAACAGTATGTGGCCAGTATGTGTTAAACATGGTGGCAGCGCTGTGTGTTAGTGGTTCAGCTTTGGACAGAGCTGACCAAATGTCATCGCCACACAAGAACTTGTATTTTGGTATCATTGATTGGTGTCAAACACGTAAGACGTGGTAGTGCTACTCTCCTGAGTGTCCATTGTGGTTGTCATTTTTAATCGCGTGATATTCCCTGTCCCATGCAGGAGCTACGGAAGTATAAAGAGAACGAGAAGGACACGGAGGTGTTGATGTCTGCCCTGTCAGCTATGCAGGAGAAGACTCAGCACCTGGAGAACAGCCTGAGTGCCGAGACCAGGATCAAACTGGACCTCTTCTCTGCCTTAGGCGACGCCAAAAGACAGCTGGAAATCGCACAAGGTACACGAACCCGGACCGTAGGAACAAAGTGACTGACATGTAAATGGATTTGCAATAAAAGAATTGAATCTTTTACTGCATTTTTGTTTCTATTAGTTGAATCTCCGAGCTGGAAAATTGTCAAAACGCTTCTTGAATCAGTAATTTTTATCTGAAAAAATCTAAAATACAGACCATGAAGTCCCTATAAATCATAGTAATTATAAAGTGCTTTCATGCGAACGTGGTGCTTCTCAATGATGATACTTTCAGTAATTGACAGTCTCATGGTGAAGTACAGTTAACATAATTCACCATGTCTGTGAGGAGTCTTTTCATTTTTTTTTTTTTTTTGTCAAAACCAGGGGGTCACCAGCCCTGCTCCTATACCTGCCCTGTATGTAGGGATGGGTATTGATAAGATTTTATCTGTCGAGAGCATTATCAATCCGATTCCTTATCAATACCTATTGTGAATTTGCTGTGTACTAAAAGTAGGCTTTACAGGTTTTATTTTATTGAGTCTTAAAGTAAAGAAATATGGAATTGGTCACTGGATCCTTAAACTCTGGACATAATAAACTCTACATGGAGGATCCTTGATCTCTGAACATAAATAGAAATAAAATCTGTAGTTTTTATCAAAAGCATTTCCTTTCAGACATTATTGGCATGAATGTCTTTCCATACAGCTGAGCTGAGCGCTTGCAGCCGACTGTGCTGCATGTCAGGATGTAATTCATAAAGAATGCAGGACGTCTCATTTTGGGAGGAAAAAACATTTTAGTCGATTGTTGTTTGTCTGTATAACAGCGTTTGGAAAGAAGTGTCATTTTATTTAAAGCGGCAATTCGTTTTGAAGTTATTAATTCCAACCGGAATTACAAACCGTCTCGGCAGAGAGCCGCGCAGCGTTTGGAGCTGTGCCAACGGAACAGATGATGATTCTCGTTTCTTGACTGCAACAACACAAGAGTCCCAGTTAGTGACTTTAATCCACACAAAAGTGACTCACAATGAACATATTTTAATGGCCTTGCCGCTTCTGAAGAGTTGCTGCTGTTGTTGTTGCTATTATTATTATTAATATTTAAATAAAAACAAATTAATATAATACAATTTTTAATATATTTGACTCTCTTAATCTGTGCTGAGCCATTAATTATTATACAGAAAACAAATGCACACAAATGTGCTGAGATGCGAACAGCTAATACTAACTTTAAAGGAGACCTGCATTGAAATAAATGCAGTCAGATCTTTGGACCAAAAAATGACTTACATTTACACATAAGATCCTTCTGAATGTAGTAAAGTAAATCTGGAAGCCCAGATCTGTCATTCAACGGAGAAATCTTCATTTAAAAATGGCAAATTTACAGTTAACATTTAGCCCTCCGCAAAACTGTCCCTCTCATCATGGACGCTGCCGAGACGTCACGGAGAAGACCCTCTCTCCCAGCATGCATTGCGCGCCAACTGTAATTTGTGGATTTACGTCAGTTTGCATCTGCACCTTTTTCTTGTCTTATACGGAAGGATCTACTTTTTTAAAACTTCATATTGTCTTGCAGCATGTTTGGTGAGTACACATTTCTTTTATTTGTGCTTGAAAATTATGTTGGGGGACTTTTCATACGCCCGTTTGATTGAGTGGTGTCACAATGAAAATCTACTGTCTTTCGCCTCCGGTACCATCGCGGGATATGGACGCGAGACCCGCAAAGAATCCAAGTCATTAAAAATATATAAACCTCTCTCAGCGTCCATGGAGCTCTGGGGCTCCGATTGCCGAGATGTGCGGTGCTGCGGATTTTGCCGCAAGAAGTCTGTCCTTGCAGCAACAGGTGTACCGGCCACTTCGCATTAAAACAGCGAGCGTAATCTCAAGACTTGTGCCAGGTGTGCTGCAGCTCCATTCAGTAGACAGAGAGGTGATGCCGGTGTTGTGCGCTGAATCTGACACATCGGCTGCAAAGCAGACACGGGCGGTGTGAGTGGCCCGCGTCGGCGGTTAACGAGCCCGCAGACTTAATAAGCGCAGCGGAGGCAGAGAGCAGGAGAGGAAGAACGGCGCCCGCTGTCGATGTTGTTGCTGATCTGAGCACACAGATCTGTATCTCACATTCATTGCAGCTTACTTTTGGATGTTGAAACCAGGACGTGTATAAGTAACATTACTAACAGATAAAATCAATTTCAATGCGGGATCGGACTGAAGGCGGGAGCGCGTCGTCCCTGACATCATGGAAATGATACGGCTGTACAAACTGTTTTCACAGAGGGCTAAATTTTAGCTGCAAATTTGTCATTCTTAAACGAAGATTTCTCCGCTGAATTACAAATTTGGGCTTACAGATTTACTTTACTGCATTCACAAGGGTCTTATAAATACATATCAGCTATTTCTTTCTGAAATCTGACCACACTTATTTCAATGCAGGTCTACTTTAACATTGAAAACGCCATAGACATGCTAATGCGTTAGCATCGGCCCGGTTTTTAAGTTATAAAATACATCTATCAACTGTTTCAGAAGGCCATAATAGGTCGTTTTAACATGAAAAGGTAAATATTACTCACAGACATATGCTCTTTAGGGTTTTAGCAGGGAAAAATTAAGATAAAGCAAAATAAAACAACCAATGAGCCAGTGGATTGAAGCAGTGCTTCATTGGTTCACGTTTCAAAGTGGAGTCGCGCTGCAGAAGCGGTTGATGAGAGCCGCTGCAAATGATCATTTTCCCGACAAACGCCCTCAAAAACAACGGCCGCTCTAAAGGACTGATAAGGGAATCTTTAAGAAAAAGACTATTGATATCGGTGGATTGAATCATTTCTTAACGATACCCGAAAAGAACCGGTTCTCAATAGCCAGCCCTACCTGTATGTTTTTTTTTTTTTTGTGTGCTAACAGATAAGTGCTAACGGATCATAATCAACTTATGGTTTCAAGGGAGGGGTTGCTGTGATGACAAAACCGTGTGAACAGGTTCAGATGTGCGTGCCCGCTCAGCAGCGAGTTACTGGCTGTGATAAGAGAGCGTGCATTCAGTCATTGTGTGTTTAATCATTGGCCAGTGAACCACAGATGAATTGTGGGATTATTGAAGAGTCATACCACCAGGTTTTAATATTAAAAATATTACACAAAGGCATCAGATTCAGCCAGGCTGAAGAACATGAACTGTGATCGGGCGTTTGCATGTGGTCGCCGCATTGTTAGTGCCAACATTGTGGATTTGAGCTGAGTGAATGTGTTTGTTTTTACAGTGGCTCGAGTTTTAGTCCTGCCAACACTCCTGTGGGAGATATTTCAATATGTTCAGAACCACCTGCAGAACCGGACGAAGATTTTACCGTCCTACCCAGGCTTGTGCAATTTGGGTGTTTTGATTTCTTGGTCAGGGACACTTTGATGTGTAGTCAGACATAAGTTTGAGCTGCTATGAACAAAGCAAATTCATTGGTCTTTAAAACTACACATTCGCGTTTGTTGTCGGTGAATGACAGTTCTGCAGGATTACTGGTGTTATGTGTGGTGCACATACACGCACACAAATTTTACTGTGTGTCCAGGACATCTGAGAAAGACTGTCTTTAACCACTTCATCTAGTTGTGTCTTAATGGTTTTATCTCACCAATGACAAACTAATTTACACTCATGTGCCACTTTACTTTGTATATGTGGCGGAAACTAAACAAATTCAGGCATGGAGACACGCTTAAAACCAACCTGATATTTATCACCTGGGGACACGAACCCCAAGTAATATTCCCACCAAGTTTGATGGACCTCTGTCCTGCTGTTTTGTTTTGGGTTTTTTGTTTGTTTTTGTTTTGTTTTTTTTCTTTAGTAATTTGTGGGTTACCCTCATATACACTGACTGGCCACTTCATTAGGTACACCTACTCAATTGCTTGTTAACACAAATGGCTAATTACTCAATCACATGGCAGCAACTCAGTGCATTTAGGCATCAAGATGTGATGAAGATGACTTGCTGAAGTTCAAACTGAGCATCAGAATGGGGAAGAAAGGAGATTTAAGTGACTTTAAAGATGGCATGGTTGTTGGTACCAGACAGGCTGGCCTGAGTATTTCAGAAACTGCCAGTCTACTGGGATTTTCACACACAACCATCTCTGGGGTTTACAGAGAATGGCCCAAAAATGAGAAGATATTTAGTGAGTGGCACTTGTGTGGAAGAAAATGCCTTGTTGATGTCAGAGCTCAGAATGGACAAACTGGTTGACTGGGTGACTATGTGATGCCGTCATGTCAATATGGACCATCATCTCTGAGGAACGTTTCCAACACCTTGTTGAATCTATGACACAAAGAATTAAGACAGTTCTGAAGGCAAAAGGGGATCCAACCTGGTGCTAGTGAGGCGTACCTAATAAAGTGGCCGGTGGGTGTGTACCCCTGCTGTATTCTGGGATGGCCCAGTTTGCATAATGGGGCGGAGTTTAATCGAGGTGTACCTAATGACTTTGCCAGTATGTCGTTACTCCAGAATGTCCAGCATGCTCTGCCTGTATACCGTTAAATTAACACCTCCTTTATGAACCTTCTGTCTTGTCCAGGTCAGATCCACCAGAGGGAGCAGGAGATTGCAGAGCTGAAGCAGAAGATAGCGGAGGTGATGGCGGTGATGCCCAGCCTTTCTTACTCTGCAGACGGCAGCAGCCTGAGCCCCGTCACGCCTCACTACTCCTCCAAGTTCATGGACAATAGTCCCTCCTCCCTGGACCCCAACGCATCCATCTACCAGCCCCTTAAAAAGTGACTCTGGCAGTCAGAACTTTTCTCTTTAGTTTGGGGAAGCTCTCTGTTCCAGTTCGGGTTATTTTCGGTTTACCAGCCCCTGACAGTTTTTGCACTCGACTGAACTGTATACGAACACAGACCCACGTGGCACACACACACCCCTCCGCACGGAACTATAACAAAGTCCGTTTTTGGTTCTGTTATGAGAACTTTGTTTTGGGGAGGTTGTCTGCAGTAAGGTATCAGTAAGCTTGGTATTTAATTTTTTTGACATTACAGTCAGATCCATAAGTATTTGGACAGTGACAGGTTTTGTAATTTCGCCTTTGCACATTACACCAGTGAAGAAATAAAACATTTAAAATCTGTTTCTAGTGTTAAATTTCAGCTTCAGTTCAGGTTGATTAACAAAAATATCATTTTAACCATTTAGGAATAAACCATCATTTTTATACACAGTTGCTCCACTTTCAGAGGCCAAAAATAATTGGAGGCAATTGAATAAACTAAATGTAGCTTATTGTCCAAACAAAACATCACTTTTACAGCCAGGTTTCTTTAGAAGGGTTGGGGGATAGATACTGTATGTGAACATTTTTAAGCCACTGAATATGTTGTGGACTTAATTTACATCAGTCATTCAGAAAAGTAAGCAGTATGGTGAGAGACTGCAACAAGATAAGTGAGAGAAGCCACCAAGACACCCATGACAACTCTTAAGGAGTTCAAAGCTTCCACAGCGGTGATTGTCGAAACTTTGCAAAGTGCAGCTTTTGTCGGTTGCACCAGTAGCCGTACAGTCATCGTGGCGTGGGACAGAGAAATATTTTCGTAACGGGGGGAGGCTTAGTCATATCCAAGTTTGAGTCACCCGTGTGCTCTCTGGTAAACTAGTTAAGAATGTACAGTTTGTACAACTACAGCCACAGAAGCTTATAACTACTTCAGAGTTGTCATGGGCGTCTTGGTGGCTTCCCTCACCAGTCTCCTTCTTGCACGTTAACTCAGTTTTTTTTTAGAACTGTCTACTCCAGACAGATTTACCATGTAGTACCATTATTGTTTAATATCCTGATGATTGATTTTTGATGATGCCCAAAACATATTTATTATGTATAAAAGTGACCGTAATTCTTACATTGCTAATAAATGGTTTACTAGGGGAGCTATGACCACTACCTTTGCACCCCCTCCAGGACTAAACCAAACCAACTTTTTTAGGTTCCTTAGATGACCCCAAAGCACAATCAGGATGTTCCCAAAAATAAAAACTGGCCTCAAGCCAGTTATCCAAGATGGCTGCCAAAATAGGGTTTTTCACTAAAACACCTTTAAACCACATATAAACAACTTAAATATCACAGAGATTCAATGATAAGGGTCTATTGGTAGCCATTTTGGATGCCATTTTGAATCTTAAACCCATGAATGAATTTAGTTTGGGCACAAATGAGTTTGCTTTGACCTGCAATGGTCTTCCCATTGAATCTCTGTGATATTTAAGTTGTTTAAAGGTGTTTTCGTGAAAAAAAAACCCTATTTTGATGGCCTTCTTGGACGCCATGTTGGACAACTGGCTTGAAGCCAGTTTTTATTTTTGGGAACATCCTGATTGTGCTTTGGGGTCATCTAAGGAATCTAAAAAAGCTGGTTTGGTTTAGTCCTTGCGGGGTGCAAAGGTAGTGGTCGTAGCTCCCCTAGTAGTTAAAGCGACCGTTAACATAAAAAAATAAAGCAGTCTGCGCTACAAGTTCTTATTATGAACTTCCATTGAGGTGGTATGCAAAGGCAAAATAAATATTTTTTTTTAAGGGGGTGGTCCAAATATTTGTGCACCTGACATCTGTTTAAAGCTGGAAAGCGGAGAAAGAAACACCATTTGTTTAGCCAAATGTCTCCTGATGAGCCGTTTTGCATTGCTTCACATCAGTGTTCTTTTCATGTACAGTAAAAGTCCCCAAGAGCCATACATTTGTTTATAATGACTGGATACCCAGACGTTTAATTAGTATTAAATATGGGGGTTTTGTGATATATTGTTCAGGCAGAAAACATCTTCAGTTCAGATTAGCAATTGAAACTCGCCTTTTTAAGGAAAAAGCCCTATGAGAAGTTGATTAAAGTAAAAAGAATTCATGTTTTGATTAAAACAAATAAGTAATGGTTTTGCCAACATATTCAAATTTGAATGTTCAATGTACATTTCTTTTAAAGTACCTTGAACATCTATATGTTTGCTGTTTTCCACAAATATCCAAGCACTTAACTTGTACAATTTATCGTAATGCTGGAATAGTGGATTGTCCAGGATTATTTAATGCTTCGATCTTAAATATGATCAATCTATCTTTGTTAGTTGGCTATGTACCACAGGCTTTTAAGGTGGCAGTAATTAAACCATTACTTAAAAAGCCATCACTTGACCCAGCTATCTTAGCTAATTATAGGCCAATCTCCAACCTTCCTTTTCTCTCAAAAATTCTTGAAAGGGTAGTTGTAAAACAGCTAACTGATCATCTGCAGAGGAATGGTCTATTTGAAGAGTTTCAGTCAGGTTTTAGAATTCATCATAGTACAGAAACAGCATTAGTGAAGGTTACAAATGATCTTCTTATGGCCTCGGACAGTGGACTCATCTCTGTGCTTGTTCTGTTGGACCTCAGTGCTGCTTTTGATACTGTTGACCATAAAACTTTATTACAGAGATTAGAGCATGCCATAGGTATTAAAGGCACTGCGCTGCGGTGGTTTGAATCATATTTGTCAAATAGATTACAATTTGTTCATGTAAATGGGGAATCTTCTTCACAGACTAAAGTTAATTATGGAGTTCCACAAGGTTCTGTGCTAGGACCAATTTTATTCACTTTATACATGCTTCCCTTAGGCAGTATTAGACGGTATTGCTTAAATTTTCATTGTTACGCAGATGATACCCAGCTTTATCTATCCATGAAGCCAGAGGACACACACCAATTAGCTAAACTGCAGGATTGTCTTACAGACATAAAGACATGGATGACCTCTAATTTCCTGCTTTTAAACTCAGATAAAACTGAAGTTATTGTACTTGGCCCCACAAATCTTAGAAACATGGTGTCTAACCAGATCCTTACTCTGGATGGCATTACCCTGAGCTCTAGTAATACTGTGAGAAATCTTGGAGTCATTTTTGATCAGGATATGTCATTCAAAGCGCATATTAAACAAATATGTAGGACTGCTTTTTTGCATTTACGCAATATCTCTAAAATTAGAAAGGTCTTGTCTCAGAGTGATGCTGAAAAACTAATTCATGCATTTATTTCCTCTAGGCTGGACTATTGTAATTCATTATTATCAGGTTGTCCTAAAAGTTCCCTAAAAAGCCTTCAGTTAATTCAAAATGCTGCAGCTAGAGTACTGACGGGGACTAGAAGGAGAGAGCATATCTCACCCATATTGGCCTCTCTTCATTGGCTTCCTGTTAATTCTAGAATAGAATTTAAAATTCTTCTTCTTACTTATAAGGTTTTGAATAATCAGGTCCCATCTTATCTTAGGGACCTCGTAGTACCATATCACCCCAATAGAGCGCTTCGCTCTCAGACTGCAGGCTTACTTGTAGTTCCTAGGGTTTGTAAGAGTAGAATGGGAGGCAGAGCCTTCAGCTTTCAGGCTCCTCTCCTGTGGAACCAGCTCCCAATTCAGATCAGGGAGACAGACACCCTCTCTACTTTTAAGATTATGCTTAAAACTTTCCTTTTTGCTAAAGCTTATAGTTAGGGCTGGATCAGGTGACCCTGAACCATCCCTTAGTTATGCTGCTATAGACGTAGACTGCTGGGGGGTTCCCATGATGCATTGTTTCTTTCTCTTTTTGCTCTGTATGCACCACTCTGCATTTATCATTAGTGATCGATCTCTGCTCCCCTCCACAGCATGTCTTTTTCCTGGTTCTCTCCCTCAGCCCCAACCAGTCCCAGCAGAAGACTGCCCCTCCCTGAGCCTGGTTCTGCTGGAGGTTTCTTCCTGTTAAAAGGGAGTTTTTCCTTCCCACTGTAGCCAAGTGCTTGTTCACAGGGGGTCGTTTTGACCGTTGGGGTTTTACATAATTATTGTATGGCCTGCCTTACAATATAAAGCGCCTTGGGGCAACTGTTTGTTGTGATTTGGCGCTATATAAAAAAATTGATTGATTGATTGATTATCTATCAATGGATTTAATTGGACAGTCATTTAAACAAAAAATAATTTTTAATGTTTTTTTTGCTTGATTTGACCTGGCACTGCCAAAATATGATCGGTTTGTCACCCATTTCCTGCAGACGCTCTTTTGCTTTCCCTCCGGACCAAATTAGAACCAGAGAGGTCATATCGTTGACTGGATTTAATGATGTCGTGGTAACTCCTCGTTACCTTTTTTTGCAGTTTTACAGTGCCTTGTAATTTCTCTTTTTATGATGCAGAAATCCTGGATTCTAAAAGCATGGATCTCAAAGGGTCATTTTTCTTGAACTAGTTCTGGTTGGCTTGATTTTTTTTTTTTTTTTTTTTTCTCTCTCTCTCTGACATTCTGGTCATTTGAATAGATGTTATAATAACCGAACGCTGAAACAGTTGTCAAAATGTACATCTGACAACTTAACCGATACACTATATGACTGTCTTGAGTTTGGGTCAAAGGGAAAAAACCACCACGTGTACATGGTACGTGTCATTTTGGGATGCAGTCTTGGTTTTAGGCAAATGCCAACCAACTGATTGTCAAATGTTATGCCGAGAAGTTGGCATTTAGTCGTTTACAACAATGTAGATTAACTTAACTGAGGAATGTTCTCTTTGTTGATTTGAGTTCTTAAGTGCCAAGTGTTGATGTTGGGTTTGGTCTCCATCCATTTGCTCGATGTAGCTAGCATAATGTTTGCGGAACAGTGGTGTTAATTTTTGTTTTTGTCATTTTGAACATATTTGAACAGTGTTGTGTTTACAGGCTGATCCTGACGAAGCAGCAGGCGGTCAGTTTGATTGTGTTATTCATGTGTTTTATTTATTTGTTAAGCTTTTATTCAGTGGAATCTCCTTGATATTTCCCATCACATTTTTCTTTTATTTGACATATTTTTGTCAACCGGAAAGGATTCTGTGAATGTGTTGCGCTGGGAAACGTTAAACCCCACCGAACCATTTGACCATGTTGTGCTGTGTCATGTTGCCTACCTTCCCTGCCTGGGAAAAGTACTTGTTTTGTTTTAGTTTTTTTTTTTTTTTTTTTTTTTTTGTGGATTGCTCTGACATTGTGAATTGAGTTCTCAAGTTGCTTTTTCAACTTCATGTAGAAGGACAAGAAGGTTCGAAGTGCTTTGTTTTATCTTTCATTGTTCCACCATATTTATTTTCTTTACTCAAAGTGGTCGTGGCTGTTTCACACTTCTCACTTTGACCATCACTATTAAAGAAAGACTTGCTGGTGGCAATTGAAGCTTTGTAGTCTCTGTGTATGTGTCACTCTGCTTCTCACTTATGTAATTGCCCCCTAAAACAAAAAAGGTAGTTTGGTTTCAGTTAAGTTTTGTGGATAGGTATGTGAATCAGGGGACTTTTTTTTTTTTTTTTAATCTCTAACAGGAAGAAACCTTAAGCAGAACCAAACGATGGATGTCCATCATCCGCTACTGTTGAGATGTCAAAAAATGGTTGATAGTGGAGCAGATAATGGGGGGGGGGGGGGATCTATTTGTTGGTACAAACACCAAGTCTGGCCTAGTAATTTTCATGATATTACTCAGCATATCTGATCAATTGGCCACTTGAAAATTCAAGATGATGTCCATTTCAAAAGCAAAAATCTATTTCTGTATAGAAAGAGCCTTTCTGAAAAATTACTATGTGCCTGGACTGGTTTATACGACGGAGTTTTAGGGCCACATTGAATTTCTTTCTTTCTTTCTTTTCTTTCTTTTTTTTTTTTTTTTTTTTTTTGGACTTTGAGAATAAAATCTTAATATTACGAGAAAGTTGTAATATTACGAGAAAAAGTCGTAATGTGAGAAAGTTTTTTCTCGTAAAATTACGACTTCTTGTAAAATTACGACTTTCACATAATATTATGACTTTATTCTCGACGTCTTAAAATTACGACTTTATTCTTGAAGTCTAAAAAAAAAAAAATTCTATGTGCCTGTAAAATGCCATCATAGGTTTATGCACAAATGGCAAAAAAAAATCTTGCAAATGAAAGTGTTCATTTCTTTAAACTGCTGCATGTAGGTCTATTAAAAGGTGTTAACTGTTCAATATATCATGTTGACATTTTTAATGTCTGGAATTTATGTCGTTATGAGTCTCGTATTGTTGGAACATGAAAAATGATATCTGACATGCTTGAAAACCTACAATTTGACAGCAAGATCACACAAATTAAATAAGTAAAGACTTTTTGTGACTTAAAGATTTTGGGGTCAATTTGGCGACCATAGTGAAATTAGGCGCCATCTTGAATTTCACTGATGTAAAACAGATCCATAGGAACATTTCAATGCAAAATTTATTTTTCTGGGGGTTAGTTTGGAGAATGGCCACCATGCTGGATTTTCAAGTGGGAAAAAGTACTATTTTGGGAATCGAAGACCCTTCAGCGGTTCCCTTGTTTTAACTTGGATGAACTTAATATTACATGGGAAATGGGCAGCATTTGAACTTGGAACCCTCAACAGTTTCCGCAATTTTGCTGTAAAATTGATGTTATCTGCTCCACTGAGTTCTAATTAGTCATTTAAATGATGAGGTGTAAAAGTTGATAAGTGACATCTGTTAATACGTTAAACTCTCCAACATCCTCCAAAGATTATTGTTTGACATTTTTACTAAAATATAAACAACAGGAGTGTTTAATGCCAAACAAGCAACAACCTCCAGTGCTAGAACATGAAGCCAACACCTAAGAGCCAAAACATGCAGTTTCTTGAATGGCCACATGAGGCTGGTTCTAACAGTGAGTCACTTGTCCCCGCAGGCCCCCATGTTAAAATCCGCAACTTTACAGCAGAAATAAACACGTTTATAACCTGCTATTTAAAAAAAAAAAAAAACATTTCTATGTCCAGTTTTGACATTCATGACATTTAAACAAGGGAGTCACTTTATTATTCTTATTTTCGATAACTCATCAGTTTAAGCTCTATTAAACCATAACGGTATGAATAATTAGACATGTGGCTGCTTTGTGCAGGTCACACAATTCAGGGCCCGCTCGTGGTGGCTGCTAGCTGCTGTGGAGTCAACTGTCCTTTCTCTGCATTTTATTACAAATATCAGATAACTAGCCAATTACCCGTCCTAGGGCAGGTTTAATTCAGAGAATGAAATGAAAACTACATCTTCACCAACAAAGCTATCACCTCCCACATATCCCAGATTCCAGAGAACTGTTATGGCACAAATAAAGCTGCCTCGAGAAGAGACAACTGCTACTACTGCTATGCTACTGTTACTTGCAAAATGAAGAGATGTCCCTCCCCATTTGTCAAAGTATATTTATGTTAAGTTTGGCTCAATTCTGCAGCACAAAACTGTATCTCCCCTTTACTACTACTACAACTACTGCTGCTACTTAAGTGCAATATTTGTTTATGTGCAATATCCACTGCCACTGAAATATCCACAGTTTTGTACATAAATGGACTGCATTTATATAGCGCCTTTCCATCTGTATCAGACGCTCAAAGCGCTTTACAATTATGCCTCACATTCACCCCGATGTCAGAGTGCTGCCATACAAGGCGCTCACTACACACCGGGAGCAATAGGGATTAAAGGCCTCTGCCCAAGGGCCCTTAGTGATTTTTCCAGTCAGGCGGGATTTGAACTTCTGGACTCAAGCCCAACACCTTAACCACTAGACCATCACCTCCCCCAACCAAAAGTACATACTTTTCTCCTTTTTTTATATGCAATCTCTTTTTCGCTAAAACATTCTTATATATTTTTTTCTTTTATTTAATTTGTGCTCTGGACATACCTCTTTCATTCGGTTAAATTTTAGGTTTATTTTTCTTTTCTTCTCCAGACTGCGTGTAGTTTACTCAGGTTTATATTTGCACTGAAAAGGCTGCACCTTACCTTTTGTTGTACTGGTTACAATAACAATAAAGAATCTGTATCTGTACTACTAAAGTACTCAATATCCTGTGTCCCTCTCCGTATGTCAAAGTACATGTGTGCCAAGTTTCACTCAGTTCCGAGGTGCCGTTTGGACAGGAGAGGGACATACACACACACACACACACACACACCACACACACACACACAAACACACACACACACACACACCAAGCTGTCTCTTAGTGTATACTGTAGATTTGGCTTGCTGTGGAATTACAGACCATCTAAGAAATCAGTGCTCCTGTATTTCTGTTGAGGGACATTTTACTGTTATTTAATGTGTACGTTTGCACTCTCAGCACAAATTAAAAGGTATTGATGGCTTGATAACTTCATGTCTACATAACATGTAGAAAAATGAGGTTCTGAGACGTCCTTCTCTCTGCAGCACCTTCTAGTCTGTCTTCTGTGTCAATCTGGAGCTCTGTCACCTTCTTCAACAAACTTGTTGATGATGCTCCACAGGTTCTTCCTCCCCTCCCAAGTCTTCACCTCTTTAAACATTTTCATCTCCACGATGATGATGAACAGACGTTTCAGGCCTTTGTGGCTTTTTTGAGCTGCACCTCCACCTCCAAAGACTAAAATGTAACTTCACATTGACCATAAGTAAATTAATTTGTCTATATGTGTCTGTCCTGCGATAGACTGCCGGCCTTCCAGGCGGTCTCTCCAGGGTTTACACCACCTTTTCCTCAGTGACACTATAGGCTGCAGCCCTAGTGACCCTTACCTGGACTAGGCAAGTCCTAGAAAGTGAATGAATGAATGTTTTCTTACTATATGATGTGCTCAGACGAAGGTGCAGTTAGTGTTTCTCAGCAGCAGAGGGCAGCAGTTTGTCATTCATTACAATGTGGATGTTATGCCTGAGATTTTGTGTAGTTCAGCTGGTCCCATTTGAACTATGCAGCCAGAACATGGCAGCCAACATGTTTGTAGTTATGTTAATAAGCCCCTCCCCCCGCTGCATTATTGTAAAATCAAAGCGGGTGCTTGGGTCATGGAGGAGACTTGAAAAGCCAACAGTTTGTGGCTTTTTTCCCCAACTGATCGCCTGCACAGGTGATTCCATTGAGTTCCTTCCTGCTGAGAGTATTTGTGAACGTGTTCTAAGCCGGTACAGCCGTCGAACTGTTCTTACAAATGACCAACACGATAACCCCGGGAGGTCAGTCTGGCTGGCTTTCTCGTCTCGACTGCCAAACATGCACAATTCTTGCAGCGTTCCGCTTTCAACCCATGCAAACCCGACTCTGCATCACTGAAAGTCACGCGGCCTTCCCTCCTTAAAAAGCTGTGGCTCAGTGAAGCAGGGCTTCTTCTTTCTTTTTTTTTTTTTTTTTAACAATTCTTGCCGACAAGCTTACTTAAGCATCTGCATTATTTAACAGTCTTCCCTCAAAACGAGCTCCAACACTCTGCTTCAGTTTGCAAGTCTGATGAAAGCGTGCGCATTGAGATCCAGACAGAAAACGTGTCCCGGAATAAGAAAGGGACAATAAGAAGGCAATAAGGCTGAAGTGAGGTGGATATCGAGGTCAAGTGGTTGACAACAGTGGTGTGATAAGGGGAATATTTCTAGCAAAGTTTAAGGGTTACAGTCTGTATTTGGAACTGGATGGACTTTATGGTTTTGCATTATTGTATTCAAACCCATCAAAAGTGAATATTAAATGTCTCCCCAACTCCACATCATACACTGATTCATGAAAACAACTTCTACACTCAAAAAATGGCTCTTTGGATGAACTCAATTCAATTATGTGCAGGATTTACATTTAATAAATATATGTAGCCCCAACTCAAATAAAACACATCCATGCAAGACAATGTAATTAACTGAGTTGGACTACATATATTTATTAGATAGAATCCAATCCAATGAGTAAGTTTTTGAGTGTATCACACACACAAATGACTCATTGGATGAACTCAATTCAATTATGTGCAGGATTTCCATCTAATACATATATGTCATCCCAACTAAATTAAATTGTAAATATTGACCTTGGCCTGTGACCTTGAGTTTAACCCGTTCTTCTCAAACTCAGATCACGTTGTCCTTGGCTCATCCTCAAACAGTCCTCATTACACACAGAATAATTATTCTGTGTGTAAGTAATTTGTGAATATGATATTTGGCCATTAACATATCTGTGTCAGCTTATGTCCCATTGCATGATGGGAACTGAGACACCTCAGGATTCTATCTTTATATATTTATGAAAGCAAAACATAAAAATCATACATGATGTTTTGAGGGACTCCAAGGCATTGTGAAGGAACATCCTCAACATTTTGGTCCTGTGGCACGTTTATCTGGGCATGGTCCAGCGGGTCCAGAGTGCAACTGTCACGGTGACGCCCACATATTACCAGTGTGTGACAGGTAGGTGGTTACTTTTTGGAGGTGGAGATGGGCTAGTGGTCTGTCAGAGTGGTTGACTTCCAGGACCCAAGGCAGCTCTGTAATGTGGCTGACGGCTGGTACACTCACCCAGACACGGCCGGCCTCCAGATTCCACTTCCCTGGTGATGCTTTTGTACGTAAGAATTCCAAAGTATGCAGTAAAAGTACATTTTTTTTAATGATAAATGTAACTGAGTTAGAGTAAAAACTACTCTCCTAAACATCTATTTTGAAAAGTACAATTTCTGCAAAAACTATTCAAGTACACATAAAGGAATAAAAGGGTGTTAGCTGTGGTTATAGCGGGATCACTATGTACTATAGTAAATGTTACTGCAGCGCTGAGATGAGCATTGCAGTACAAAACAACTCAGTATTCAATAACAGTTGTCCAAGCTAATCCATAAGTGTTCCAAAGATTAATTTACAGCGGCTGCAATCAATGCCCCATATCTACGTGCAAATAGCCACATTAGTTCTGCTTGTTCTTCTGTCTGGATATGTGGAACTATAAGTACTTGCAGATGAGAATCCAGGGTTGGGTTACCTCAGATGCATTCTGACTGATGGCTCATCCAAATGAAACTGCAGTCATGTTAAGGGTTGACAAATTGAATTACAGCCACACAGTTTGGTAAACTGGATGAGACTGAAAGACTGATAATGCAATGATGTCTCATGATAGTGTAAAACCCAGGAACATGAATTTGGGTCCAATCAGAGACTTCGTTAATGGCATTCCATTGGTGGATATGCATCTCCTTGGACATCTCAGCATTTAAAAATATACGAGGTCTATTAGAAAAGTATCCGACCTTATTATTTTTTTCAAAAATCATATGGATTTGAATCACGTGTGATTGCGTCAGACAAGCTTGAACCCTCGTGCGCATGCGTGAGTTTTTCCACACCTGTCGGTTGCGTCATTTGCCTGTGAGCAGGCTTGAGTGAGGAGTGGTCCACCCCCTCGGCGGACTTTCATTGTCAGGAAATGGCGGAATGATTTGGGCTTTTTTTCCCATCAGAATTTTTTCAGAAACTGTTAGAGACTGGCAGCTGGAAAGCATTCGAAAATTTATCTGGCTTTCGGTGAAAATTTTACGGGCTTCACAGAGAATAAGGACTGTTACTACAGCTTTAAGGACGGCTTTAAGGATGCTTGGTGCGCCATGCTCGGTGCGCCACGCTCCGTGCCGCGCTCCGTGCTGTGCTCCGTGCTGCCATCGAGAGCCACAAACCACCGGATCATTTCTAAACGGATGGCTCTTTGGAGCCGGACTGTCGTGTGCACTTTCTCTGGTTATCACAAGAGCTGGACATCAACCATTTTCCAGCAGATTTCACTTTTAACAAGAGATTTTGTCATGGAAAGCCGAGCGGAGGCTCGCGCATCACGACCGATTTGCTGATGAAGCGAGACAAAGGACACACCTCCGTTTTGGTCTCACAGGACGGCTTTGAGATGGCGTTTCAGACAGCTGTCGTGTTTTTCCATCGAGTGATTATTCGAGAAATTGTGGATTGCCTGGACATGCCAGAACATGTCCATGAGGCTTCAACCGGCGTTGCTTTGCGCCATGCAAGCACCACCACGACACGTGGAATTCCTCCGCACGTCTGTCTCAATGTGCCGAAAAAGTGCTATGTCCACGTCTTTTCACAATTCCTGTGCTAGTCAGACGACGTCCGGATAAACACAGCATCCCAGTTTTGGAAATGAATGGCCACATTCCCACTGTTAAAGGAGTTTTTGTCATGGAAAGAGGAGCGGAGGCTTTGCGCGTCACGGCGGTGCCGCATGGCGCACAGCAACGCTGTGATGAAGCCTCACGGAACATGTTCTGGCATGTCCAGGCACATCCACAATTTCTCGGATAATCACTCGATGGAAAAACCACTGACAGCTGTCTGAATGCCATCTCAAAGCCGTCCTGTGAGACCAAAACGGAGGTGGTTTTGTCTCGCTCCAGTAGCGAATCCATCGTGACGCGCGAAGCCTCCGCTCGGCTTTCCATGACAAAATCTCTTGTTAAAAGCGAAATCTGCTGGAAAATGGTTGATGTCCAGCTCTTGTGATAACCAGAGAAAGTGCATATGATGGTCCCGGCTCCACAGAGCCATCCGTTTAGAAATGATCTGGTGGTTTGTGGCTCTCGATGGTGGCACGGAGCGCGGCACGCCGAGCGTCCTTAAAGCCGTCCTTAAAGCTGTAGTAACAGTCCTTATTCTCTGTGAAGCCCGTAAATTTTCACCGAAAGCCAGATAAATTTTTCTAATGGTTTCCAGCTGCCAGTCTCTAACAGTTTCTGAAAAAATTCTGATGGAAAAAAAGCCCAAATCATTCCGGCATTTCCTGACAATGAAATCCGCCGAGGGAGTGGACCACTCCTCAATCAAAGCCTGCTCACAGGCAAATGACGCAACCGACAGGCGTGGAAAAACTCACGCATGCGCACGACGGTTTCAAGCTTGTCTGACGCAATCACACATGATTCAGATCCATATGGTTTTTGAAAAAAATAATAAGGTCGGATACTTTTCTAATAGACCTCGTATAGATATCAGTAATTTTAAGGAATTCACAAATACAATTTGTATAAAACCAGTGAAAACTCCAAAATTGTCAACAACATTGGAAATGTGACTTCTGGGAAACTTCAACCTGGCTCATGGCAGCACAAGCGGTTGGCACGCCTGCTTACCAAACAGAAGGTCCCCTGATTAGAAACCACCTGTCTGTTGTTCCAACTGCTGGGATAGGCTCCAGCCCCCCCACTGACACTTAATTGCCATTAGCTGGTATAGAAAATGAATGAATATCCGTTATCCATGTACGTACATCTGGAGATCTGCCAGGAACGGCATCCAGTGTAAAACTTTTGCCATATCAACTTGCAGATCCATCGATCTGCTGTGGCGGACCCCAGCAAAACGAGAGCAGTACAACATAAAACAAAACAAACATGGTGCATTGAAAAGATTTTATTTGTTTTTCGTGTTAATACACAATAAGACATTTATATTTTCATAGAAATTGTATATATCATATAAGTGTGAACAATAACAAAAGTCATGCTAGCCCTCAATAACAGGTTTTATCCCAATGAACATCAAATGTTTCAATACACATTTAATGATTGTACATAAAACACAGGACTCCATTATTCTGTTGTAAATCCATGCTTATTGGTTATTTGCTTTGACTTTAACTACAACTATATATGTCAAAAGTAATGACCACATTCTGGACTGTTTTGAACAGATGTCAAAGTAAAAAGTCTCGAAAACCAGTCATTTGCAAATAAATACTGCAAGTAAAACATGGATGACTTTGAACATAAAATTATAAGTAGAGGTTTGGTTTGGTTGGAGTACCGTAAGTTCTGACAACTGATACGAAGGACAAATTGGACAACTGGGTTATTTATTTTTTAAGATGATTTAACTAATATTTTGTTGCCAGTAATGTAGACATGAGATACAGATTCTCGATTTTACCGCACGTTAAGAAATTCCTATTTTAAAAAGTAACAGAACAGGATTTGATGTAGGCTTGATGGGATTGTAGATACTTTTTAGATATAGGTTTTCACACTATGTTTGTTGGGTTGTTGCCACGAGTCCTCAAAAACAAATGAGTTGACTTTTGGCGAACTTGGGGATGATGACGGTTACATTTCGAGGCATTGAAGTATGAAGGGGGGAGCACTGAAATTTGGGTTGTAGCTTTGTGTCTGTCTACAAATTTACTTAGAAACGTGGGAGTAGATTTTCACCAAACGTGGTGGGAATTATCTGTCAGTGCGTGTCTCCAGATGATTAGCTTTTGCGTTGGTCAAAGCTCAAGGTATTGAAAAATATGGCCAAAAAAAAAAATGCATTTTCCAGGATATCTCACAGTCAATCAGGCTGGAAAGGACAATTCAAAGCTTCAACAAATCAGTAATGATTTCTAATGAAATACAGTAGTGTTCAATTTCAATTTCAATTTTTTTTTTATATAGCGCCAATCACAACAAACAGTTGCCCCAAGGCGCTTTATATTGTAAGGCAAGGCCATACAATAATTATGTAAAACCCAACGGTCAAAATGACCCCCTGTGAGCAAGCACTTGGCTACAGTGGGAAGGAAAACTCCCTTTAACAGGAAGAAACCTCCAGCAGAACCAGGCTCAGGGAGGGCAGTCTTCTGCTGGGACTGGTTGGGGTGAGGGAGAGAACCAGGAAAAAGACATGCTGTGGAGGGGAGCAGAGATCGATCACTAATGATTAAATGCAGAGTGGTGCATACAGAGCAAAAAAAGAGAAAGAAACAGTGCATCATGGGAACCCCCCAGCAGTCTACGTCTATAGCAGCATAACTAAGGGATGGTTCAGGGTCACCTGATCCAGCCCTAACTATAAGGCTTTAGCAAAAAGGAAAGTTTTAAGCATAATTCTTAAAAGTAGAGAGGGTGTCTGTCTCCCTGATCCGAATTGGGAGCTGTTCCACAGAAGAGGAGCCTGAAAGCTGAAGGCTCTGCCTCCCATTCTACTCTTACAAACCCTAGGAACTACAAGTAAGCCTGCAGTCTGAGAGCGAAGCGCTCTATTGGGGTGATATGGTACTACGAGGTCCCTAAGATAAGATGGGACCTGATTATTCAAAACCTTATAAGTAAGAAGAAGAATTTTAAATTCTATTCTAGAATTAACAGGAAGCCAATGAAGAGAGGCCAATATGGGTGAGATATGCTCTCTCCTTCTAGTCCCAGTTAGCACTCTAGCTGCAGCATTTTGAATTAACTGAAGGCTTTTTAGGGAACTTTTAGGACAACCTGATAATAATGAATTACAATAGTCCAGCCTAGAGGAAATAAATGCATGAATTAGTTTTTCAGCATCACTCTGAGACAAGACCTTTCTAATTTTAGAGATATTGCGTAAATGCAAAAAAGCAGTCCTACATATTTGTTTAATATGCGCTTTGAATGACATATCCTGATCAAAAATGACTCCAAGATTTCTCTCAGTATTACTAGAGCTCAGGGTAATGCCATCCAGAGTAAGGATCTGGTTAGACAACCATGTTTTTTAAGATTTGTGGGGCCAAGTACAATAACTTCAGTTTTATCTGAGTTTAAAAGCAGGAAATTAGAGGTCATCCATGTCCTTTATGTCTGTAAGACAATCCTGCAGTTTAGCTAATTGGTGTGTGTCCTCTGGCTTCATGGACAGATAAAGCTGGGTATCATCTGCGTAACAATGAAAATTAAGCAATACCGTCAGTGTTCAGAACAATAGTAGTGCTACGTGACTAAAAGATTAATCCAGGTTTTGAGTATATTTCTTATTGTACATGGGAAAAAGGATACCAGTAGATTCAGTAGATTCTCACAAATCCAACAAGACCAAGCATTCATGATATGCACACTCTTAAGGCTATGAAATTGGGCTATTAGTAAAAAAAAAAGTAGAAAAGGGAGTGTTCACAATAATAGTAGCATCTGCTGTTGACGCTACAAACTCAAAACTATTATGTTCAAACTGCTTTTTTAGCAATCCTGTGAATCACTAAACTAGTATTTAGTTGTATAACTACAGTTTTTCATGATTTCTTCACATCTGCAAGGCATTAATGTTGTTGGTTTGGAACCAAGATTTTGCTCGTTTACTAGTGTGCTTGGGGTCATTCTCTTGTTGAAACACCCATTTCAAGGGCATGTCCTCTTCAGCATAAAGCAACATGACCTCTTCAAGTATTTTGACATATCCAAACTGATCCATGATACCTGGCATGTGATATATAGGCCCAAACACCATAGTAGGAGAAACATGCCCATATCATGGATGCTTGCACCGCCATTGCTTCACTGTCTTCACTGTGAACTGTGGCTTGAATTCAGAGTTTGGGGGTCGTCTCACAAACTGTCTGCGGCCCTTGGATCCAAAAAAGAACAATTTCACTCTCATCAGTCCACAAAATAGTCCTCCATTTCTCTTTAGGCCAGTTGATGTGTTCTTTGGCAAATTGTAACCTCTTCTGCACATGTCTTTTATTTAACAGAGGGACTTTGCAGGGGATTCTTGCAAATAAATTAGCTTCACACAGGTGTCTTCTGTCACAGCACTTACAGGTAACTCCAGACTGTGTTTGATCATCCTGGAGCTGATCAATGGGTGAGCCTTTGCCATTCTGGTTATTCTTCTGTCCATTTTGATGGTGTTTTCCGTTTTCTTCCACGCGTCTCTGTTTTTTTTTGTCCATTTTAAAGCAATGGAGATTATTGTAGATGAACAGCCTATAATTTGTTGCACCTGCGTATACGTTTCTCCCCTCTCCAATCAACTTTTAATCAAACTACGCTGTTCTTCTGAACAATGTCTTGAACGTCCCATTTTCCTCAGGCTTTCAAAGAGAAAAGCATGTTCAACAGGTGCTGGCTTCATCCTTACATAGGGGACACCTGATTCATACCTGTTTGTTTCACAGAATTGACAAACTCACTGACTGAATGCCACACTACTATTATTGTGAACACTACTGTATGTGATGTTGTGATGGTGCCACAAAGACATCATTTAGAAAAAAAAACACATTTTGAGCATATCTCCGCAACCAGTAGGGCTAGAGAGGTGATCCAAAGCTTATACAGATCAACTAATATTTGGTCATTACATGTCACGATGATACGCTAAAACCTCGTGTGCCTGCGTTATGCACTCCAATGGGTGTTCCTCTGATTTATAACATGCAATTTGAGAGATATTTTGCAAATACGTTTTCTGGCAATATTCACCTTACGTTCCACCATGAAACCATGTGGGGGCTGGTAATCCTTTTACCTCACATGCTGCTTTTGAAGGTCGACCTCTGCCGAGCTCAGTGTGTGTAATGATGTTATTTCACCATCTTTAGTCCCTCTGACTCATCCCCTCGCTCGCTCTCTGTAGTCAGAGGCTCAACGTTCATGCACGGCTCATTGGATGTTCACCTCAAGCAGCTGTCGAGTCGCCTCCTGCAGCCTCGTGCAGACAGAGATGGAGCTGTCTGGGCTGCACACGCCTTCTGCTGCTTCTCACTGTGTCAGTTTGGACTGCGTCCAGACACAGGATGGGCCCGTGCAAGAGCACGTGTGTAATCAGACTAATATAAGAAAATACCACATTAGGGTTCAGAACTATTAGAGTTATAAATCAATGATACTTCAACCATCATGTGCCAGATTTTTAAACAGATACACATTATAATATCATATCAATCATTAGAGCCACTTTTGATGAGAGTTATGAGGAGGAACAGTCAGACATTTTTGAAAATTGTTTCATTTCCTGTTACTTCCTCATCACAGCCAATCTGTTAGCCACATCCGCACGATTGAAACGTTTGGCTGCTGGTTCTCATCCCCTGTGGCCAGAACTGCCAGGATGACCCCAGCAGAATCTGACGAAATGTTGTGATTTGACACTTTGGAGATGACAGAAGGAGATTAAGGACATGACAGCGAACAGAAGGGCCGTTTAAAATACTCCTGAATGTGCTGAGAGGTTTTTTTTCACTGCGTCACTCCCACTGTCAAAATCCACAAGTCCATCTGTGCAGACAGAACAACAAAAACCAGCCTGACTCCAGTTGGTGACATACGAGGGCTGTCCGTAAAGTATAGGTCCTTTTTATTTTTTTCAAAAACTATATGGATTTCATTCATATGTTTTTACGTCAGACATGCTTGAACCCTCGTGCGCATGCGTGAGTTTTTCCACGCTGCGGTGACGTCATTCGCCTGTGAGCACTCCTTGTGGGAGGAGTCGTCCAGCCCTCGTCGGAATTCCTTTGTCTGAGAAGTTGCTGAGAGAACTGGCCGCTTTGTTTGATCAAAATTTTTTCTAACCTGTGAGACACATCGAAGTGGACACGGTTCGAAAAACTTAAGCTGGTTTCAGTGAAAATTTTAACAGCTGATGAGAGATTTTGAGGTGATTCTGTCGCTTTAAGGACTTTTCCCGGTGCGAGACGTCGCGCAGCGCTCATCAGGCAGCGTCATCTGCCTGTTTTCAATCTTAAAACCTCCACATTCAGGCTCTATTGATCCAGGACGTCGTGAGAGAACAGGCGTTTCAGAAGAAGTCGGTTTCAGCATTTTATCCGGATATTCCACTGTTAAACGGAGAATTTTTTTAATGAAAGACGTGCGGACGGGTCCGCGCGTCGGGACGCAGCCGACGCGGCGCGGCGGCACAGAGAAAACCACCTCCGTGTTGATAACCATTTGTTAAACTCAGTTGGCTTTGATGGCTTTCAGTGAGTGAGTATATGAGAAATTGTTTATCAGCTGGAGATGTTCAACTTGTCTTAGGCTTCCAGCTGACGGTGTTTTTCCTGGGACGGAGCGTCGCGGCGGCTGCGAGCCGACGCTTGCAATCGCACGAGGGTTCAAGCATGTCTGACGTAAAACATCTCAATGAAATCCATATAGTTTTTGAAAAAATAAAAGGACCTATACTTTACAGACAGCCCTCGTATCGCTGCTCCCCGTGAAACATTTGACATTTTCAGTCCCGCGTGTTGCCTTTGTTGTCGAGACGCCCCGCGTGTGCCATCGACTCCGTATACACAGCTGCTCCTTCTCTCAGTGTCTGATTATCTCCAGCTTGAGTTAATACAATATTTATTGAGGTAAATTTGATTTTTTTTTTTTTTATCTCTCCTGACAATTTTGTTGTATACCCATTTGAAAAGTTTGACAATATCTCTTTTTGCATTTCCGTGGGAAAGGATTTGGGTTGGGGGTGCTGTAGTGAGGTTTCCCTCTATGCCGGTGTCCTATCGAGATGAGGTGCATGCGCACATCGCTCTACCCTGGACTTGAAGACCGTCACCTGTCGAGATGAGGTGCCTCGCGCAACTGCACGTAGAGATGATGTAAGTTGGTTCCACTCCTCCAAGCCAATGCAAAGGAGTCGGTATCGGTTATTTGGTCACGTGATTTAGTCAGGATTTTGACCTTTTGCTGATTGCTGAGACACGCCGCTCTCTGATTGGCTGCAACCTTTGTTATAACGTAGCACTGGTACCACATGTCTCTGGAGGAGTGGAACCCAACTTACATTTTCGGCGGTTACACCACAGCCAATCACAGCGTGGTGGGATAGCCAATAGCGGCCCAACGTATCAGATGGACCAATCACAGCCATGTTTTCAAAAACACGCTACCAGTCTCTTTGTATAAGAGACTGTGGTACAGTGTTAGAGCTGATGTAACTCGCTTGATGTGGCACTGCGCATGCGCATTTTGTTTTTTTCCTCTACCCACCACCGAGAAGAATTCACATAAGTTTTTTTTTTTTATTTATTATTATAGACTAGTAAGTAAAACATTTTTCTGTATTTACGTTAGGAGCATATTTATTTATAGCCTGGTAAGTAAAACATTTTTCTGTATTTTACGTTAGGAACATATTTATTTGTAGCCTAGTAAGTAAAACATTTTCTGTATTTTACGTTAGGAGCATATTTATTTATAGCCTAGTAAGTAAAACATTTTCTGTATTTTACGTTAGGAGCATATTTATTTATAGCCTAGTAAGTAAAACATTTTCTGTATTTTATGTTAGGAGCATAGTAGAGAAGCTCCGTCCAACATCACAGGAGAAGAACAGACAGAAGCTTTGGACAGCACTGCAGAAGGACCAAAGCATCCTTATCCTGCCAGCGGATAAAGGCAAATGCACAGTGGTTCTGAAACACATCGGACTACGAGGCCAAGATCAACAACTTGCTCAGTGACTCCAGTACATACGAACGTCTGAAGAGAGACCCCACGAGTGGCTATAAGAAGAAAACCATTAGCTACCTCCAAAACCTGGAGAAAGAGGGACTCTTCGACAGGCAGACATACTACAGACTGTACCCGGGGGACACCACTCCATGCATCTATGGACTGCCCAAAATCCACAAACAGGACGTGCCACTCAGGCCTATTGTATGTAGCTCAGATTCCATCACATAAAATTTGGCCAAGCACCTCAAATGGATTTTGGCTCCTCTAGTGGGTAACTCAGACCACCATGTGGAGAACACACAAGATTTTGTGAACAAGATCAAGGACCTGCAGCTGGAGGCAGATGAAACTATCGTGTCATTTGATGTGACTTCGTTGTTCACCTGCATCCCCACCGCTGAGGCCATCTCAGCTGTGAGGCAGAGACTGCTGGAGGATGTGTCTCTACCTGAATGGACCAAACTCACACCAGACCACATCTGCCAACTCTTGGAGATCTGTCTTAACACCATGTATTTCCTGTTTAGGGGGAATTACTACAGGCAGATCCATGGTTGTGCAATGGGGTCTCCGGTATCCCCCATTGTGGCCAATCTGTACATGGAGCGAGTGGAGAAGACAGCCTTGACGTCGTTCACGGGCATCTCTCCAGTCACTGGTTCAGATATGTCGATGACGCATGGGTTAAAATCAAGCAACAGGAGGTGAGGACTTACAGAACACATCAATTCGGTGGATTCCCAATATCAAGTTCACACGTGAGGATGCCAGAAACAACCGTTTAGCCTTCTTGGACTGTGATGTTATGATTTGAGGAGAACAGGCAGCTCCAGACAGAGGTTTACAGAAAACCCACTCACACTGAGCAATATCTGCTCTTTGGCTCAAACACCCCCTTGAACACAAGCTCGGGGTGATCAGGACTCTTCAACACAGAGCCCTACAGGTGCCCACAACTGCAGAGGGAAGGGCTAAAGAACAACAACTTGTACGGAAAGCCCTCACAGTATGTGGGTACCCACGATGGTCCCTGGACAAAGTGCAGAAGTCCCAGAAAAAAACAGACCAGATAGACAGGAGACGGAGACAAGAAGAAGAGGAGTGTCTCTCCCTTATTTAGCAGGAGTAGGGGAAAAACTACAGAGGATCTTCAGACAGCACAAAATCCCAGTTTACTTTAAACCAGTTAACACCTTGAGACAGGAAATTAGTTCACCCTAAGGACAGGATCCCTATTTAAAAACAGAGCATGTAGTGTATTATATCAGATGTCAGGAAAACTGTAATGAACACTACATAGGTGAGACTAAGCAAGCTTTAAACAAGAGGCTATACCAGCACCACAGAGAGGTCGCCAGTGGACCTCAGTCTGCAGTTCATCTCCATCTGAAAGACACTAACCACACGTTTGAGGACAAGGAGTTAAAATCTTAGCCAGAGAGAAGAAATGGTTTGAGAGAGGTGTCAAGGAAGCATTCTTTGTAAAGCAAGTTGAACACCAGCCTCAACCGGGGGGCTGGTCTCAGACACGCTTTGTCCCCTGTTTACAATGGGGTACTCAGGTCAAAGCAGTTTCAGTCTTTTGTTCATGGTAATGAGTCATTCACGTCATCAGGAGAGTCATCAAGGGAGCCATCAGGGGAGGCTTCCATCCCATCATTAGGAGAGTGCTAACTAGTGCACAATAGGTGCTAATTAGAGCTATTGTTTAGTCACTAGCCTATAGCAGTCGGCCTCTCTGTAGGAGGGGTCTGGTTAGGTTAAAAAACTCCAGGCTTTTGTTGGCTTCTGGTTTATTCTTCTCTACAAGAGTTCAAGACAGAAGTCAGACTACCAGAGCAAGAATTTTAGCTGAGGAAGCTTCTGTGATTTGAAGCGAAACGTCCTCACGACAAGCAACCCAGTCCAGTCCGAAGATTCAAGCTCTCTACTATGGAAACCACCTGGACAACTGAGAGCCTACACAGAAACATGTTAGGAGCATATTTATTTATAGCCTAGTAAGTAAAACATTTCTGTATTTTACGTTAGGAGCATAAATGTATGCATATGTATATGTTGCCTGTTGAAATAAGCTAACTCAAGGTTAAAAATACTTATTGTTTTATTTACTTGCCCATCAAAATAAACGAACTTCGTCAAGTATTTTTTCAGTGCACGCATGTGCCGTTATGCAAGGAACCTCATCTCGACAGACCTCATCTCGACAGAACACAGCAAAAACACGTCCAAAAAGGCTACACACAATATTTAAACGGCACAAAATGTACTATATTACATTTAAACCCAGACTCCCCAACCTCGAGCATACACACAAACATGCATAATCAGTAATAAATCAGCAGACGCTCAAAAACAGGTGCGCAAATGTTGCAACTAACAATACCAGATTCCATTATAGGGTCTGTTTAATACTGTTCACAATTGCTTATTATTCTGAAAAACTTCATCAAACATTTAATTTTTGTCTGAGTAACATCAGGGAGACAACGTTATTTATTAATTTACATTATTATTATAGTTTTCTCATGTGGCAGAGGTGGTCTTCCTGCAGGGGGTGCTGCAGCACCTCCAGCACCCACACTTCCCACGGCTATAGCTTGTTGTTGTGATTGTCAACAACACTCTGCTTTGATTGTATATCATGAATCACTTTTAAAGGTTTCCCAATTTAATTTCCCAATTTATCTCTAGAATCTTACAATTCTTCCTTTCTATGCTTTTAAAATAATTTACAAAGCAAAGGAGGTTATGTTTGCCCCTGCACTTTTAGTCATTGGGTTGTTGCTGTTATGTGTCGGACGCAGCCCAGAGAACCGACCAGCGTTTGAAGGACCCAGTATGAAATAAGCAGAGCACGGTACAAAGGATAACTAAATTTAATGACATAACAGTGAAGTGAAAATACAACAATGAAGTGCGCGGTCTGGCGTGGTGGATTAAGGTGCGCTCCTAGCAGCAACAAACGGTCCGGAGCCAGAACATGTTCGGACCCAAGGACCCCGCCGACACCCCCAGGTGGCCTGCGACAAACCGAGTCTGTGAAAGAAGAAATCATCATGTGAGTCCACACTCCACACACAGAGAGACCGCTCAAAGGTGTTCACAAACAGCAAACACTTCCTGGCTTAATTACTAATCAGCTTCCCACCCTGCAGGCATGGAACACCCTGTTCACAAACTCAACTGCAGTGGAAGCTGATTAACGACTAACATAACAGCTCAATACAATAAGGTGTGAGGGACACACATTTACTGACTGTATAAAGGTTAGTCACAAAACCTAACGTACCTCAGGAAGTGTGCTGACGAGCGTGAGACCTCACCCCCTCCTCTTTCACAGACCATGCATCAAACCTGGACGTTCTCTGCATCCACTGATGATGAGATGGCTCTCGAGACGACGATCTCACCCGTCTGGTCACAAGGTCGAGTCTCTGGCAAATACACACTGTGTACTCCAGACTTAAATGCCACCATGTTCCAATCCGTGTAGATGCACCACAGCTGTGAGTCCTGAACGAGCTGCACTTGATCAGCCTCAGGTGATCAGGGTGAGGTCCTGGTAACTCAGCCACACAGCCACTCAGTCCCAAATGCGCACCACCTGGAAGGAAAACCAAAAGACAGAAACAGAAGACAAACAAAAGCCAGCCAGGCACGCCAGCCACAACAGCACCCCACCCTCACGGGAAGCCTCCCGGCGACCACACAAACCTGGCCCAGGAGAAACACTCCCCTCCAGGGACCATGGCTGGAAACCATATCTGCATTCATCTTCCAACAGAATCTTCATCCAACAGAACGGTTGACGTCTTCTCCTCTGGCTGCATCTTTGCCTTTGTTTCTGTCAGTCAATTAGCACAGGTGTGGCCAGGAGTTCTTAAACCTGTGCGGTCAGCCTTTGTCCAACCATGTGTAAAGTCTGATTAGTCATAAAACAAAAAAGACAAACACAAACAACCAAACCACCCCCCCCCCCTCCCCAGAGGACCGTCCCATCAAACCCCGGGAAGAGGAGAAAAGAAAAACAACCCAAACTTAAGCTTACAAATAAAAACGCTAACACCCCCCCCCCCCCCCGACGACATGTAGGGACCAACACCCCCCAGAGGACATCCCGCCAGCTCCAGGAGTGATAACCACAGCGAGGTCCCTCTGGGATCCAAAGTCACCCACGGGGACTCCCAGCGCCTCCCAGAGGACTGTTCCATCTACCCTAGGAGACGCCTCCCTCATGACCAATGGACCCAGCCCCGGCCGTCTATGGCTAGATGGACCCACAGCCCTTTCCCCCCCAGAGGACACCACAGTCAGACCCTGAGGGCGGAAACCGGGGGAAAAACAAAAGGAAAGAAAAAAAAAAACATACAAACAAAACAACCCCAACCCCACCCCCTCGGAGCAGTGGAAACTGGAAGCACGTCCAGCGTCACCAACCATGACTATACCCCAGAAGTCAACCCGGAGGAGTGGAACAGCAGTTATGGCAGACGGCACAAAACGGCGCCACCCCTCTGACTTCCAAACCAGCCACCAGCTGCGGGTATATCCCACTGCCCCCAAACCTCAGCCACGCCGATGGCAGACGGCTCAAGGCGCGCTGAAGCTGGAGGTGGAACAGGGAATCAATAAACAAAAAAAAAACAACAACACACCCCGAACCCCCCCCCCCCCCCAGGTGCAGAGGTTACCTGGGAAAAGCCCAGCATAACCAAACTGCACCACTCCAGCAACGCCGACACGTACGGCTCACACGGCTGGAGCCAAAGGAGAAGAGAGGGCATAACAAAAAACAACACAAAAAAAAAGAAAAAACAACCCAATGACCGTCCCATCAAACCCTGGGAGGTGAAACTAAAAGAAATAAAAAGAAAGACTAACAGACTAACATAAAGTTGCTTGGGGTCTTTGTTTTGCTCCAAACAGACTGCAGGGTCATGACCCAGACACTAATAGTGTAAAAAAAAAAAAAATCCCACACAAAAACCAACTCAAAAACACCCACAAGAAATGAACCAACACAAGACTAATCAGTGGTTTATGCCGTCAAGCTCAAACAAATCGAACACACCTGTTCCAACTTGAGCTTAACGGTAATGTGACTCAGTCACCACAAGAGGGAGCCAGAGTGCTAAAAATGAAAAAAACCCTTTGGTGACAGAGAAAACAAACTCAAGCTGCTTTTCTGAGCGCAGCTGTGTGTAACACACAACCAAAAATGTGATTCAACTAAATTACGCCGGAGCTGAACAACAGACGCAGTAGCTATCATTACCGGGGAAACGGGGCTACAACTGTAACACAGGAAGCACAGCGACCCGTGCCACAGAGCTCCGCCGTGCGCGTTCACCCATTACAGACCCACTCCTGCAGCTCCCGTTTAAACCTCTTATCCGGTCGGAAGTGTGACGCGAAGCCGTCGCCAGTCACACTCCACCACGACCCACGGATAAGGCACACACAGGAAACCGGCTGCAAGAGCGCTCAAATCAGTATTCAGTAATGGGTTCTCAAACATGCACCATCCGGGCGGAGAGCACCCGCAACTGATCCGGATAACTCTGAACGTCTGCTGCCGCCTTCCGGCGCGTTACCGCCTCTGCTACCGCTGGGTCCGTGATGTTTGGCTAGAGACTACTGTTATGTGTCGGACGCAGCCCGGAGAACCGACCAGCGTTTGAAGGACCCAGTATGAAATAAGCAGAGCACGGTACAAAGGATAACTAAATTTAATGACATAACAGTGAAGTGAAAAAGTACAAACAAATGAGTGCGCGGTCTGGCGTGGTGGATTACGGTGCGCTCCTAGCAGCACAAACGGTCCGGAGCCAGAAAACTGTTCAGACCCAAGGACCCCTGCCGACACCCCCCAGCTGGCCGCGACAAACCGAGTCTGTGAAAGAAGAAATCATCATGTGAGTCCACACTCCACCACACAGAGAGACCACTCAAAGGTGTTCACAAACAGCAAACACTTCCTGGCTTAATTACTAATCAGCTTCCCACCCTGCAGGCATGGAACACCCTGTTCACAACTCAACTGCAGTGGAAGCTGATTAAACGACTAACATAACAGCTCAATACAATAAGGTGTGAGGGACACCACATTTACTGACTGTATAAATGTTAGTCACAAAACTTAACGTACCTCAGGAAGTGTGCTGACGAGCGTGAGACCTCACCCCCTCCTCTTTCACAGACCATGCATCAAACCTGGACGTTCTCTGCATCCACTGATGATGAGATGGCTCTCGAGACGACGATCTCACCCGTCTGGTCACAAGGTCGAGTCTCTGGCAAATACACACTGTGTACTCCAGACTTAAATGCCACCATGTTCCAATCCGTGTAGATGCACCACAGCTGTGAGTCCTGAACGAGCTGCACTTGATCAGCCTCAGGTGATCAGGGTGAGGTCCTGGTAACTCAGCCACACAGCCACTCAGTCCCAAATGCGCACCACCTGGAAGGAAAACCAAAAGACAGAAACAGAAGACAAACAAAAGCCAGCCAGGCACGCCAGCCACAACAGTTGCCAGGGTTAGTCAGAAATGACTGAACCAATTTTCACATAATATGTGAAAAGGCTGTGCTGACTCTGAAATAGAAACAACAAACTATTGAATGTATTTTGGTAACAGAGTGAAATTGAAAGCATTTGTTTTACGGCTTGTTGCTTGTGCTGATTTTAATGAAACAGTGAAAGAATTGGACCTGGAATAGATGTGATTGATTATATTTACAGAGGGATGAAAAAGCAACATTTTTAGTTGGTTCTGGCCAAGTATAGAATCAATCACTTTCAGGGCTGGGTCTAGACAAAGGGTCATAACCAGGAAACTTTAACAATATTTGTTAAAATGACAAAATAGTATATAAATAATGAATGTTTATGAGTTCAATGGTACGAATATTTCATGAGGTGAAAGCTGGAACATACTCTTCAACAAGGTAAAGCCGAGTTGAAGAGTATGTTCCAGCTTTCACCAAATTAAATATTCGTTCCATTGAAAGAATGTAAAAACATTCATTATTTGTTTTATAAAGTAAGTAAGTACGTAAGTCCCTTTGGCTGCTCCCTTGTTTGCACTCGGGGTCGCCACAGCAAATCCAAGGTGCATCTGCATGTTGAATTGGCACAAGTTTTATGCCGGATGCCCTTCCCGACGCAACTCCACATTACATATAACGGCTAAAATAGATCCTTTGTCATTTGATATTTTATTAATTTAGAAACAACAGAAAAGGGACTTACATTTTGGTGTTCCACTGCTGCTGAAGTCCAAATTGTGACGTGTAGTCCGTGATGCTGGGCACTCACTTCGGACTGCCATTAAAAAAAAAAAGAAGACTTTGTGTAGTTCCTCAGTCCAGCCAAAAATCACATCAGCTTTTCAGCTCTTCAGGCATCCAGGCGGTTTACAACAGAGGGGATTTTGTGTGTGTATGTGTGTGCGTATGTGTGTGTTACAAGAACTAGCACCGTCAGTTAGCTCAATTAAATCATCTCACTTCTGTCGTCGTCCCGCGTGCGTGTACTACAAAAAAAAAAAAAAAGACTGTGTATTTCCTCAGCGCAGCAAAAACAATCAGAGAAATTAGTCCATCTTTTCATTCTAACTTCCTGCTAACAGTCCTCCAGACGGCTTACAGTGCAGTGGATTTGTTTGTGTGTGTGTGTGTGTGTGTGTGTGTGGTGTGTGTGTGTGTGTGTGTGTGTGTGTGTGTGTGTGTGTGTGTGTGCATGCAGAGTGCAATGGTACCAAATGTATGGAACCAAATTTACACTCTAAATGGAACCAAACTGCACTCTAAATGCAATGCAACACAAATGGGACGAATAATCCATGTCATGTGACATACAAAGCACCAATCAAATGACAAGGATCCATTCAGCTGTTATATAAAGGAAGATAATCTGATTTTCCTGGAACTTGGACAATACGTACAGTTCACTCTAGTTTAGACCTGATTATATTGTGGGACACACACACACACACATTAGAGTTGAGTGGTGAATGGAGAAACATCTAAACAACCTTTTCTTAAAACATGGCAGACAAAGGTGGCAGAAAAAAAGTCCTTGGAAAAGGATGTGATGAAGGTTTCAAATGCCTGAGCAAACACTGTGGTTTGGTTAGTTGTAACTTAATTAAGATTCCACAACAGTTTTCTAACATAAAGTGGGTGTGAAGGGAACATTATTTGATTTAGAAGGCATAGAAACAGAACCAAAAAAATGAGGGTTTAATGTTGGGTGTTGAAACCTCAACTGATTACTGTGGATGCAAATGGAACAATATACACATTCCATTTCACAGCAACCTGATTTGTGACTTCATATTCAAACTGAAACTGCGAGTCCTAGTCTTTCCCTAATTAAAGTCATTTTCTCATTCTCTCTTGGAAATGTAGAGCAGGTACCTCAGTGGGATAGGAGTTAGACAACCAAAGTACAGGCCTGGGTTCGATTCACGGCCATGCTACCTGTGTGTGTCCTTAGACAAGACACTTCATCTACATTGTGTCAGGTCACTCAGCTGTAAATGGGTACTGACCATGGGTGGTGAAGTAACTCAGGGATGGACTGGTGTTCCATCCAGGGGGAGTTGTAGAATCTCATTCACTTCACACTATGGAATCCTGGGATATTCTTTGGTGTCAATGTGCCTCAGGTCATATTTGGGACTTACTTAGAGGTACTTCTTGGAAATCCAGTCAGCATTTGAAGAAAAAAAGAGACTGTTCTCTCGACATCCACATTTTATCTGACTGGGACATATAAGATGGCTAGTTTCAAGAAGTGGGGATGGACTGGTTGAATGCAGTAACGTGTAGCACCATACTGCCAGAACTGACCTCACCTAGATTTGATTGCTGGATTCAGAGTCCAATGTGCTGAGGATTACATCACGAAAGGTCCTATAGGCTTAATCTGACGGCACAATTTGTTTGAAACCACAGATATTTGGTTGTTCTCCAAGGGGCTTTGCACTCCAAAGAGTGACTTCTCAGCACTGAAAAAGTTGTGTAAAATTATTTACGTTTTTCTCCTTGGCCACTGTCCTCTCATTGGTCCTTTCCTCTTTGATTTCTTCTTTGACCTCCCTCTGGTCTGTTTGTCCTTAATGTTTACCAGGTAAAGTGTCCATCCGTTCTGTCAGACAGAGTAGACATGAGTAGAAGAGTGAGGGGGGGGGGGCGCAGGGGACTGGTGCTGATTGAAAAACGGGAGAGTTGATGCAGCGAAGGAGAAGAGGGCCGGTGGGAGTTTGAGAGCGGGTCTAATGAGCGATGGGGTGGGGGAAAGAGAGAGGAGAGCCGGAAAGTGATTTATGAAAGAGTGAAGAATGCAACACGGGTATGGAAAGCGAGAGAAAGTCATAAATAGAGAAATGAATCGGGGGGGGCGAGGGAGGCTGACATTGACAGGGACAGAGAGAAAAATGGATGCAAGGTAAGGACTTTTGCTCGAGGTGGAAAAATAATTGCCGTCTTTCTCAGCTCAGAGCAGTATTTAAAAAACGGAAACGGTACTTAAATGTGGTGTGTTTGAGTCCGTGTCGTCCTGATTAGCAGTCATCTCGACAGGCAAGGCATTCAGACGTTCTCTCATTATCTTTAATACGATGAACGTCTGCTGAGTTCAGCTCTGTAGAGTCTGACTTCTTTTCGAGCCGGAATTAGAGCGTTAGTGTCTAGAGGCGAGGGCCGCTATCGGTATAATTACGCAGATAACCCGTCATAACGGAACAGGCAGCACAACGGAAGATAATGATCTATCTTGTGATGATTCTGAGAGCTCCTTTATCATTAAATGCAGTTGTGTAAGATAAGTGGAATCTTTCTCCTCTAATGGCAGGATTTCCAAGTATGAAATAAGGCTGTAAATGCAACTTTTTTTAATGACTAATTAATTAATCTACACCTTTGACTTTTATAGCTGAGTACTGTTAGCTGGATCAGGTCAGGTCAGGTCTGAGAGCATCCACTTGCACCACAATTGCCATATGCAGCACCCAGGCAGACAACATCTATCTATCTGCCACAGCCAGATGAAACATGGGGTCCCCTTGTACTTTTACACAAGGGGCCGCTGGGGTCCTCAGTCATGTGTATGCATGATATGCCCAGAGAACCCAGCCACAATGGTCTAAATGTCATAGCTGATGTTCCCTCACAATGCAGATGATACACCTTTTTTGACGTCCCAAGTAACCGTTTCTTTAACACAAAGTCATTCAGGGGTGCCCAAACCCTCCGAAGAGACGTAGTAGGCAAAGATATCCATTACTGGTAATCGGCAAACCCATCTGTCCAGGGCCTCATGACTCCACAAGCTCTTCTCAGGTGTCTTTGCAACCTCAAAGGTTGAGGACCCGAAGGACCAATAAGTGAATCTCTCTAGAAATCTGACACCTTCCTCACTCACAGAAAGACTGAAAGACTAGATCTAGGCTTGATCCAGGAGAATCACAAACCCAGACACTCAACTCTGCAGTCAGTGTATCCACTGACTCCAAAATCTAATAAAGCAATTTATTTAAAACCAGTGAAAAGGATGGAGGTCTATCCCAACTACACAAAGGAATAAGTTACAATAATGAAATGTTATGTTTTCTGCTTTGCCACACACTAATATTAAAGGTCTTCAGTTGGTTTAGAATGATGCTGCTGGAGTTCCATACAGGATGAGGAAGCTTGACCATATACCTATATACCTGTGGTTTTGGCCTCATCTCATTGGCTCCCTGTTAATGTGAGATCTGATTTTAAGGTTAATTGTTAATAAACATTTTAAATGGATGAACACCCTCCAGCTTAGTGGATCTAGGGAAACCTTCTGTGCCTGCCTGTGTTCTCTGTTCTCAGAGTGCAATATTGTTGTATGCGGTATAAGAAAGACGACTGTGGGCCACAGAGGTTTTTCTTATCATGCACCATTTTTATGGAATAACCTACCAGTTGGGGTAGGGACGTTTGATATTGGATACATATTTACTTATATTGGAGATACATCTGTTCTCCATAACATATGTTATGAGTTGGCCATCTGAATTTGAACGGCATTGTTTTTATATTGTGCTGTGGTTTATATTATGAACTTGAATTTTGAGTTTTATTGTTACAGTGGGATTTAATGTACACTGTGTTTGTTTGATTTTATATTCTTTTTTATGTGTAACTGAACATGTTAAAGCACAATGAATTCCAACTTTGTAAAGTTATTATGACTATAAAACACTGAAGACAATTCAATGACTAAGTAGGTGTATGAAAAGTAGTAATAGTTGGAATTTCTTCTTTGTAATTATTGCCTTTTGACAAGCCTGCTTCTTGTTGCATTATGGCCAAAATCAAAAGTTTTGTGCCACTGTACATGTTCAAGGTAATTAGAGCTAAATGTCAACAGATATCCACAGAAAATCAATTGTTAAACAGTGCAGTCAGTGAGAGGCAGTAAAGTGCCGGTAAGTCATTGTGCCTGCTGGAAATGGAAGTAAAGAAGAAAAGCCTCCAGACCAGAAGGTGGCGGTAATGAAACATTACATTCAAGATGACTAAGTTTATTCTGCCAAAAATCAAGATAATCTGTTTTTAACTGGTTTTTAAAAGTTTTGTACGTCTTGGAAAGACTTATTTAAACTGCTTTCAAACCAGTTGAACTTGCTGTTAAATTGATGTTGATACTAGAATTCAGCTAGTTTAGACCGGTTGTGCAAAGAAAACGGGACATAATGAACTGACTATTGGTTGGAGAGAAAATGCCATTTGAAGACGTCTCCTTTGCACTGAAAAAAACATGATGACATGTTTAACGTTTCCCATCATTTGCAATAAGAGACAAATAAATTGCTGATAGCCTACGTTGGTAACAAAAACCATCATTAGCGCCAGCCCTTCGTTTCTGTATCTACTGTATTTACTCTTGGATTTTAGATCTTATGAATCCTTATTCCAGTGCAGCCTGTGCCCTGCGTGGCTTCATCACTATTCCCTGCACAACCTCTTGCAAGCCACAGCGACCATATGGTGCCAAATATGCAAAATGAACAATCAACCTCAACTGGACTCTGAGATTTTCAAGCTATTGCCAGCGTTTAAAAGGTTTGAAGCCGATTTGAACTTTCCAGTTTTATACCTGGAAGCAGTAAAACTCTGATTAAATGGTTCAGTTGGTTCAGTCATTGAACTTTTCCAATGTATTGAGACGTCATCCTCCAACTTCACAGAATGGAACTATTGAGAAGCTGTAAAAACCACAAACAACTTTAATGTTACAGTTCAGAGAGGTAAACGTTTTGACCGTTGGGGTTCTTCCGTAATTATTGTATGGCCTTGCCTTACAATATAAGGCGCCTTGGGGCAACTGTTTGTTGTGATTTGGCGCTATATAAATAAAACTGATGTGCTTATAGATGCAAAGGGAAATGCAGGAGACACGGCAATATTTCTGAGCCAATAAGAAAATGAGAAATTGGGATTATGAGGACTCGTGTGCTTATTAGAGAGAGAGAGAGAGACGGAAACAGAAAGACAGGGAGAGGGATGAGTGGCGGGTCTTCCAATAGGAAAACAAGGAGGTGCTGAGATTGGTGTGTGCTCGTTTTGGCCATTTTGTCAACAGAGGTACAAACCTGTAACAGAAACACTCAGATGTTCATCACTCGATCCCACTGATGAAGACCGATCGGGACGTATGAATGTAGCAGGTCTTACTGAGAAAAACTATGTCCCCCTCCGGCTTCGACCGATGGTCATTTTGTTTTTGAGGCTGGAGGATTCCGCTCTTGTTGAGTCCGTCAGATCTGCGCACTGAACAGGGAGGCTACAAGTTCTCTACAACAGTCCGCTTTTGGCCACCACTGAAGTTCACGTAGCTTTGTCCTCAACAGACAGCCTTTGACTGAGTTCAAAATTGGGTGCAGATTTGAGTAGATCAGAGTTTCTGTAATGTTAATGATTTCTGAGAATGGCTTTCTATTGGTCTCAGGGCCTGAAGGAAACACATGTAGGAGACACAAAGGATAGTAAAAGGACCAAAAAGTTAAATAATGCACAGACGTACCTACTTCATATTGCTGAACAACTTTAAGTGGAAAAAAAAAGTCAAATCACAATTGTGGGATAGGAGCCAATCAAAATTTTGACTCACTGGTTGCAATGTTGAGAAATGTTGGTTTCCCAGAATGCAAAAGATGGAGAGCCACACCCTGATTTTTCTGGGTCAGGCTCAAAACCTTTCAATCGCCCCTTGTATCTACATGGGAGTTGGCCCTCTTATGGAGGCCACCATGTTGATACAGTAGCCCAAATAGGACATATAGGGCAGTGCAGTCTCATTTGAACCCCGACGTGATATCGCCATATTTGACCACTTCTGGGGACAGCCGGCGTTGCCGACCGAACACGACAGAGAATCCCTGGGCAGAGTGTGGGAGTTTCAGCACAAACCATTCAGCCCCACTCTGTAAACATAAAAGCATATTCGCTGTCACCTGGCAGACCTGCCGGTTTAAGATGTGCCGGTTTAAAATGGTTTCCGCTGAAACCCTCAACCTCCGAATGGTTTGTGCCGACACTCCCACACTCCACCCGGGGATTAGTGTCCCACAAACAGCGTCACATCTAGGGGGAGAACACGGGGGGTGACAGTCTAGTGTTTAAAACATTGGGCTTGAGAGCAGAGGATCCTTGGTTCAAATCCCAACCTGACCGGAAAATCACTACGGTCCTTAATCCCGTAGTTTCTCCCGGTGTGTAGTGGGCGCCTTGCATGGCAAAAGCCTCACATTAGGGTGAATGTGAGGCATTGATGTGTAAAGCACTTTGAGCATCTGATGCAGATGAAAAAGCGCTATGTAAATGCAGTCCATTTAACAGAAAAATGGTGTACTGTTTTGTTTTCAACTGCAATCACCGAAGTAGTCCTGAAAAGTGGAGGTTTTTTTTGGTTCCCAGTTGAAGGGAAGACGAGGCAAATGGGAGAGGTCATGTCAGTAAATGTTAGCCTACACAGGTAACCAGAGTAGATCCGTTCTCTCGCCTGCACAACCGCCTCGACACGCATGTCCACATCATCACTTTTGCTTTGCATTTTCACTTTGTTTGCATGTAATTCGCCCAAAAACCTCAGAGAAAGTGCCGTGTTTCTGTCCCCAGAAGTAGAGAAATTACATCATATGCATCATATTTTACCCCTTTAGCACCCGCCCTCAAACAAGACTGCACTGCCCAATTACTCTGCCTTTTGCATTTTTCAGCACGGCTTTAAGACTGAAGGAAACAGAAGAGGAATCTGTGCTTGCTAGTTCAGGCTAACAAGTTTGAGAACTCTTATTTTGAAATGGTGTATCATCCATATTGCTTATCATAGAGAATGCTACTGCGCATGAATCCCCATCACCAAAGAAGTGAAAATGCAAAACAAAATCGTGGCCGGGGACTGTATAATGCAAAGTGCAACATCATCACTAGATGGCAGTAATCCTTCACACTGTAGATTTAAGTATTGGAATGATTTGTTGAGTAACTCTTGTTCCTCACCTGTCCTGAGGTTAGAGGAGTTGGTTATTGCAGAAGGTGATGCCAAGCTGGTCTTAGACGTTACTGCGCAGTAGCCCACCCTGTGGGTGCTCTGGAGTACTGCACTCTGAGGAGTTCTTGGCTTTGTCCTTGTTGTTGTTGGGCTCATTGTCTTTTATGATGTCATACTGGCGACAAAACAAGGCAATCACCCCTGACAGGAAGGAGCAAACAGGAGAATGTGATAATTATGCTATTAGACTGATGCTAGTTATTAATTCTCTTTACCCCCTTGTGTTTTTCCTGCCTTCAGGCGTCATCATTATGTGGTGTACAGGAACGTCAAGAGGTGTGTGATTTCTGCACTAATCTGCTAGATGAGAAACTCAAATTTCCCTGTGGACGCTGTTCTTCATTTGTTTAATAATGACTGCAAATGATGTAGTGAATAAAGCATAAAAATATGGAGGGCAGGTTTGACAGCATCAAAATAAAATAAATAAATAAAATGTTCATTAGCTGAGAGGTTACAGCACTGTGTTGCCAAATCTTGAGCAACTTCAAATAGATTAATGCTGATGCTATTTTCACTCTGTAAGCTGCTACTTTGCCCCCTTTAAGTTTGATTAATGCTGTATGTATTTACGGTACACATTTTTGGGGCAGGAGCATCACATTATTCTATTTTCAGGCTTTTTTAGTCTTATAGTCTATATATGGTTGCAAGATGTCATCCCGTGGGGTCAAAATGATCATGAACGGTGAACAAAAATCCCAGAACTACACGGAGGGACCTGATGAATGACCTGCAGAGAGCTGGGACCAAAATAACAAAGGCTACACACTACACAGAGAGGGACTCAAATCCTGCAGTGCCAGGTGTGTCCCCCTGCTTAAGACATGACATGTCCAGGCCCATCTGAAGTTTGCCAGAGAGCATATCTATGATCCAGAAGAGGATTGGGATAATATCATGTGGTCAGAACTTTTTGGTAAAAACTCAACTCGTGTTTGGAGGAAGAAGAATGCTGAGTTGCATTCCAAGAACACCATACCTACGTGAAGTATGGGGGTGGAAACATCATGCTTTGGGGCTGTTTTTCTGCAAAGGGGACAAGACGACTGATCCGTGTTAAGGGAAGAATGAAAGGGGCCATGTATCATGAGATTTTAAGCCAAAACCTCCTTCCATCAGTGAGAGCATTGAAGATGCAATGTGGCTGGGTCTTCCAGCATGACAATGATCCCAAACACACCGCTCGGGCAATGAAGGAGTGGCTCCGTAAAAAGCATTTCAAGGTCCTGGAGTGGCAGAGTCAGTCTCCAGACCTCAACCCCATAGAAAATTTGTTGAGGGAGTTGAAAGTCCGTGTTGCCCAGCGGCAGCCCCAAAACATCACTGCTCTAGAGGAGATCTGCATGGAGGAATGGGCCAAAATACCAGCTACAGTGTGTGCAAACCTGGTGAAGACTTACAGAAAATGTTTGACCTCTGTCATTGCCAAGAAAGATTATGTTACAAAGTATTGAGTTGAACTTTTATTATTGACCAAATACTTATTTTCCATCATAATTTACAAATAAACTCTTTAAAAATCCTACAATGTGATTTCCTGGATTTTTTTTTCATTTTGTCTCTCATAGTTGAAGTGTACCTATGATGAAAATTACAGACCTCTTTCTAAGTAGGAGAACTTGTACAATCAGGGACTGACTAAATACTTTTTTGCCCCAATGTATATATACATAAAGTCTAGTTCCAGTTGTTAATTGGTAAATACAATAAAGCAGAACTGACTTGAGCCAAGACATACAGTTTGCACCGAAATGCATAGAAGGCGATATGAGTTTGATGTTATAGAGCCACGTGAAGCCTGCCTTCATTCATAAGAGATGAAAACATGTCAGAGCAGAGGGATGGATGCAGAGAGAGAGAGAGAAACATGGAGCAAACCGGAGTAAAGAGAATAATTCATGATGGCGGAGTGTGTGGAGGGTGGATGAATCTGGTCCAAACAGGCTTCTGTCTTGTGTTCTGCTTATGTCAGCTTGCACTCATCTGATTGCTGCAATACCACAGAGGCAAGACGGGATATCCCAGCATGCCTCACAGTCCCAATTACAGCTACAACAACAACAACCCATCCTTCACCTCCTTCATGTTTGAGTTTTTCACTATCCTGCATTAGTTTTTCTCCCCTTTTTTTGCAATTTGGTTGCTCAGTTTGAAGAGTGTTACTTTGTGTGTACGTAAGTGCACCCGCTGTCTGTAAACGTCACTCCTCCTCGCTCTCACGCTCATCGATAATTGGAGCGGGAGAAGCGGGCCTTGCGCTGTGACCGTATACGCTATATACAGTATTTGGGCCTTATTTGTCTCTAATTATACTGATAAAGTGGGTTAGGAAGAAGAAGTACTTCTGTGTGTAACCTGTGAAACTTTGCTGAGATGCACAAAAGAAAAAGAGCAACTTATAATGAGGGGTTTGTTGCATGTGAACGTGTTGTGTTCAGGCTCATTATGTAATGCACCAGTTGAGGGTTTTCAGTTTGTTAGGATGAATAACATAATACTCCTCTTCGTCAGACAAATCAATTTTCTGTGTCCAGATGAGCGTTAATATGTTCTGCCTCTTCGACTGAACTGCAGCTCCACAGACCAAGAAGGTGATTATCGCCCTGATTAGACCGAATACTGATTGACGTCACGCTTTCATTAACATCAAATTGATTACTATTGTAACATGTGATTCAGACCTTCTGCAGATGTTAAGAACTAAATGGGAAAGCTGTCATAGGTTCCACACTAACGTAATTATACTCGTCATAAAAGAGTTTAATGACAGACTGGTGTAATATTAACCATTAAAGGAGAGCTCTGGTCATTTACAACCTTGGCTCTATTTTTAGGGGTTTTTGGGGTCATCTTTTCACTTTGGACAAAAATTAGAATTTTGATCAGCACATCGGCTAGTTTATCAACAATTTTTAAAAGTAATTGTTTGATTGGCATCTTGAGGATTTTAAAACTAATAAATTATTTCCTGAAGCAGTTGTTTCATTTGGTGTTTCAAGCATTTCAAACCAGTGAATCATTTTTTAAGCACAATTCATTTAAAATTTGAGTTAATCTAGACTGTGAACAATTTTCTAAAGTAGCTGCCTCATTAACGATTTTCATTATTTTAAAAAAAGTGTCTAATTTTCGCAAGCAATTGTATGATTTTTTTGTGCATTTGCATCTGCAAAACAGTGAATCTTTTTGTGAAGCACGTGAAAGTTGCTGTTTCATTTACTATTCTAATAATTTTAAAATAAATTAAAATAAATTCTAATATATATATATATATATATATATATATATATATATATATATATATATATATATATATATATTATGGCAGGGGTGGTGGCCAAGTGGTTAATGCACTTGGTTTCAGTTTGGAAGGTTCCGGGTTCAAATCCCACCCCTGCCACATTTCTCCATGTAATGTGGAGTTGCGTCAGGAAGGGCATCCGGCGTAAAACCTGTGCCAATTCAACATGCAGATCCACCTTGGATTTGCTGTGGCGACCCCAAGTGCAAACAAGGGAGCAGCCGAAGGGACTTACTAGGGTTTTGTTTATTTATTTATTTTAGCATTTCCATGAATACATTTTTATTTAAGAAGTCATTCTTTTAAATTTCAAACATTTTAAAAACTGTGAACAATTTTCTAAGTAATAATTTCATTTATTGTTTTGACGATTTTAAAACATTTAATAAATTTTTAAAGCATTTTTTTGTTTAATTTAGAGGGTATTTTTCCCAAAAGAGTGATTTTTTTAAAAGAAGCCATTCTTTATACATTTCAAGCTTCAAAATTGTGAACAATTTTCTAAAGTAACTGTTTAATTTACTATTTTAAGAACTTTAAAACAGCAAATTATTTTCTGAATTGCTTCATTTAGCTTTGTTTTTTCCCCATAGGGTTTCTGTGGAGAACTGAAGGAGCCATGTTGGCAGCGTTTATTGGACTACATCACAATGAATCCACAAATTGATAAATAGGTGGCGCAAAAGACATCTGAACATACCTTTATCTTCATGTCCAAACTCTTTAATATAACAGGCTAACCCTCATTTTGGGTGTTTATTAAATCATATATTTGGGGAAAAATCACCCCCGTACAGTTGTCACACAGCAGGAAACAACAACCCCTGGCAGAAATTATGGAATCACCGGCCTCGGAGGATGTTCATTCAGTTGTTTAATTTTGTAGAAAAAAAGCAGATCACAGACATGACACAAAACTAAAGTCATTTCAAATGGCAACTTTCTGGCTTTAAGAAACACTATAAGAAATCAGGAAAAAAAAATTGTGGCAGTCAGTAACGGTTACTTTTTAGACCAAGCAGAGGGAAAAAAATATGGAATCACTCAATTCTGAGGAAAAAATTATGGAATCATGAAAAACAAAAGAACGCTCCAACACATCATTAGTATTTTGTTGCACCACCTCTGGCTTTTATAACAGCTTGCAGTCTCTGAGGCATGGACTTAATGAGTGACAAACAGTACTCTTCATCAATCTGGCTCCAACTTTCTCTGATTGCTGTCGCCAGATCAGCTTTGCAGGTTGGAGCCTTGTCATGGACCATTTTCTTCAACTTCCACTAAAGATTTTCAATTGGATTAAGATCCGGACTATTTGCAGGCCATGACATTGACCCTATGTGTCTTTTTGCAAGGAATGTTTTCACAATTTTTGCTCTATGGCAAGATGCATTATCATCTTGAAAAATGATTTCATCATCTCCAAACATCCTTTCAATTGATGGGATAAGAAAAGTGTCCAAAATATCAACGTAAACTTGTGCATTTATTGATGATGTAATGACAGCCATCTCCCCAGTGCCTTTACCTGACATGCAGCCCCATATCATCAATGACTGTGGAAATTTACATGTACTCTTCAGGCAGTCATCTTTATAAATTTCATTGGAACGGCACCAAACAAAAGTTCCAGCATCATCACCTTGCCCAATGCAGTTTTGAGATTCATCACTGAATATGACTTTCATCCAGTCATCCACAGTCCACGGTTGCTTTTCCTTAGCCCATTGTAACCTTGTTTTTTTCTGTTTAGGTGTTAATGATGGCTTTCGTTTAGCTTTTCTGTATGTAAATCCCATTTCCTTTAGGCGGTTTCTTACAGTTCGGTCACAGATGTTGACTCCAGTTTCCTCCCATTCGTTCCTCATTTGTTTTGTTGTGCATTTTCGATTTTTGAGACATATTGCTTTAAGTTTTCTGTCTTGACGCTTTGATGTCTTCCTTGGTCTACCAGTATGTTTGCCTTTAACAACCTTCCCATGTTGTTTGTATTTGGTCCAGAGTTTAGACACAGCTGACTGTGAACAACCAGCATCTTTTGCAACATTGCGTGATGATTTACCCTCTTTTAAGAGTTTGATAATCCTCTCCTTTGTTTCAATTGACATGTCTCGTGTTGGAGCCATGATTCATGTCAGTCCACTTGGTGCAACAGCTCTCCAAGGTGTGATCACTCCTTTTTAGATGCAGACTAATGAGCAGATCTGATTTGATGCAGGTGTTAGTTTTGGGGATGAAAATTTACAGGGTGATTCCATAATTTATTCCTCAGAATTGAGTGAGTCCATATTTTTTTTCCCTCTGCTTGGTCTAAAAAAGTAACCGTTACTGACTGCCACAATTATTTTTCCCGATTTCTTATAGTCTTTCTTAAAGCCAGAAAGTTGCCATTTGAAATGACTTTAGTTTTGTGTCATGTCTGTGATCTGCTTTTTTTCTACAAAATTAAACAACTGAATGAACATCCTCTGAGGCCGGTGATTCCATAATTATTGCCAGGGGTTGTATATACAGACCAAAACCAGGCTGTAAAACACATTTAATTATGCTCTAAAGTTGAACATGGATTTCAATGAAAACTTGCTGGTCTCAAGTCAAAGAAATGCAACTTCTTCTGGGTGGGCTTCATCTGAAACCACTGAAGTGTAACGCTTAGTTGAGACTATCAAAAACCTTGCTTCTGACATCACAATCTGTGGAATATGGGATACTATTACAAAGTAGTTGGGCAATGTAAGGAATTCTGACTCAGAATTAGCCAATTCTATTCTTTCAGTGAGATTTCAGACCAAGATTTTCCCAGAAGACAGTGGCTCCTATAAAGACAGAGTGACGAGGAGTAATTTTACCTGCCCACATGACGAGCACCACGACAATAATGATGAGCTCTCCCGCCCGTAGCTGGGCCGCCTGACCGACCTCCTTCATCGTCACCTCATCTGTAGAGACAAAGACACAGAGAACAAACACCAGTCTTAAAGTGTGATTTCCTCACTGTGACCTAAGTGAGACAGCAGGTCTACAGAGAAGACCGTTTGTCCTGCTGATGGTGCTCCGGCACCTGAAGCAGTCTGGACATTAAAGAGTCCAGACATCCTGGACTACAGTGTCCAGACATCCAGAGTCCAGACATCCTGGAGTACAGTGTCCCACTCTACAGGTTTCACTCCATATTTGTCCTTGAGAAACTCTGTGTTCCTCTTCCAGCCATGGTCACTTTACCTGTTTTAGAACTGAAGACTGTTTTGTTTTCACCTATATCTTCGAGGTCATGTGGACACATTTTACTAAAACGAATTTGTTTTAACAGCACTTAAAGTACAGTAACACCGGTGCCAATGTCAGCGATGCCTACAATATATTAATATTAAGATATTCTGGCAGTGTCCATTGAAAATATAAAATTGTAATAAAATTTTATGGTTTTTACTCCCGCCAAGACTGAACTATTTCATCAAAATTAATGGACATCCATTTGTGAAATGACTTCTTTCACAACATCATAAAAAAGTCTAATAAACACGGTGACTCAGTTGGTGGAGCCGAGAACTCCCAATCAAAGGCTTGGAATCCCAGTTGGAGCCAAGTGTTGAAGTGACCTGAGCAAGACACTCAATACCAAAATTGTTCAATCTTGGAGTTCAACAACTCCACATGAAGGGCAAAAAGAACATCGAGTAACAAGAATAAAAGGCTAAATAGATTTCGGTTTCTGTTGGAGGTCAAGTTTAAACTTTCACCATATTTTATAATTATCAGTACGTCTGTTTTTGTGTAACTGCGCTAATGATCAGAGAATCCACTCAAATAAGATACAAGAAAATGATAATCTCACTAGAGTAGGAATAATGATAATATTAATAACAAGCGCAATCAGAGATTTCTGATGTCTACCCATTTGAATCCAGATCACCTCCAAAATGCAGTGGAGCCTTCCATGACCTAATATCTATCTGTGGTGCAAATTTGGTGAGAATCCATTAATTAGTTTTGACATAATCCGTCAAAGCCTGTATAAAGGGAATCTTGATCCAGAATCCGGATCTGGATCACCTCCAAAATTGAATGGTTTCTTCCATACCCTAATATGTATCTGTGGTGAAAATTTTGTCAAAATCCATGCAGTAGTTTTGCCGTAATCCTACTAAAAGACAGACAGACAAATAAATAAATGCCGATGATTTTATTACTTCCTTGGCGGACGTAATAATAATGATGATGATGATGATGATGATGATGACCTTTAGGCATTTGCTACAGATGACAATCAACATTTGGAGCTCCTCAAAATAGACAAGACCTTCAGTAACAACATCTGAATGATGACTGAACTAAAAAAATAATGCACTAAGGCAGTCTTCAAAGTGAGGCACTCTTAAAACCATCCAGGATTTGAAATGAGAACTTGACATTAAGATCAAAGAGCTGTCGGACCGTCGGTGATAAGTACCCGTGGCAATACTGTGATGGGGTTGTGATCACATCATTTTTGCCACGTGTGTGAGAGAAGCATAAAAGAGGCAGCCTGAAACAGCCAGAGGCAGCTGGTAAAAAAAAAACTTGACACGAAGTGTATAAGAAGAGGCTAAATAACTCAGATGTGTAATCCCAAATGGTACATCTGTGGCTGAGCAGCTCGGGACTCAAAGAACAGACAGAGGGACTAATTATAGCAGCCCGAGATTAAAGCTTTGCCATCAGCATTCTGAATCCTCCATAATGCACTGAAAGCTACAATTCTTATGGGTCATTTGACCATAGAGTGTCAGGATGGCAAGTACTACGAGGTACTGATTATAGACAAAGAAATGACAGTGTAGCAGCGTAGATCCACTGGAGATATTTACAATATCAAGACTGATGCAGACACAAACACACGGTACAAAGACAGTGACAGTAGTAGAGGATCATGATGTTACTATCCACTCAGACGGTTAGGCAACAAGGGAGGAGACTAGGGATGGGTATTGATAAGATTTTATCGTTATCAATACCATTATCAATTCTGCTTTAAATCCGATTCCTTATCAATTCCCTTATCGATACCTCTTGTGAATTTTTTGTGTACTAAAAGTAGGCTTTACAGGTTTTCTATGTCAACAACATTTTATTGAGTCTTAATGTGAAAATGGTCACTGGATCCTTAAAGTCTGGACATAAATAAACTCTACACGGTGGATCCTTGATCTCTGGACATAAACAGAAATAAACAAAATCTGTAGTTTTTGTCAAAAGCATTTCCTTTCAGACATTATTGGCTTGAATGTCTTCTGAGCTGAGCTCTTACAGCTGGCTGTGCTGCACGTCAGGATGTAATTCATAAAGAATGCAGGACGTATCATTGTGGGAGGAAAAAAAAAACATTTTAGTCAATTGTAGTTTATTGTCTGTATTACAAGTTATTAATTCCGACAGAACTCTGTCTCGGCAGAGAGCCACGCAGCGTTTGGAGCTGTGCCTACGGAACAGACAACGATTCTCGTTTCTTGACTGCAACAAGACAAGAGTCCAAGTTAGTGACTTTAATCCACACAAAAGTGACTCATGATTGACATATTTTAACGGCTTTGAGAGGAGTTAAGAAGTGGACTTGGCGCTTCTGAAGAGCAATGAATCAAAGAACCAATGAGCCAGCAGAACGAAGCATTGCTTCATTGGTTCACGTTTCAAAGTGGAGTTTCCCGACAAAAACCCTCAAAAACAACGGCCGCTCTGAAGGACTGATAAGGGAAGACTATTGATATCGGTGAATCGAATCATTTCTTAACGATACTCAAAAAGAACCGGTTCTCGATACCTGACCCTAGAGGAGACGGTGCAAGTTTTCCTTGCAACCAGTTGCTTTCGCAGGTGTAACTAATGACCTCCTGACCTGAACTTAAACATGTGGTCATCTCTGAAATGACCTGCTGAGGTGATTGGGAGCAAGGGAAACCTGCTCTGTCTCAGCCCTTCATGGCACACTGTTGCCCAACATGACAATCTATACAAATCGAGGTGAACACACCCTGGAGACCATGGATAAAAGTACCAAAGAGAAGTCTTGTTGCTGGGTGCATTCTCAGGTGGCTAATCACACCAGTTCTTGCAAATGTATGTAAGTGAAGGGACTCATGGACAAAGGTGGTGCTGTTTTCCCAGCCCTTTGCATGTTGCATCTTCAGACTTACGCCTTTGAAGACTACTGGGCAGTTCTAAGAAAGGGTCTCCCAGTTTTCATGGTCAATGCCAAAGTCTTTCATTGAGGCTTTTAGTGTTTCTTTATGTTTCTTGTTCTCCGTGTGACTGAGGTCCAACTATGAGATCTCCATACAGGATGAAGTTGGGGAGATGCTCAGACATTCCCAACACGTCCAGCCTGGCACAGTTACGTCTTTTGTAACATTATGAATATGCTAGCCAAACCTGACTGTTCCAGAATCTCTCTGTCTGAGATCCTGTCTTAACATTTTACCTTCAGTTAAGCTTCACTGTGTGAGACAGCCCATGTCTTGGATGTGTGCGCGACAATTGGGAGGAAACTGCAAGAATATTACCACCCAGATCATCCACATATACTTTGCATTAATTATTCAAATTTTATTGGAAAATAAAAGAAACGACCAAAAATCCACAAACCAGCAACTGAAAGCAGTATTTGGTCATTTTATTTGACAGTACGGTTTATGCTTCAAACATCAGTTCTTATGGGTTCGGATTTGGTCGTCATCCTGTTATACATTTCCACTTGCGACTCGGGGAAGATTTTATATTTATTGTCTGAATTAGACGAGGTCATTGGTGTATTTGATCCGTCTTGCTGTCAGTTCTGCTGTTGCTATGGTGATTCCTCTGAGCTGAAATCTGGAGTTTGGCAGAGGAAAGGTTAGACGGTTCTAATATTAGCAGCTTCCATGTCACACGTTCGATGGACAGCATTCTGAATCTGATGAAGCAGGAAAGTTGCCGCCCAACTGTTTGGAGCAGATGTTGAACATCGATCTCTAGACTGAGGTATTTTATGCACAGATCCTTCTGAAAGACAAGACAATAGATGACTGCTGGGTAACTGCAAAGTCATTTTTGTGGCCGAGAGGATGTCTTCTTAAGGAGTGTGAAGCTGGCTTCATTTAGGGCGTTGAAGGAGATATGGGCCATTTGTTTTCCAGGTACAAGCACAAAGTGGAACATTATATCTGTGCAGAGTATTTGGAAGTTTTCTGACACATCTGCTGTTTTAGTTCAAACTGCATCAGGGGTTTTATTCACACACACACACACACACACACACACACACACACACACACACACACACACACACACACACACACACACACACACGTGTGTGTGTGTGTACACTGAAAAAGAGAATAGTTGAACCAACAAAAAAGCATTACAGTTGGTAAAACCTGAATGAATTAAGTTGTTTGAACTTGTTTGAAGTTAGATCAGCTCGAACTTAAGGTCCAACAACTTAATTCATTCAGGTTTTACCAATTATATATATATATATATATATATATATATATATATATATATATATATATATATATATATATATATATATATTGGAATGGCCACGGCTCCATGATGTGGTGTGATGTCCAGCAGCCCTTCAGTTCTGTGATGTCCAGCAGCCCTTCAGTTCTGTGCGTCTTTTGATTTGACCATAGTAAGTCCCTTTGGCTGTTCCCTTGACTTTATCTTGCATGACATCCTTCTCCTCCATCCTCCTGCATGCAAGGTAGGTTGGAGCCAGAAGGCATCATATAACGTCCATTGTGGTCCTCAATTTAAAAACAAAACAAAACATGAAATGCCTAAGTTCAGATCATAAGGACATGAGACCAGTGCCGCTGTGTGCATGGCCAGGGCTGCAGCAGAGCCAGGTCTGCTGGATGCACTTAGCCAATTCCAGAAGCAGCTGTTCCTCTCCGATCATCTCCGCTATTTTGGTGTGCTCCCAGTGCAGCTCATGTATGGCTCCCACGGCAATGACACGAATTGCGTTTCTCAGACTTTGCTGCTTCATATTTTTTCCCCTCATGTTTGTATTGTATGAAGGAAAAATATAAGCATTTATAAGTTTGAATCGTCTTCTTAAGGTCTAGAGGTAACCTTAATTCAAGAAGAGAGTGATTTTAGCACTTCTGCTTTAATAGCAATCAAGCTGCTGTTAAAAAATCAGTAAAAATGTTCATGTGTTCATGTGACTTTTCCTCACTCACACATTCTCCTGCGCTGATGATATATGATACCGACATGAGGATAACTGATCATTCTGTGCTCGGGCCTAAATACAGTACAAATTGGGGTTTTTTGTTAAAGCTATTTTTTATAATGCCGGTAAAGCTTTTTGCACGTCATTAAAATGCATCTGATCACGCTGCACAATAATCTAGAAACAATGTGAATCGCTACAATAAAAACTGAAGCAGCACAATTTCCAAAACCCAATATTTATGTTAATTGCCAAAACCTTTGACCATGACTGTGATCTACAATTTACGTCATATATTACACTACTTTTATGATCCCAAGGTATTTGGTAAACCCATTTATAACAGCAAAATAGATCAACCTCATGAATAAATGTGTATTCTGAACTGCTGTGAAAGCTGAACATTTTGATATTCAACACTCGGGCATGATACAAAAATAAAGCACCATTCAAGTGGAATTACTGAAGGTTTGGTAAAATTGAGAAAATACCCTTAGACACCCCCCCCAGAGGGTTAAAGACAGTGGCAGTTACCACTCCCACTGCTTGATTATTAATGAGGTGACTTTCTACAACCACCCCTTTGTGTGCAATTGGTGGATAAGCACTGGCACCAATGGGGAGGGTCTATTAGTCCTAGGGTCCACTCACATTGCACGTCATCACACAATTTCTATGAGGAGTGCAAAGATGGTCGATGGCTGGCTCGAAAGTCAGCAGAGTTAACTTTTCAGCAAACAAAGTAAGTTTCTATCTCATATCATTAAAAAGTTATTTATAATTTAGTAAAGCTTGGTCTTAGCCGTCGTATATGATGGCGTCGGCCCCAGAGGGTTAAAGCTCACAAATAAATGTAATACTTTCAAATAGCTAACAAACCAGATTCAGTTTTGTTCAATTTACAAAAATAAAACACATGATTCTGTTCACATACAATATTAATCACCTTTAATTGTACTCTTGTCTATAAATTTGTTGAATTGAAAATCAACAAATAATGGTAATTCACCATAATTAAATGTTTTTTTTTAATTGTGACACTTTTGTAACATCACTTAACCTACTTTTGTGCAACATATAGCCTACCATAAATGTAAAAACAACTTCAACATGCTCTCCTTAATACTAGGACTTGGATTATTGTTTGTACATTAGCAGGGACAATAAATAAAAGATATTTCTAGTTATTTTAGAGAACGCACTAAAAGCTTAAGCGACCTGCAACAGCAACTTTGTCAGAGTTTTAGAGACTAAATTAAAGGCCGAAATGTTCCAGCAATAAAAAAATTGTATTTTCCTGCTGATTGAAAAGCTGAAGTCAAAGCATTTTGATGTATAATAGATTGCTGCAGTGCTTTCAGGGTTACTCATATAGTATGTGCGGTTATTGCATTATGAGCCGATGCACACAGACGGATAGATTACCAGCAAGACAGAAACATAAGCAGACAGGCTGAAACACCAACAGGATGTGTGCTGGTTGCATTGTGCCTGCAGATACTAAATGGTGTCGGGATAATTAATACCTGCTTAGAGGGGAGGAGAGCAGTAATGGCTGGCAGATTTAATCAGGACAGCTAGCCAACGCTTCTGCATACACACAGACGAGATCATCAAAAACAGAGCGAACGCAATGAATTTGCCTGACAATATCAAGGCACACCCTCCTTCTTCAAATGCCCTCACACGGCCTAGAAAAAATAACAAATATTCTTACACAAATGGTGCTAAAAACTATAAGATATGAACTCATGGAGGTGACTGGATGTGCAACATGTCACAAAACACAAGGTTTGGATCTGATCGCTGTTTGTAGTTAGGGATCAGATCAAAAAGGGAGACAAATATAAAAATGGTAAATGGACTGCATTTATATAGCGCTTTTCCATCTGCATCAGACGCTCAAAGCGCTTTACAATAATGCCTCACATTCACCCCGATGTCAGGGTGCTGCCATACAAGGTGCTCACCACACACTGGGAGCACCTAGGCGATTAAGGACCAGATGGAAAAGATGGAAAAGCGCGATATAAATGCAGTCCATTTACCATTTTACCATTTATCCTCTGGTCTCAAGCCCAACGCTTAAGCACTCGACCATCACCTCCCCTTATATAACTTTGGTTTCCATTCTTTAGAGCAGTTAAAGAACAATGAAAATAAGGAATATTTGCCCACAAGCCTGAATGAAAAGAAGGTGTCTAATATTTAAATTTTTAAAATAAAAAAGAACTCTCTCTCTCTTTCTATGTATTAACACTGCTCAGATGCATCGAGATGGAACATGGTTTGTGTCAACCTGATCTCACGCAAAGTTTGTCATACTATCATGAAATTGAGTACATGTTTGCGGTTATTGTTAAGGTTAGTGTTAAAATTAGTAGTAGTAGTAGTAGTAATAATAATAATAATACATTTTATTTATAATGCACCTTTCATTAATAAAAATCTCAAAGTGCTACAGGAAAAAAAATCAGACCAAGGATAAACAAGAGAATAAAAACAGAAAATCTAAAGATAAAAACACTCAGCAGAATAGAATAAAACCAAAATAAAATAATAAAATTGAATAAAAAGACTAAAATGCAACAGACTGGAATTATTGAGACCTGTGATAGGCCTGTCTAGGTACGCCTTGAGGTTTTTTTCGTAGTGATCGAAGGTTGACTGTGTCACAAAATGTATCACAAAAATAAAAAAAACAAGAGACAAGGCTGGTTTGTGTCTGAATGATAACAAACTGAGCGACCTTTCTGTTGCACTTTGCGTGATGTGAGATCCAGGGTTTTTTTTTATTTTTTATTTTTAGCATTACAACTGCAGGATAACTTGGCCTTTGGGTGTCGTTAACTTCATCATCTTAGCCCAAACTAACCACAAGAGGAATTACTGACACCTTTGATTTCTGGCACAGTACTTTAAGACAGACAGAACTGTTTTTAACGGTGGATGTTTTTACAGTGTATATCACAGCTAAACCCATCATTGAATTCTTGACAGGCTCCCAGGTGAGGATGCTTCCCGGGAATACACTGCTCTGATATCTCCTGTTTCCTTTCTTATCACCTAACTGCTGATAAGCCGTGTTTTTTTTTTTTTTATGTATTTCCCTTTGAAGTAGCTGTTCTTTGTGGTGTAACCTCTCAAAAATTCTTGAAAGGGTAGTTGTAAAACAGCTAACTGATCATCTGCAGAGGAATGGTCTATTTGAAGAGTTTCAGTCAGGTTTCAGAATTCATCATAGTACAGAAACAGCATTAGTGAAGGTTACAAATGATCTTCTTATGGCCTCAGACAGTGGACTCATCTCTGTGCTTGTTCTGTTAGACCTCAGTGCTGCTTTTGATACTGTTGACCATAAAATTTTATTACAGAGATTAGAGCATGTCATAGGTATTAAAGGCATTGCACTGCGGTGGTTTGAATCATATTTATCTAATAGATTACAATTTGTTCATGTAAATGGGGAATCTTCTTCACAGACTAAGGTTAATTATGGAGTTCCACAAGGTTCTGTGCTAGGACCAATTTTATTCACTTTATACATGCTTCCCTTAGGCAGTATTATTAGACACCATTACTTAAATTTTCATTGTTACGCAGATGATACCCAGCTTTATCTGTCCATGAAGCCAGAGGACACACACCAATTAGCTAAACTGCAGGATTGTCTTACAAACATAAAGACATGGATGACCTCTAATTTCCTGCTTTTAAACTCAGATAAAACTGAAGTTATTGTACTTGGCCCCACAAATCTTAGAAACATGGTGTCTAACCAGATCCTTACTCTGGATGGCATTACCCTGACCTCTAGTAATACTGTGAGAAATCATGGAGTCATTTTTGATCAGGATATGTCATTCAAAGTGCATATTAAACAAATATGTAGGACTGCTTTTTTGCATTTGCGCAATATCTCTAAAATTAGAAAGGTCTTGTCTCAGAGTGACGCTGAAAAACTAATTCATGCATTTATTTCCTCTAGGGAGCAGGGGTGGTGGCCAAGTGGTTAATGCACTTGGTTTCAGTTCAGAAGGTTCCGGGTTCAAATCCCACCCCTGCCACATTTCTCCATGTAATGTGGAGTTGCGTCAGGAAGGGAATCCGGCGTAAAATTTGTGCCAATTCAACAAGCAGATCCACCTTGGATTTGCTGTGGTGACCCCGAGTGCAAACAAGGGAGCAGCCGAAGGGACTTTTATTTCCTCTAGGGTGGACTATTGTAATTCATTATTATCAGGTTGTCCTAAAAGTTCCCTGAAAAGCCTTCAGTTAATTTAAAATGCTGCAGCTAGAGTACTAACGGGGACTAGAAGGAGAGAGCATATCTCATCCATATTGGCTTCTCTTCATTGGCTTCCTGTTAATTCTAGAATAGAATTTAAAATTCTTCTTCTTACTTATAAGGTTTTGAATAATCAGGTCCCATCTTATCTTAGGGACCTCATAGTACCATATCACCCCAATAGAGCACTTCGCTCTCAGACTGCAGGCTTACTTGTAGTTCCTAGGGTTTGTAAGAGTAGAATGGGAGGCAGAGCCTTCAGCTTTCAGGCTCCTCTCCTGTGGAACCAGCTCCCAATTTACATCAGGGAGACAGACACCCTCTCTACTTTTAAGATTAGGCTTAAAACTTTCCTTTTTGCTAAAGCTTATAGTTAGGGCTGGATCAGGTGACCCTGAACCATCCCTTAGTTATGCTGCTATAGAATTAGACTGCTGGGGGGTTTCCCATGATGCACCCAGTGTTTCTTTTTATTCACCTCTTTTTGCTCTGTATGCACCACTCTGCATTTAATCATTAGTGATTGATCTCTGCTCCCCTCCACAGCATGTCTTTTTTCTGGTTCTCTCCCTCAGCCCCAACCAGTCCCAGCAGAAGACTGCCCCTCCCTGAGCCTGGTTCTGCTGGAGGTTTCTTCCTGTTAAAAGGGAGTTTTTCCTTCCCACTGTCGCCAAGTGCTTGCTCACAGGGGGTTGTTTTGACCGTTGGGGTTTTTCCGTAATTATTGTATGGCCTCGCCTTACAATATAAAGCGCCTTGGGGCAACTGTTTGTTGTGATTTGGCGCTATATAAATAAAATTGATTTGATTTGATTTGATAACCGGGATGGACATGATAAAACTGGGCGCGCTGCTCGCCGCTCCAGATAACAGCATCCTCTGCGTTTGAGAATGAGAACAAAACGCTGTACAGGAGGTGGAGAAGTTCTCAAAGAAAGAGCAGATTCTGTATTCTTTCTTGACTCCACCAGTTGACTGACAGAAGCAACTAGTGGAGTCAACCCACCACCACTTCTCACCATTTCCTGGAATTCAAATGAAGCTCGTGACTGGTGTCCTCACCTGGACTTTTGGAAGCCAGTTTCTCGGACTCTTTGGGCGTTCTGAAGAGGACAGGTTCGCTGGGGGGGCTGCTGCCTCCCATACTGATGCTTTGAACGTGGACGATGTACTCCGTGTCCTCGTCCAGATCCCACAAAGCGCAGGAGCGTGTGGTGGTGTTCACCTCCTGTATGAACCTCAGCATGCGCACGTCCTTCTTCTGCAGTCAAGTGAGGAACAGGAGAGAAATCAGGGCCGAGAGTCTGAGGCAGGAACAAAAGCAGACTTTATAATGTGATACTTTATTGATTTCTTTTTTGTTTTTTTTCTTTTTTTCTTCTTGGCATCGTCTCAGCAGAGCCTCCACAGCTCAGGGTTAAAACGACATATATATAAAAAACTACCTTAAGACTGACAGAAACTAAGCTGAATTGCAAATTTTACTTTAACTGTCACAGCTTCATCCCACTTGCTGAAAGCAAAGGATTTCAACTTGTTCTCAACTTTGACTGGATGCATCCTTTATTAAAATGTAGATTTATGTATGAAACTCTGATTAAAAAAAAGAAAAAAAAATACCCAGTTATCCTGCTGGCTATCCCCCCTTGTGAAACTCCAACACACTGCTTTCTGGTTGGAGCTGATATACGGTGCAAAATGCAAACATGCGCCTCTTGGTTGGTGTGTGGGGGGTGGGGTGGGGGTGGCACCTAAAATAAAGCTTCCTTGGAATTTTCTGCTCTCTAATTAAAGTTTAGAGAAAACCAGCCCATAAACTTTCCACTAGAATTTCACACTGTTTTACGGTTGGGGTTGATCACTCGGGTCAATTAGCTCCTGTTGGAGCAACATCAAGCGTCCTTAGTGGCACTTTAATTGAACAAGCGAGTAGAGAAAACCGTTTCCATTTGAAACAACGTGTCAACAAAATAATCACACGTCCAAAATACAACTAATCTGACTCAGTTGCAGTTGCATAATTGATCTGAGTCTTTAAAATTCCAGATTGTTTTCTGTTGGATGATTTGGTTACTTTGTTTGTTATCATAATTCAGCCCAATCCCAATACTCTATTGAGATTGGGCCTTACTCAAAATTTTAAGGACTGATTTTCACCAAACATGATGGAGGGACGGGGTATGGGCCAGGAAAGAATTTGAGCAGATCCACATGCAAGGGTATGACCAAAAATGTTCTTCCCCATTGATCAACCTTTGGTCTGTGCCAATAGGCCATTCAATGTGAATTCTATTTATTTGGTTGAGCTTCAACCTCCACCAGGAGGCAATTCATCCTCCTCCATCTTTCTGGTCAACTTTAAACCATTTCTAGGAAGGAGGTCCTTCAACTTCAACAAGGAGAATTGATGAAATGGGGGGGGGGGGGGATTCTTCTGGATCTGTTCCTGAAGAGGAGGACCATACCACACTGCCTGACCATACACATGCATGTGCTTCCATTCCATTCAACATCTCAAGTTCCAAAAGCACCTGCTGGGTGATGGCAAATCCAATGACAGGATCTCCCTCCAAGATTTCCCATGTGACCAACGCAGAGTTGACTTCAATCTCTTTAATAGTCACATTGAGCGGCGCTGACAGCAGGGTGTCTGACACACAGAAAAGACACGGCAAGAGACAATAATAAAATTAATATTCTGCAATTTAAGCTTCTAACATACAGAAAAATAGATCATCTGAACATAAATATTCCCCTTCTGAGGACTCCGTCTCTGTACCTATCATTGGACTCCATGTTCTATAAATGATTTGTACCTCCTTGTCGAACACCTACTCTTCTCCTCCCACAAACTAATCCTTCTCCTTTCATTAATAACAGGCCTAATTAACCACATGCAGGTCTCCTGTTGTTCCTCTTCAAAAGCTTTTCCAACTCATCTGACACAACACAACATTTTCATGTTGTTGCTTCTTGCACAGCTTCCTAACTTTGATCATGCATTTAGCAAAGATTTTATGCTACTAATCTGAGTGAGTGAGTGAGTGAGTGAGTGAGTGAGTGAGTGAGTGAGTGAGTGAGTGAGTGAGTGAGTGAGTGAGTGAGTGAGTGAGTGAGTGAGTGAGTGAGTGAGTGAGTGAGTGAGTGAGTGAGTGGAGTGTAACCACATTCTTTCAGACATGATAACTCCAGAACTAAGAGCACCAGGATGTTGTCATTTATTGTGTCACATGTTGGTATGTAAGAGATGATGTGATTAACATCTGATCAATGTTTGCATTGGGTAACATGTTTGAATACTGACTGACCGATTTTAAAAACACTTATTATGAATGCTGCTGGTTACAGAAGTACAAGCTGCTGCCTGCCTGTCTTGTCTTCTGTTTGGACACACTGGCTAGTGGCTTGTGATACCTGGTTATGACAGACAACAACAGAGATTAATATAGGAAAACAAAATATCATGATACCCAAACTATGTCAGTGCTGAAAATAGATCTGAGGATGTCTGTGCAACATATTACACGTCAAGTTTACTCAAACACTAAAGGAGCCGTCAAGAATTGTTGATGGGTGGCGAGTTCTTAAAAAGCTGAAAATCTTGGTGGTACCATGATGATTCCTGCTCAATGGACTACTTCCAGGTGTTGGTACAAAGAGGTCCTGACTACTTTATGACCTCACTAAGAGGCTGCCATGAAGCTACACAATGGATGCATGAAAGGGACAGACCTCTACACACATCTGTTAGAGACAGTAATGGTCAACAAAGATGTAGCCAAGACTGTTCATTCCACCACTTCCAACGTGTAGTCTCAAAATGGTACGAGAAGGCGTGAGTTCTCAAGGAGTTCCTGACAAATACATTCCAGCTTGGTAGGGTGATAGCAGAATGGGATGGTGAATGACTTGTGGAGGTGATGGTCTAGTGGTTAAGGTGTTGGGCTTGAGACCAGAGGATCCTTGATTCAAATCCCAACCTGACCGGAAAATCGCTAAGGGCCCCTGGGCAAGGTCCTTAATCCCCAAGTTGCTCCCGGTGTGTAGTGAGCACCTTGTATGGCAGCACCTTCACATCGGGGTGAATGTGAGGCATTATTGTAAAGCGCTTTGAGTGTCTGATGCAGATGGAAAAGTGCTATATAAATGCAGTCCATTTACCATTTACCATTTGTGTGTGTGTGTGTGTGTGGGGGGGGGGGGGGGGGGGGGGGGGGTTAAACTTCACCATGTTGGATGTTGAAATTGGTGGGACAGTACGATTAAAGATTAACCATGGAAAAATTCAAGACAGGTCACTGACTTCCCAGAACATCAGCAACTTCCCATCACAAGTCATTAACATCAAGAATAGAGTCCATTCCAGCACCTACTGTCCTGTGGGGTATTGTTGCAGTTCTGGTTTGGGTTGTAAATGTCTTTTTAGTTCTTAAGTAATGCCATCATTTAATTTAATATCACAATTTAGTAGTATCGGCACAAAAGTAAGGGCAGTGCAGCTGTTTAGTGGCACAAAGCAGAGAAAATCTACAGTGTGTGTGTGTGTGTGTGTGTGTGTGTGTGTGTGTGTGTGTGTGTGTGTGTGTGTGTGTGTGTGTGTGTGTGTGTGTGTGTGTGTGTGTGTGTGTGTGGGTGGGTGTGTGTGTTCACACGTCCAGTGGAATGTGTGTTTGTGTGTAATCTGAGACTAGTTCAAGGTCTTCAATGATCAGAGTCAGCGCTCTATTTCCCAAGAGACCCATTTCTAAAAGCAATGTAGGAGTCAGACCTTGACATTGCATTGGCAGAACACAATCACAGACACACGGACGCACACATACACACACACGCACACACACACACGGACGCACACACACACACACACACGGACGCACACACACACACACACACACGCACACGCACACACACACACGGACGCACACACACACGGACGCACACACACACACACACACACACGGACGCACACACACACACGCACACACACACACACACGCACACACACACACACACACACGGACGCACACACACACACACACATACGGACGCACACACACACACACGCACACACACACACAGACGCACACACACACACACGCACACACACACACAGACGCACACACGCACACACACACACACACACACACGGACGCACACACACACACACACACAGGGACGCACACACACACACGCACACACACACACACGCACACACACACACACACGGACGCACACACACACACACACATACGGACGCACACACACACACGCACACACACACACACGGATGCACACACACACACACACACGCACGCACACATGCACATTTCTCCACTCAGACTCAGAATAAGTCGATGTGTGAATATCAGAACAATTCAAGTTTTAATCAACGTCTAATTACCAATAAATAAAACACCATCAGTGGGATGCAGAATGTTATTTACTGTTCAGTGGGTAAAAACATTTGTGCAGTAATGTAGATGTTTTTCCTTATGAATGTCAGATGGCGTCAGTTGAAATGTAACATTTTCCGAGTTGTGTTCTGGGATGGAAAATGAAGCATTTGCATATATTATTGTTGTAATAGAACATTTTATTGCAAATGCTACATTTGAAATACTCACACGGTGACACTAAATGATTTGTTTTAATGTAACTGGTCTTATAAAGAGCAGATTTTTCTCTTGTTTCACCAAACACAAGCGTTCGACAACACCACTCCCCCCCCACACACACCCCAGTGCGTGCGCACACACACACACACACACACACACACACACACACACACACACACACACACACACACACACACACACACACACACACACACAAGCAATATGACTGACTGTGTCTCTGCATTTCTCCCATTAACATCAAATTTAATGAGTCCAATTTTCTTTTCCTGTTGGAGAATTTTGTTCTTTACTCTTAGAATCCTTTGACCGACACGGCTAGTAGGAAGTAGCATTGACCAGGCAATGCCTGTGGCTATCAGAAACTCTCCCTCTGATATCATAAACTTCAAACAAATAGTTCTACAATGAAATCAATATAATAAAAAGGTCCATTGTGGAAACACAGAGAGATCAGCATCCATTCTGAAGCCATTTGCTTTGCTGCAGAATCACTAAATTACTTCCTAATAGTATGTTCATCTCCAGCCCCAGGAAGCCAAATATCAAATCTCTTGAGGTTGACATAAATCCAACATAATCTTATCACCACAATTTGGGTTTTTCCAAAGGATATCTGTCATCTTTCTTCTTCAACACCGAGATCTTTTACACTTGAAATAAATGTTTTGCCTCAATACATTTAATAGATTTTTTTTTATCTAACCTTAACCACAACCACCCCCCACCCCGGATCCCTCTGCATCACTTTTCATTTTGTGCTCCCATCACGGAATGTCCAAAACAGCCCCAAGATATATTCGCCACATTTTATAGTGCAGTCAAACAGAACAGAATCAGATATGAATGTAGAATATGCAGATCGCCAATAAACAGTAAAAACAAATGAAAAAAGAACAGCTGCCAGTATAAAAAACAAGGCATCTGCTCCATTTCCAGTTTTATCACAACTGTTTGTTTTCAAAATGAGAAATACTTACAAGTATGAAATGTTCACTAAATATAATACTTGTTGAACGTGAGAGCAGTCATTCTTTTTTGGTTGGTCAAAGCAGGAATATAGAAAGTCACTGTTAGTTACATGTTTCGTGTTAAATAACAACTACAGTATTTTAATTTTTATTTCTTTGGCAACTTTAGTCATATTATAATATTGTTAGCAATCAAGCCTGTGTGCTGTACTCACCTTGGATAACTGTGTTGTATGAGAGCAATCCCATTTTCCAAAAAATTGCTGAAAAGGAAATACATGAGTATCAATGGGGCGGCTGAAGTAGACTTTGAAATGAACTGAAAATATAGCTTTGCTTTCTTCTACAATCCCTGGCAATAATTATGGAATCACCGGCCTCAGAGGATGTTCATTCAGTTGTTTAATTTTGTAGAAAAAAAAAGCAGATCACAGACATGACACAAAACTAAAGTCATTTCAAATGGCAACTTTCTGGCTTTAAGAAACACTATACGAAATCAGGAAAAAAATTGTGGCAGTCAGTAACGGTTACTTTTTTAGACCAAGCAGAGGAAAAAAAATATGGACTCACTCAATTCTGAGGAATAAATTATGGAATCACCCTTTAATTTTTAATCCCCAAAACTAACACCTGCATCAAATCAGATCTGCTCATTAGTCTGCATCTAAAAAGGAGTGATCACACCTTGGAGAGCTGTTGCACCAAGTGGACTGACATGAATCATGGCTCCAACATGAGAGATGTCAATTGAAACAAAGGAGAGGATTATCAAACTCTTAAAAGAGAGTAAATCATCACGCAATGTTGCAAAAGATGTTGGTTGTTCACAGTCAGCTGTGTCTAAACTCTGGACCAAATATGAACAACATGGGAAGGTTGTTAAAGGCAAACATACTGGTAGACCAAGGAAGACATCAAAGCGTCAAGACAGAAAACTTAAAGCAATATGTCTCAAAAATCGAAAATGCACAACAAAACAAATGAAGAACGAATGGGAGGAAACTGGAGTCAACGTCTGTGACCGAACTGTAAGAAACCGCCTAAAGGAAATGGGATTTACATACAGAAAAGCTAAATGAAAGCCATCATTAACACCTAAACAGAAAAAAACAAGGTTACAATGGGCTAAGGAAAAGCAATCGTGGACTGTGGATGAGTGGATGAAAGTCATATTCAGTGATGAATCTCGAATCTGCATTGGGCAAGGTGATGATGCTGGAACTTTTGTTTGGTGCTGTTCCAATGAGATTTATAAAGATGACTGCCTGAAGAGAACATGTAAATTTCCACAGTCATTGATGATATGGGGTTGCATGTCAGGTAAAGGCACTGGGGAGATGGCTGTCATTACGTCATCAATAAATGCACAAGTTTACGTTGATATTTTGGACACTTTTCTTATCCCATCAATTGAAAGGATGTTTGGAGATGATGAAATCATTTTTCAAGATGATAATGCATCTTGCCATAGAGCAAAAACTGTGAAAACATTCCTTGCAAAAAGACACATAGGGTCAATGTCATGGCCTGCAAATAGTCCGGATCTTAATCCAATTGAAAATCTTTGGTGGAAGTTGAAGAAAATGGTCCATGACAAGGCTCCAACCTGCAAAGCTGATCTGGCAACAGCAATCAGAGAAAGTTGGAGCCAGATTGATGAAGAGTACTGTTTGTCACTCATTAAGTCCATGCCTCAGAGACTGCAAGCTGTTATAAAAGCCAGAGGTGGTGCAACAAAATACTAGTGATGTGTTGGAGCGTTCTTTTGTTTTTCATGATTCCATAATTTTTTCCTCAGAATTGAGTGATTCCATATTTTTTTCCCTCTGCTTGGTCTAAAAAAGTAACCGTTACTGACTGCCACAATTTTTTTTCCTGATTTCTTATAGTGTTTGTTATGACTTTAGTTTTGTGTCATGTCTGTGATCTGCTTTTGTTTCTACAAAATTAAATAACTGAATGAACATCCTCCGAGGCCGGTGATTCCATAATTTTTGCCAGGGGTTGTAATTTAAAATTGGGCAGTACAATTTTTAACCCATTCTTCAGTTTTATGATTACTTACAGCATCTATTACCAAGGATATTAATATATATTTGTATGTGTTAATATATGTAATACATATAATTTCTATTGGAGAGTCAGTATCTACTTTTATTGTTTATTGTTTAATAAAATGTTGGGGCAAAAAGTATAGTAGTTGGTTTGGTTAATAATAATAATAATAATAATAATAATAATAATAATAATAATAATAATAATAATATCACTTCTGCTTTAGCCACATAGCATACAAGAAAGGCACACAATGTAGTTTCTGTAGGACATTTATACAGCATTGCTTGATTTTCATTGTATTCTATATTTTTGCTATGTTCAATGTTATTAATAAAATGTAGAAAATACTGACAATGCAAGGCCAGTATGCAACATCATCAATGAACAAAGTGAGAGGAGCTAAAGTCTAAAACTGATAGGGTTGATATGAAATGGTACATTTTAAAAAGTATGCCAAACTCGCCATTTTTCTTCAGACACTGTAGCCCAATGTACCAATAATTTAGCTAACTTTATCCCAGATTAATTTGAGAAGTATTGTTTCCACCATGGCTTTAGCTGAATTTTAAATAAAATATGTTATAATAACTTGTAAAATTTTATTTATAAAGCAATTTCAGGTTTAAAAAAATCAAAGTGTTTAAAAAAATCAAAACATAGCACTAAAAAGAATGATCTAACAACCAAAGGAACAAATTAAAAACCAAAAACACACACATCATACAAGCCAACAAATTCAAACAATTTTTATGAATAGTAATTATGCAAAGGAGAAAACAAATGTTTTGAAAGTGAAATTTCTAGCATCTGCAGGCAAACTGTTTCCCAGTGTAGGCGCATAACACAAAGGCTCTATAATAGACTGCAGAATTCAAGAACACAAAGTAAACCTGCTTTTTGAGAATGCAGAGCACAAGCTGGTACGTAAGGTTTAGCAGTTCCTTAATATTAGAGCGTGTACAACCAGTTTGTAAGTCAAAAACAAAACCTTAAAATCAGCTCTAATAGGAAGGCAGTGTAAGGAGGCTAATACAGATGTGATGTGGTCAAATTTTGTAGTCAGAGTTAAAACTCTAAAAGATGTCCTGAGCGCTTATGTGGCAAACCAATAATACATTTTAATAAACAGTAATAATCAAAAGCATTAATCAGTTTTAGTGCCACAGACAGGCATAATCATTGCAAAGTCAATACATATATCAAACTGAGCGGTCTAAAGCCACATTTATTAATTCTTCAAATATGGCACATTTTGGTCTGGTAAATTTTAGAAAACCAGTGAGTTTTTAAAACAAAATCTCACTGTTCTCATTGCTTTCTCCATTCTCTGTAGAAAAACTTCCCAGTAGTGGCTGTGACGATTCATTTTTTTTCTCTATCTCACTTATTTCTAACAGTTAAAATGCTGTAACTGTCACTACCCACATACTTCCATCCATCATTTATGTTGGCAAGATTAACAAAATATACACTAGATGGCACTGCAGCCCATCTTGATAATATCAGACAACATCAAACATGGTGACGGTCAAAGACGTAACAGAATTTGTACTACAAAAGCATATGCAGTATTGTTTATGAAGGTTGCCTGTGCAGCCAGTAAATACACCACTCTCTCTCTCTATATATATATAGAGTGGTGTATTTACTTACTATTTATATGATCTCTGACCTCTACTGGTGGTTGGCTCTCACTGCGGTATTGTATCACTTCCTGTTCCGGAGCACAGTGGTGTTTTGCTGTATCTGTTAGCTGTTTAATCTGCGCAGTTAGATTGATCTAGTTAACTAGATAACGATTTGTTTCACAGTGTAATCTTCATGTGCCTTAACTAAAGCACTCCCTCTGCTGAATCACCTCTAAATTATTTACACATTATTCACTTTGCGTGTTTTTAGGAATCTGCTAGCTTAGCGCAGCTACTAGCTCTTAGCCGGTTTAGCATGGCGGCTTCTCCTGTCTCTCCGGCACTTTTCTGCTCTGGGTGTGAAATGTTTAGTTATTCCTCGGCCTCCTTTAGCAGTAATGGTACTTGTAATAAGTGTAGCTTATTCGTAGCTTTAGAGGCCAGGCTGGGTGAATTGGAGACTCTGCTCCGCACCTTGGAAAATCCTACAGCTAGCCAGGCCTCTGTAGTCAGTGCGGACCAAGGTAGCTTAGCCGCCGTTAGTTCCCTCCCGGCAGATCCCGAGCAGCCGGGAAAGCAGGCCGACTGGGTGACTGTGAGGAGGAAGCATAGTCCTAAACAGAAGCCCCGTGTACACCCCCAACCCGATCACATCTCTAACCGTTTTTCCCCACTCGACGACACACCCACTGAGGATCAAACTCTGGTTATTGGTGACTCTGTTTTGAGAAATGTGAAGTTAGCGACACCAGCAACCATAGTCAATTGTCTTCCGGGGGCCAGAGCAGGCAACATTGAAGGAAATTTGAAACTGCTGGCTAAGGCTAAGCGTAAATTTGGTAAGATTGTAATTCACGTCGGCAGTAATGACACCCGGTTACGCCAATCGGAGGTCACTAAAATTAACATTGAATCGATGTGTAACACTGCAAAAACAATGTCGGAGTCTGTAGTTTTCTCTGGGCCCCTCCCCAATCGGACCGGGAGTGACATGTTTAGCCGCATGTTCTCCTTGAATTGCTAGCTGTCTGAGTGGTGTCCAAAAAATGAGGTGGGCTTCATAGATAATTGGCAAAGCTTCTGGGGAAAACCTGGTCTTGTTAGGAGAGACGGCATCCATCCCACTTTGGATGGAGCAGCTCTCATTTCTAGAAAGTCTTACACACCTCTCTGCAGCTTCTCTCCCCCTGCCATCCCCTCATTACCCCATCCCCGTAGAGACGGTGCCTGCTCCCAGACCGCCAATAACCAGCAAAAATCTATTTAAGCATAAAATTCAAAAAGAAAAAATAATATTCAACTGCACCACAGACTAAAATAGTTAAATGTGGGCTATTAAACATTAGATCTCTCTCTTCTAAGTCCCTGTTAGTAAGTGATATAATAATGGATCAACATGTTGATTTATTCTGCCTTACAGAAACCTGGTTACAGCAGGATGAATATGTTAGTTTAAATGAGTCAACACCCCCGAGTCACACTAACTGCCAGAATGCTCGTAGCACGGGCTGAGGCAGAGGATTAGCAGCAATCTTCCACTCCAGCTTATTAATTAATCAAAAACCCAGACAGAGCTTTAATTCATTTGAAAGCTTGACTCTTACTCTTGTCCATCCAAATTGGAAGTCCCAAAAAACAGTTTTATTTGTTATCTTCTATCGTCCACCTGGTCGTTACTATGAGTTTCTCTGTGAATTTTCGGACCTTTTGTCTGACTTAGTGCTTAGCTCAGATAAGATAATTATAGTGGGCGATTTTAACATCCACACAGATGCTGAGAATGACAGCCTCAACACTGCATTTAATCTATTGTTAGACTCGATTGGCTTTGCTCAAAATGTAAATGAGTCCACCCACCACTTTAATCATACCTTAGATCTTGTTCTGACTTATGGTATGGAAATTGAAGACTTAACAGTATTCCCTGAAAACCCCCTTCTGTCTGATCATTTCTTAATAACACTAATAACATTTACTCTGATGGACTACCCAGTAGTGGGGAATAAGTTTCATTACAGTAGAAGTCTTTCAGAAAGCGCTTGTTGTGGGCTGGGGTGTTTGGCTGTCTTTGTTTTTGTTTTCTGTTTCTCCCTCCAGGTGGTATGCGTTCAGGACTGAGTGGCTGACGTGTGGCTGAGTATTAGGACCTCACCCTGAACATCTGAGGCTTGTTATCACGTGCAGGTCATCAGGACTCACAGCTGTGGTGTATCTGTCTTGATCAGAGCTTGCTGCACTTAAACCTTGAATGCACAGTGTGTGATTGCCAGAGACTCGACCTTGTGAGCAGACGTGTGAGATCGACGTCAGGAGAACAATCTCACCATTACGGATGCAGAGACCGCTCCAGGTTTGACGCCACAGTCTGTGAAGGAGGATTGGGTGAGGTCTCACGCTCTTCAGCACACTTCCTGAGGTAATTTGGTTTTGGTGACTTTCATGAAGTAAGGACAGTGGATTTGGTGTCCCTCTCACCTTGTTATATTGAGCTGTTACGCTATGCTAATCGCCTAATCAGCTTCTGCTGCAGTGGAGATTTGAACTGAGTTGTTCCGTGCCTGCAGGGTGAGAAGCTGAGTTATATTAAAGCCAGGAAGTGTTTGCTCATTTTGTGCACCTTTGAGCTGTGTCTCTCTGTCTGGAGAGTGTTGAACTCACCTCATGATTTCTTCCTTCACAGACTCGGTTTGTCGCAGCCGCCTGGGGGGGTGTCGGCGGGGTCCCTGGGTCTGAACTGCTGTGGCTCCGGACCATTTGCGCCTTTGTGTTTCCACCTCACCAGACCGCAGACTTTTTGGGTTGTTTATCACTCCACTTACTATTATGTTTATTAAATTCTGTTACCTTTTGAACCGTGCTCTGCTTATTTTATGCTGGGTCCTGTCAAACGCTGGGTCGGTGCTCCGACCGCGTCCGACACATAACAGTAGTCTCTGGCCAAACATCACGGACCCAGCGACAGCAGAGTCGGTACCGTGCCGGGAAGGCGGCAGCAGATGTTGGAAGTTATCCGGGATCAGTTGCGGGTGCTCTCCGCCCGGGTTGTGCGTGTCAGTGAACCTAAAATTGAATAATAGTTTGAACTCTCTTGCAGCCGTGTTCCTGTGGTGTTGTCTTATCTATGGGATTGGCGTAAAGTGTGATCAGTGACGGCTTTGCTTCACACTCCAACCAGATAAGAGGTTAGACGGGAGCTGCATGAGTGTGTGATTGGAGGGTGAACGCGCACGGTGGAGTTCTGCAGCACGGGTCGCTTTACGTCCTGCTGTTACAGATGTAGCCCTGTCTCCCCGGGTGAAGATAGCTACTACGTCTGTTGTATCAGCTCCGGATTTATTAGTTACATCACACTTTAGCTGTATGCTACACGTAGCCGCTCACAATTAAAGCAGCGTGTGTTGAGTTTACTCGGTTGCCACAGGGCTTTTTATTTTTAGCACTCTGGCTCCCCCTGCTGGTGACTGAGCCACATTACTGTCACAGCTCTTAAGGTAGAACATAAATGTTCCATTTGTTTGAGCTTGATGGTATAAGTCACTTATTAGTTAGTTTCTTGTTGGTTTATTAATTGTGGGGTTTTATATGTGTGATTCAAATTGTTTTTGTGTGGGTTTTAAGCACTGTCAGTGGTCTGGTGGCGTGAAAATACAGGCTGTCTGGAGCATAGTTGGACCCAAGTGACTTTATGTTTGTTATGTTAGTCTTTTTTTTTTATTTCTTTTGGTTTCACCTCCCAGGGTTTGATGGGACGGTCCTCTGGGGGGTGATGGGGGGGGGGGTAAATGGGTTGTTTTTTTCTTTTTCTCTTTTTTTTTTGTTTTTGTTGTTCCCTCTCTTCTCCTCCGGCTCCAGCCGTTTGAGCCGTACGTTGTCGGCGTTGCTGGAGTGGTGCAGTTTGGTTGTGCTGGGCGTTTCCCAGATGACCTCTGCACCCGGGAGGGGGGTGGTTTGGGGGCACTCCTTTTTTTGTTATTTCCCTGTCTTCTCCTCCGGCCCCAGCCGTTTGAGACGTACGTTGTCGGCGTTGCTGGGGTGGTGCAGTTCGGTTATGCTGGCCGTTTCCCAGATGACCTCTGCACCCGGGAGGGGGGGGTTAGGGGTGTTTTTTATTTTTTGTTAATTCCCTGTTCCACCTCCGGCTTCAGCGCGCCTTTGAGCCGTATGCCATCAATGTAGCTTAGGTTTGGGGCAGTGGTATATACCCGCAGCTGATGGCTGGTTTCAAAGTCGGAGGGGTGGCGCCGTTTTGTGCCATACGCCATTACCACTGTTCCAGTCCTCCCGGGTGACTTTTGGGGTATAGTCATGGTTGGTGACACTGGACATACTTCCAGTTTCCCCTGCGCTGAGGGGGTGGGGTTGGGGTTGTTGTTTTGTTTGTTTGTTTTTTTTCCCCCCAGTTTCCGCCCTCAGGGTGTGACTGTGGTGTCCTCTGGGGGGGAAATGACTGTGGGACCATCTAGCTGTACACGGCCGGGGCTGCGTCTGTTGTTAGTCATGGGGGGTGTCTACTGGGGTTTGATGGACCGGTCCTCTTGGAGGCACTGGGAGCCCTCCTGGGTGACTTTGGATCCCAGAGGGACCTCGGCTGTGGTTATTACTCCTGGAGCTGGCGGGATGTCCTCTGGGGGGTGTTGGTCCCTACATGTCGTCCGGGGGGGGTTAGATTTTTTTTTTTTTTTGCAAGCTTAAGTTTGGGTTGTGGTGTTATTTCTTTTCTCCTCTTCCCGGGGTTTGATGGGACGGTCCGGGTTGGTATGGTTGTTTGTGTTTTTCCTTTTTTTTCTTTCCTCCCAGTTTGCACCCCTGAGGTTTGGTTGTGGCATTCCCTGGGGGGGGGTTATTGTTTTTTTTTTCTTTTTGTTTTATGACTAAGCAGACTCTAAACATAGTCAGAAGAAGGCTGAATGTACAGGTTTGAGAACTCCTGGCCAAATCTGAGCAAAGTGAATGACAGAAGCAAGAGTTGACAGAAACGAATGCAAAGATGCAGTCAGAGGTGGAGACTCTAACAGGTTTGCTAAATGAAACAGAAGGCAAGACCATCAAATTCAACAAAAGATATCTCTCCACTGGAGTGTCAGCTGCAGGATACTCAGGAGCTGCTCCAAGAGGAAATCCATTAGGCACCTTCCCTCTCCATCCACCTAGGGCAGATGGAGGATGAGGAGAATATTTTGTGGGAGATGCTGAAAGAAAAGGAAGAGAACAAGAAGACTGTGGAGAAGCCAGTTTCTACTCTCTAGACTCAGCTGGCTGAAAGGAAGACAAAGGCAGGATAGGATGCCTTGTCAGTAGAGGGGGCTGAAGAGGGCCTCAAGTGAGTCCAATGGGAGTTTAGATGGTGTTCAGCAGCAGCTGGAGTAGAAAAGTTCAGCCTATGGACAAACTGGATAAGACAGAAATCCATTTGCCGCAAGAGTTGGATGACCTCATGGTGGACCAGGACCACCTTCGGCAGATTGTCTCCAATCTGGAGAGGAAACAAAAAAAAAGTCTGACCAGATGTGGGCCAAAGAGAAACGTATTGCTGCTCTATATGCAGAGGAGTATGATCGTGCTGAAGCGGAGGCCAGGGAGAAGGAGACAAAGGTGTTGACTCTGGCAAGAGAGTTAGACTCTTACAGACCCGAAAGATGAACTTGACCGATTTAATAAAGTGCTCAAGACCAAGACGGATCACTTTGGAAAGAGTTCACAGTTTGGAGAGGTCCAAGCGTGCCATGGAGCAGCAACTGGAGGAGATGAAGATTCAGCTGGAGGAGCTGGAGGATGAACGCAGGCAATGTTTCCAGGCCCACTCTGCCAAGAAGAAATGGGAGCTGGATCTGGGAGGGCTTGAAGGCCTTCTTGAAGATGCTAATGAAAATCGAGATAATGTTTTATAGCAGCTGAAGAAACTGCAGGCCCGAATGAAAGACCGGATGAGAGGACTGGAAGACTTGCGAATGTCCAGGGATGAAGCAGTTAATGATGCTAAAGACAGTGATAAGAAGCTTAAAGCCATGGAGGGAGACATGCTACACATCCAGGAGGAGCTGTCTACTGCAGACCGGCTCAGGATGAGATCTATAGTCTCAACACAGAGTTCCCTGTTGGCAGAGAAGAGGCGGCTGGAAGCTCGTATCATCCAGCTGAAGGAAAAACTAGAGGAGAAGCTCAACATTGAGAGGGTCAATGACCGCATGATGAGATTCACATGAGGTTGAGCAGCTGACGACGGAGCTGTCTTCAGAGCGCAGTAACACTCAGCTCTTGGAGACAGGCTTTCCCAGCTGGATCATCAGCACACGGAGCGGAGACTGAAACTGCAGGAGGTGTTTTTTGCTCCCAGCCAACATTCCAGCCATGGTCCCTGGAGGGGGGTGTTTTTCCTGGCCCAGGTTCGTGTGGTCGCCGGGAGGCTTCCTGTGAGGGTGGGGTACTGTTGTGGGCTGGGGTGTTTGGCTGGCTTTGTTTTTGTTTTCTGTTTCTCCCTCCAGGTGGCATGCGTTCAAGACTGAGTGGCTGACGTGTGGCTGAGTATTAGGACCTCACCCTGAACACCTGAGGCTTGTTATCACGTGCAGGTCATCAGGACTCACAGCTGTGGTGTATCTGTCTTGATCAGAGCTTGCTGCACTTAAACCTTGAATGCACAGTGTGTGATTGCCAGAGACTCGACCTTGTGAGCAGACGTGTGAGATCGACGTCAGGAGAACAATCTCACCATTACGGATGCAGAGACTGCTCCAGGTTTGACGCCACAGTCTGTGAAGGAGGATTGCGTGAGGTCTCACGCTCTTCAGCACACTTCCTGAGGTAATTTGGTTTTGGTGACTTTCATGAAGTAATGACAGTGGATTTGGTGTCCCTCACACCTTGTTATATTGAGCTGTTACGCTATGCTAATCGCCTAATCAGCTTCTACTGCAGTGGAGATTTGAACTGAGTTGTTCCGTGCCTGCAGGGTGAGAAGCTGAGTTATATTAAAGCCAGGAAGTGTTTGCTGATTGTGTACACCTTTGAGCTGTGTCTCTCTGTCTGGAGAGTGTTGGACTCACCTCATGATTTCTTCCTTCGCAGACTCGGTTTGTCGCGGCCGCCTGGGGGGTGTCGGCGGGGTCCCTGGGTCCGAACTGCTGTGGCTCCGGACCGTTTGCGCTGCTGAGAGTGTGCCGTGTTTCCACCTCACCAGACCGCAGACTTTTTGGGTTGTTTATCACTCCACTCACTATTATGTTTATTAAATTCTGTTACCTTTTGAACCGTGCTCTGCTTATTTTATGTTGGGTCCTGTCAAACGCTGGGTCGGTGCTCCGACCGCGTCCGACACATAACAGCGCTGTAACTAGGTTTAAGGATATGATTCCTTCTTTATGTTCTCCAATGCCATATACCAACACAGGGCAGAGTAGCGACCTAAACTCTGTGAGTGAGATAGATTATCTCAACAATAGTTTTATATCCTCATTGAGGACAACTTTGGATGCTGTAGCTCCTCTGACAAAGAGAGCCTTAAATCAGAAGTGCCTGACTCCGTGGTATAACTCACAAACTGGCAGCTTAAAGCAGATAACCTGTAAGTTGGAGAGGAAATGGCGTCTCACTAATTTAGAAGATCTTCACTTATCCTGGAAAAATAGTCTGTTGCTCTATAAAAAAGCCCTCCATAAAGCTAGGACATCTTACTACTCATCACTAATTGAAGAAAATAAGAACAACCCCAGGTTTCTTTTCAGCACTGTAGCCAGGCTGACAAAGAGTCAGAGCTCTATTGAGCCGAGTATTCCTTTAACTTTAACTAGTAATGACTTCATGACTTTCTTTGCTAATAAAATTTTAACTATTCGAGAAAAAATTACTCATAACCATCCCAAAGACATATCGTTCTCTTTGGCTGCTTTCAGTGATGCCGGTATTTGGTTAGACTCTTTCTCTCCGATTGTTCTGAGTTATTTTCATTAGTTACTTCCTCCAAACCATCAACATGTCTATTAGACCCCATTCCTACCAGGCTGCTCAAGGAAGCCCTACCATTAATTAATGCTTCGATCTTAAATATGATCAATCTGTCTTTATTAGTTGGCTATGTACCACAGGCTTTTAAGGTGGCAGTAATTAAACCATTACTTAAAAAGCCATCACTTGACCCAGCTATCTTAGCTAATTATAGGCCAATCTCCAACCTTCCTTTTCTCTCAAAAATTCTTGAAAGGGTAGTTGTAAAACAGCTAACTGATCATCTGCAGAAGAATGGTCTATTTGAAGAGTTTCAGTCAGGGTTTAGAATTCATCATAGTACAGAAACAGCATTAGTGAAGGTTACAAATGATCTTCTTATGGCCTCAGACAGTGGACTCATCTCTGTGCTTGTTCTGTTAGACCTCAGTGCTGCTTTTGATACTGTTGACCATAAAATTTTATTACAGAGATTAGAGCATGCCATAGGTATTAAAGGCACTGGGCTGCGGTGGTTTGAATCATATTTATCTAATAGATTACAATTTGTTCATGTAAATGGGGAATCTTCTTCACAGACTAAGGTTAATTATGGAGTTCCACAAGGTTCTGTGCTAGGACCAATTTGATTCACTTTATACATGCTTCCCTTAGGCAGTATTATTAGACAGCATTGCTTAAATTTTCATTGTTACGCAGATGATACTCAGCTTTATCTATCCATGAAGCCAGAGGACACACACCAATTAGCTAAACTGCAGGATTGTCTTACAGACATAAAGACATGGATGACCTCTAATTTCCTGCTTTTAAACTCAGATAAAACTGAAGTTATTGTACTTGGCCCCACAAATCTTAGAAACATGGTGTCTAACCAGATCCTTACTCTGGATGGCATTACCCTGACCTCTAGTAATACTGTGAGAAATCTTGGAGTCATTTTTGATCAGGATATGTCATTCAATGCGCATATTAAACAAATATGTAGGACTGCTTTTTTGCATTTGCGCAATATCTCTAAAATTAGAAAGGTCTTGTCTCAGAGTGATGCTGAAAAACTAATTCATGCATTTATTTCCTCTAGGCTGGACTATTGTAATTCATTATTATCAGGTTGTCCTAAAAGTTCCCTGAAAAGCCTTCAGTTAATTCAAAATGCTGCAGCTAGAGTACTGACAGGGACTAGAAGGAGAGAGCATATCTCACCCATATTGGCCTCTCTTCATTGGCTTCCTGTTAATTCTAGAATAGAATTTAAAATTCTGTTTCTTACTTATAAGGTTTTGAATAATCAGGTCCCATCTTATCTTAGGGACCTCATAGTACCATATCACCCCAATAGAGCGCTTCGCTCTCAGACTGCAGGCTTACTTGTAGTTCCTAGGTTTTGTAAAAGTAGAATGGGAGGCAGAGCCTTCAGTTTTCAGGCTCCTCTCCTCTGGAACCAGCTCCCAATTTGGATCAGGGAGACAGACACCCGCTCTACTTTTAAGATTAGGCTTAAAACTTTCCTTTTTGCTAAAGCTTATAGTTAGGGCTGGATCAGGTGACCCTGAACCATCCCTTAGTTATGCTGCTATAGACTTAGACTGCTGGGGGGTTCCCATGATGCACTGAGTGTTTCTTTCTCTTTTTGCTCTGTATGCACCACTCTGCATTTAATCATTAGTGATTGATCTCTGCTCCCCTCCACAGCGTGTCTTTTTCCTGGTTCTCTCCCTCAGCCCCAACCAGTCCCAGCAGAAGACTGCCCCTCCCTGAGCCTGGTTCTGCTGGAGGTTTCTTCCTGTTAAAAGGGAGTTTTTCCTTCCCATTGTCGCCAAGTGCTTGCTCACAGGGGGTCGTTTTGACAGTTGGGGTTTTTCTGTAATTATTGTATGGCTTTGCCTTGCAATATGAAGCGCCTTGGGGCAACTGTTTGTTGTGATTTGGCGCTATATAAATGAAATTTATTTGATTTGATTTGATATATACGAGGTCTGTCCAAAAAGTAACAGACCTTTTTTTTTTTTCCAAAAACTATATGGATTTGTATCACTTGTGATTGCATCAGCCAAGCTTGAACCTTCGTGCGCATGCGTGAGTTTTTCCACGCCTGTCGGTTGCGTCATTCGCCTGTGGGCAGGCTTTGAGTGAGCACTAGTCCACCCCTCCCGTCGGATTTCTTTTGTTTGAGAACTTGCTGAGAGGCTGCCGCTTTGCTCCATGAAATTTTTTTCAGAAACTGTTAGACAGGCAGTTGGAAACCATTCGATAGATTCAGTTGGATATCGGTGAAGATTCTGTCAGCGTCATGTGGATTATGGACTGTTAAAACCTTTTTAAAGACGGCCCACAGCGGCGGAGGGTGCGCGGCGCGGCGAGCGGCCATCGACAGGCTGGAACGACCAGATCATTTCTAAACTGAATGCTGTGTTGATCCGAGACATCATGTGACTACCACAGAAATGGCAACAGAGCTGGACATAGCACTTTTGCGGCACATTCCACTGTTACAGGAGATTTTGTAATGAAAGACGTGTGGAGGATTTCGCGCATCGGCACGAAGCAGCTCAGTACGCGCGCAGCAAAAAAAAAAAACACCTCCGTGTTGGAAACCATTCAGAAGATTCAGACGGCTTTCGATGGCTTTCAGTCGAGTGAGTATCCGAGAAATTGTGTAACAGCTGGACATGCCGCAACATGTCCTGTGAGACTTCCAAGATGGAGGTGTTTTTTTGCTGCGCGTCCTGAGCTGCTTCGTGCCAACGCGCGAAATCCTCCGCACGTCTTTCATTACAAAATCTCCTGTAACAATGGAATGTGCAGCAAAAGTGCTATGTCCAGCTCTCTTGCCATTTCTGTGGTAGTCACATGATGTCCCGGATCAACACAGCGTTCAGTTTAGAAATGATCTGGTTGTTCCAGCCTGTTGATGGCCGCTCGGCGCGCCGCGCGCCCTCCGCCGCTGTGGGCCGTCTTTAAAAAGGTTTTAATAGTCCATAATCCGCGTGACACCGACAGAATCTTCACCGATATCCAACTGAATCTATCGAATGGTTTCCAACTGCCTGTCTCTAACAGTTTCTGAAAAAAATTTCATGGAGCAAAGCGGCAGTCTCTCAGCAAGTTCTCAGACAAAAGAAATCTGACGGGAGGGGTGGACCAGTGCTCATTCAAAGCCTGCCCACAGGCGAATGACGCAACTGACAGGCGTGGAAAAACTCACGCATGCGCACGAAATTTCAAGCTTGGCTGATGCAGTCACACGTGATTCAAATCCATATAGTTTTTGAAAAAAATAAAAAGGTCTGTTACTTTTTGGACAGACCTCGTATATTCTTTATTCTGCTGTCACGTCAGACAAACACACCTCCACTTTCACAAACCCATTTGTGTATTACAAACAGGATGGTTTTAGATTTATAGTGTTTTGCTGGTATTTTGAGTTTGTGGTGAATTTTTGTTACTCCGAAGACCACTGACCTTATCACTCCTATTCAGTCCTTCTGACAAACAAAGCAATTTGTCACAAACAATGCAGTTATCAAAGGTGAGTAGAGAATCAGTGCTAACAATGTTTGAAATTACAGTGACCAAGAAAAGCCATGACACAAACAAATGCAGAAAACACAACTGCAAACAAGCAAAAACACGTGCATCAATTCTACAACAGGTCATTGAAATGAAAATATTTTGCAACCAATTAAATCCAATTTTTCATGTTTCTTCTTCTATGTTTTATTTCAACTTGATCACATCATAGATTGTGAAATAAAATGACGTCAAGGCTCGGCTCTGAGCTCCTTCTTGTTTGAAATGGTGATGGACAGGTTGACGGATCAGATCACTCTCCACAGACTATGATGTTTGCTGATGACATTGTAGTCTGTAGTGAGAGTAGAGAGCAGGTGGAGACTAACCTGGAGATGTGGCGATATGCTGTGGAGAGAAGGGGAATGAAAGAAGGAGCAAAACTGAGTACATGTGTGTGAATGAGAGGGAGCACAGTAAAATAGTGCAGTTACAAGGAGTAGAGGTGGTGAAAGTGGATGAGTTTAAATACATGGAGTCAGCTGTCCAAACTGATAGAGAGTGTGGAAGAGAGGTGAAGAAGAAAGTGCAGGCAGAGTGGAGTGGATGGAGAAAGGCGGCAGGAGTGATTTGTGATGGAGAAATATCAGCAAGAGTGAAGGGGAAAGTTTACAAGACAGTATTGAGACCAGCTATGTTGTACGGCTTAGAGACGGCGGCACTAACAAAAATACAGGGGACAGAGATGGGATTTTCTGTAAGAGCCACGAGGATGGACAGTATTAGGAATGAACATATCAGAGGGACAGCTCAGGTTGGATGGTTTGGAGACAAAGCCAGAGAGGTGAGATTGGGATGGTTTGTACCTGTGCAGAGGAGGGACCCAGGGTATATAGAGAGAAGGATGCTGACGATGGAGTCACCAAGCAGAAGGAGAAGAAGGAGGATAAAGAGGCGGTTTATGGATGTGCTGGTGGCTGATGTGACAGAAGAAGATACAGAGGACAGGGTGAGATGGAAACGACTGATCTGCTGTGGCACCCTCTAAAGGAAGCAGCCGAAAGAAGTCCATAGAAAGATAAGATCTGTTTTTGTGATGATCGAGGACATAGTTTTGTGGATCCCAACTTATCCTGATGCCCTCAATTTTGAAAACATGATTAACTAGAAGCACTTGGAGAGCGCAAACCTCCACCAAGGCCATAGGGTCACTGACGTCACGTGGAATACCCTTTGGCAAAGAGACTTATTCCACGTCATTTCACGCATCTACCATCATGTTTCAGATTCAGTGGTTAACCCTCTGGAGTCCGAGGGCATTTTTTGGACAGTTCACTCGCCTGGCATAAATGTTTTATTATTGCTGTTAACAGCTCTCCCTGCATGCCACAATCAAGTTTTATGTCTCTTTTTTTCAGGACAACCCATACTTTCAAAATATATATGCTATAGTTGTGTTTTCTAAGTCTAATAAAGGTTTACAATCAGAAATAAGAAAGGAAAAAGTAATGCGGGAAAATAATTTTCCACACACATTTATTCAAAACACACAGCAAACTATAATAAACTAGTAACACATCACTCCTAAAAACAATCTTTGGTGTGTCACATGAGGTGAATCTGCCCTACAATTGGATTTTGGAAAACTATGTTATGGTGAGCCAATTCCGTTTGGACACTCACATTGCTCATATCATCACACAGCTTCAATGAGGAATGCAAAGATGGTGGACGGTGGCTCGAACGTCCGCTGAGTTAACTTTTCAGCAAAAAAAAAAAGTGTAAGTTTCTACCTCATATCATTAAAAAGTTATTTATAATTTAGTAAAGTTTGGTCTCAGCCATCATATACGATGGTGTTGCCCCCAGAGGGTTAAACCCTTAGATCTTTAGCAAACGTATTTATAAAGAGAAACTGCATGAACTACACAAGTTTTTTTTTAATTTTCTAATAATAAGTTTATTCAGTGAAGAGAAACAAATGATTAATTATTGTTGTGCCGTAACTTAATTTTTGTTCAGCCTTTGTGAGCCGTCTTCATGAAGTTAGATGCAAAAATGTTGAAACTGGCCCTATCCTGCAATGATAAAGAATCCTTAAAAAATTACTGGATCCGGATCGTGTTCCAGATCATTACCAAAATTTAATGACTTCTAAGTTAGGCCAAGATACACCCCTGGTAAAAATTTCATTGAAATCCGTTGAGTATTTTTTGAGTAATCCTGCTAACAAACCAACCAACAAACAAACGGACGTGACTGAAAACATAACCTCCTTGGCGGAGGTAAAAATTTCCTGATTGCTAACAAGGTTCCACAACTACTTTTACCACCAGTTCAACCAGATTTCATGCCCTGATTGAAAGGGTAGTTGTAAAACAGCTAACTGATCATCTGCAGAGGAATGGTCTATTTGAAGAGTTTCAGTCAGGTTTTAGAATTCATCATAGTACAGAAACAGCATTAGTGAAGGTTACAAATGATCTTCTTATGGCCTCAGACAGTGGACTCATCTCTGTGCTTGTTCTGTTAGACCTCAGTGCTGCTTTTGATACTGTTGACCATAAAATTTTATTACAGAGATTAGAGCATGCCATAGGTATTAAAGACACTGCGCTGCGGTGGTTTGAATCATATTTATCTAATAGATTACAATTTGTTCATGTAAATGGGGAATCTTCTTCACAGACTAAGGTTAATTATGGAGTTCCACAAGGTTCTGTGCTAGAACCAATTTTATTCACTTTATACATGCTTCCCTTAGGCAGTATTATTAGACGGTATTGCTTAAATTTTCATTGTTACGCAGATGATACCCAGCTTTATCTATCCATGAAGCCAGAGGACACACACCAATTAGCTAAACTGCAGGATTGTCTTACAGACATAAAGACATGGATGACCTCTAATTTCCTGCTTTTAAACTCAGATAAAACTGAAGTTATTGTACTTGGCCCCACAAATTTTAGAAACATGGTGTCTAACCAGATCCTTACTCTGGATGGCATTACCCTGACCTCTAGTAATACTGTGAGAAATCTTGGAGTCATTTTTGATTAGGATATGTCATTCAAAGCACATATTAAACAAATATGTAGGACTGCTTTTTTGCATTTACGCAATATCTCTAAAATTAGAAAGGTCTTGTCTCAGAGTGATGCTGAAAAACTAATTCATGCATTTATTTCCTCTAGGCTGGACTATTGTAATTCATTATTATCAGGTTGTCCTAAAAGTTCCCTAAAAAGCCTTCAGTTAATTCAAAATGCTGCAGCTAGAGTACTAACGGGGACTAGAAGGAGAGAGCATATCTCACCCATATTGGCCTCTCTTCATTGGCTTCCTGTTAATTCTAGAATAGAATTTAAAATTCTTCTTCTTACTTATAAGGTTTTGAATAATCAGGTCCCATCTTATCTTAGGGACCTCATAGTACCATATCACCCCATTAGAGCGCTTCGCTCTCAGACTGCAGGCTTACTTGTAGTCCTAGGGTTTGTAAGAGTAGAATGGGAGGCAGAGCCTTCAGCTTTCAGGCTCCTCTCCTGTGGAACCAGCTCCCAATTCGGATCAGGGAGACAGACACCCTCTCTACTTTTAAGATTAGGCTTAAAACTTTCCTTTTTGCTAAAGCTTATAGTTAGGGCTGGATCAGGTGACCCTGAACCATCCCTTAGTTATGCTGCTATAGACTTAGACTGCTGGGGGGTTCCCATGATGCACTGAGTGTTTCTTTCTCTTTTTGCTCTGTATGCACCACTCTGCATTTAATCATTAGTGATCGATCTCTGCTCCCCTCCACAGCATGTCTTTTTCCTAGTTCTCTCCCTCAGCCCCATCCACTCCCAGCAGAAGACTGCCCCTCCCTGAGCCTGGTTCTGCTGGAGGTTTCTTCCAGTTAAAAGGGAGTTTTTCCTTCCCACTGTCGCCAAGTGCTTGCTCACAGGGGGTCGTTTTGACCGTTGGGGTTTTTACGTAATTATTGTATGGCTTTGCCTTACAATATAAAGCGCCTTGGGGCAACTGTTTGTTGTGATTTGGCGCTATATAAATAAAATTGATTGATTGATTGATTGATTGATTGATTGATTGATTGATTGATTGATTGATTGATTGATTGATTGGACATCTGTTTTTTTGTTGTTTGCTTTATAATGTTCTTTCTTTATCAGACATCAAAAACTGGCAGTGGGAGACAATAAGTCATATTTTTTTAACTTGCCATGTTTAGATTTGTAAAAAAAACAAAAACAATGGTCTGTGTTGTTTCAGATTATTATTTTGTCATCTTGATGTCACTTTTTTCCCACTTGGTCCATTAAGTTCAATGAGATGTGAAGTCCTGATATGAAAATAACTTCAGTCAGCACCCCCCCCCCCCCCCCCCCCCCCCCCCCATTGTTTCTGCCTGTAGCTCGTGCAAATGACGCTGGTAACACACGCACGTGCGCGCCCGCGTACGCGCTCACACACATTCACACGCGCGCGCCCGACTGATCGTGCCATGCAGGTGCCTTTTCCCAACAGATCGGCTGCGTTTCTAACGCATGACGCGCCCACGTGTGACAGGCGCACGTGTGCGGCAGGCAGCTGTGATCGCTGCGCCTCCCGACTCCCGTCAGCCCGTCGACAAACTCACCGGCGTTAACGGACGACAGGAAGCCCAGCAGCAGCAGCAGCAGCCCCGGCGCAGACGAGCCCGCCATCCTCCTGCTTCTTTTTCTTGCGAAGCTTCACATCCTGCGCGGCCCATTTATGAAATCCCGTTTGACGGGGAGAGACGGAGCATCCCGGCCAGTGACACCGGCACCGGAGAGAGACGGAGACTTGTTTGGATCACCTGGAACTTGGACGCTGCAGCAAGAAGCGCAGACGGAGGAGGAGAGAGGGAGGGAGGAGGAGGTGGAGAGGGGTGGCTTTCGGCAATGTGACCGGTGCTTCAGCGGCTGCGATCAATGCGCGCGACTGGAGCGCGGATCCGTGTGTTAGATCCCTGAGCAGCGTGGATGGAGCGCGAGCGAGGAAGCGCAGCTACGACGCACAGCCAAAATTCCTCTTCCACCCCCCCATGTTCTCCATCATTCCTTAAAAATATATATTAAATAAACAAATAATAACTATAATAATAAATCAGTGACAATTTTGGCAAAATATACAAAAATGACATCATAAGCCAAGACAATCCAACAATGAAGCAGGTCCATGATGTTGTAAAAGCCTCGTGGCCAGACTGCACTTTATCCCATTGTTTTCTTGAGGTAATGAAATCATGTTCTCATTATCTCAAGAAAACAGAACTTTGTCATACCAAGATTACAGAATTATTGTTGTTTTTCCTGAAAATGTTCTTATGATCTCATGAAAACAAAACACTGTTATCCTGACATAATGTAATAATTTCGAGAAGGTTTTACGGAACAGGTGGATCGGTGGAATAGGAACTGGGCTGGCAGTATGTATAGATGGGGAGTCAGGTCAGGTCTGGGGGCATGTGATGGCACCTCGCAACACCGCACGTGCCAGTAACCATAAGTCCTGGATAACAACCACCCAGGCAGACAGCTGGATCCTCCCCACCTACTGAAAGTATATCTGCTGCAGCTCAGTGAAAAATCAGCACCTCCAAAGGTTGTAGCTGATAGTTCCTCAAAATACAAATGATACTCATCTGATTCTACCTAAGTAAGGTGTTTTTTATGCACCTTCGTTCCAGTGGTACCGAAGTCTCACAGCATACAGTACAGCAGAAAGCACCAGGACCCTAAAATCATAGACCTTTGTTCTCCTGCAAAGATAATGTCCTCGCTGGAGACCACCGTCCTCAGACTTCAGGACTTCATAAGCTGTTTCTAAAAGTTGGGTCTCACCACTGGGTGGGGAAGTAAGTTATGATGGACTGGTGTCCCTTCCAGGGGGAATCGTAGGTTCTCAGCCACTTCATTCTATGATATTCTCCAATGAGCACCAGCACAATGGATCTTTAGGGCCTGATTAGGAGTTACTTGTACTTATTATCTCAAGAAAGCATTACTTTGCTTTGAGACAATTGAACATTTAACTCATTGTCTTGAGAAAAGAAGACATTTCCCTGAAATAGTGAAATAATATTCTTGTGGTCTTGAAAAAAATGGCAGTTGGTTTCTTGAAATAAATGTCTTGAGGAAGCAAAAGGGTTTTTTTTTTCCTGAGATAATGAAATAATTGTTTCATCTTATGAAAACAAAAATTTGTTTTCACAAGATCACTTTTTTCAACTTGAGAAAATACTTGTTTTCCTGAGATAATTGAATAATTTTCTCATTGTCTCGAGAAAACAAAACATTATTTTCCATTAGATAAGGCTCTAATTTTCTCATTGTCCAGAGAACACAAAACCTGGTTTCCTGAGATAATGCTACAATTTTTTGATTATCTTGAGAAAAATAAACTTTGTTTTCCCAAGATCATTTTTTTTTTCAACTTGAGAAAGTAGCACTTGTTTTTTTCTGAGATAATGGAAACATTTTCTCATTTTGTCAAGAAAACAAATTTTTTTTGAGATAATGGAATACTTTTATCATTGTCTCGAGAAAAAGAAACAACTTTCATGAGATAATAATATAGTTTTCTCATTGCCTCAAAAACACAAAACAAAACATTATTTTCTAATTTTCTTGACAAAACAATGGAGCCAGTGAAAAGAATGGAAAATATTCCATTATCTCACAAAAACAAAACTTTGTTTTTGTGAGATAATAGATTTTTTATCATTGTCTTGAGAAAAAAAAACTTAGATTTCATGAAATAATACTATAATTTTGTCATTGCCTCAAAAAACATAACATTTTGTTCCTGGGAAAATGCTACAATTATGTCATTATCTTGATAAAAAGAAACTTTGTTTTCTTGAGATAATGGAATAATTATCAGTGTCTCGAGAAACGGAAACATTGTTTTCCTGAGATGATGAAATATTTTCTTTTTGTCGAAATAGAATAATTTTCTTCTGATGTTGAGATAATGTAATAATTTTGCTCACCGCACTTCCGCTTCAACTCTCTGTTATTACACGATATCTGTGTAGTTGCTGTTTAACAGGTCTGAGATGTATGTTGCATTATCATGGTCACTGAAATTGCCTGTAAAGCCGGAGTTGTGGTAATTGCCTTCTTAGATGACACACGGCAACGTGGATATTTTCCAAAGCAGAGCATAAAGCTATTTCAGCCGGCATCAGGCCGTGACTGAATGGAATTGTGATCTGCTGATCAATACTGGGTCTGTTTCTCTGCTATATTGCAAACACCAGGGATTACTGAATAAAACTAAATGTCCCCGAGGCTATATAGGGTGTTATCTCAGTCAAACAAAGTTTTGCTGTTCTGGGTTTTCATAGAGGAAAAGTCTAATTTAAGAAGTTTTGTTTAATCATGTTTAACAGTGCAATAGCTCCCCGAATATAATGTGAAGTCTGTTTCAGAGGGACAACAATACCACGCAAAAATCCTGCAACAAAAAATAGAAAATGCATTGGCGGTGTGTGTGCGTGTGTGTGTGTGTGTGTGTGTGTGTGTATGTGTGTGGGGGGTAATCTTAAAAACAGATATAAAAGATTGCAACTACAAATAGCCCAGATATATTTTGCTGTAAGTCTCTCATGCGCTATTTAGACTCTGACATAAGTTTACATAGACCTTGGTCAAAGGTTTTTGGACTGTCACGACCCTGATTGTTTGGGACCAGGTGCTGGGAGAAGAGATCAGCTGACTGGCTGAGGAGAGGGACCTCGGTCCAGCGTTCCTCATACAACTGCTGCCTGAGCCAAGTGGGACTCTGTTGTGCTCAGATTTTGTTCTAGTTTTGTGTTTTACTAATTAATAAATGATTTGAAATGCTCCGTTTTGTGTTTTAAAATTGAGATGCAGATAAATTTCAGAGCTCCTGTGGTGACCACGAGGAAAAAAGGAGATGCACTATTTATAAATAGAGAGAGTTTTTCCATTCCACTGCTGTCTATGTGCTTCCTCAGGGGGGTTGGTAAGATTAGATCTCACCCTTGCGGAGTGACTTGGGGTGACCTATGTTGGGATATGGTGTGATAGAAATAAAATGTAAAATTGATTTGAATAAATAACATTATATACAATAGAAATAAAGTACACATTCCAACTGATTTTGCACATACGAGGTCTGTGAGAAAAGTATCCGACCTTATTTTTTTTAAAAACCATATGGATTTGAATCACGTGTGATTACATCAGCCAAGCTTGAACCCTCGTGGGCATGCGAGAGTTTTTTCACGCCTGTCGGTGACGTCATTCACCTGTGAGCACGCCTTGTGGAAGGAGTGGTCCAGCCCCCTTGTCGGAATTCCTTTGTCTGAGAAGTTGCTGAGAGACTGGCGCTGGGCTTGATCAAAATTTTTTCAAAAACTGTGAGGCACATCCGAGTGGACACCATTCGAGAAATTCAGCTGGTTTTTGGTGAAAATTTTAACGGCTGATGAGAGATTTTGAATTGTTTCTATCGCTGTAAGGACTTCCCATGGAGCGGGACGTCGCGCAGCATTCTGAGGTGACGTCTTCATCCTGTTTCAAGCTGAAAATCTCCAAATTTAAGCCTCTGTTGACCCAGGACATCGTGAGAGAACAGAGAACTTTCAGAAGAGGTCGGAATCAGCAGTTTATCTGGACATTCCACTGTTAAAGGAGATTTTTTTAATGAAAGATGTGTGGACGGATTGGTGCATTGGCTCGCAGCCGGCGCGGCGCGCCCGCCACAGGAAAAACACCTCCGTTGGAAGCCTTAAGGACAAGTTGGAACATGCCCTGCTGTTAATTTCTCAGATACTCACTCAACTGAAAGCCACCAAAAGCCGCCTGGATTTTACAAATGGTTATCAACACGGAGGTGTTTTTCCTGTGCCAATCCGTCCGCACGTCTTTCATTAAAAAAATATCCTTCAACAGTGGAATGTCCAGATAAACTGCTGATTCCGACCTCTTCTGAAAGTTCTCTGTTCTCTCACGACGTCCTGGGTCAACAGAGGCTTAAATTTGGAGGTTTTCAGCTTGAAACAGGATGACGACGTCGCCTCGGAGCGCTGCGCGATGTCCCGCTCCGTGGGAAGTCCTTACAGCAATAGAAACAATCCAAAATCTCTTATCAGCTGTTAAAATTTACACCGAAAACCAGCTGAATTTCTCGAATGGTATCCACTCGGATGTGCCTCACAGTTCTTGAAAAAATTTTGATCAAGCACAGCGCCAGTCTCTCAGCAACTTCTCCGACAATGAAAATCTGACGAGGGGGCTGGACCACTCCTTCCACAAGGCGTGCTCACAGGTGAATGACGTCACCGACAGGCGTGAAAAAACTTACGCATGCCCACGAGGGTTCAAGCTTGGCTGATGTAATCACATGTGATTCAAATCCATATAGTTTTTAAAAAAAATAAAACTGTCTGTTTCTTTTCTAATAGACCTCGTAGAGGGCTCTATCGTGATAGCAGGTGTTTAATGCATTTTGCAAATGTATTTGGTGCGTATCAACCAACATATTACTATGTATTTACGTAACACTAAATCTCATGACAAACCACAGTGCTATGAACAAAGAGACTGGATTAATTATTCATGGACATGTTGTGGGCATATCAATAAATCAACCGATCCAAATGGCACCTGCCACTGCCTTTAAGGCACAAATCTGGCAAGTACTTTTGTGTTGTTATCAACGGACACATTGAGGAGTGAGGCTTTCCAAGGAGGAAATTATCTGCACCAAAATCAGCAGAGAAAACAGGCACTATGACTACTATTAGGACAATTGATACAATAAATCTCTCAAATTTCTTGACAAACAACAAATTATACTTACAGGATCATCAGATAATTCCATGTACTTTTGGCAGAATTAGCCTTTTTTCAAACAGATTTTAACCCAAACTGTTCAGAATACTTGCATCTACAAGTATTATGGGAAAACTCTGCATTGTTATGCTGTGAAAGCAAGACTGGGGTCACATGGTTTTGTTTACATTCTGTTACCAAACAGAATTCCCCAGAAACCAAATGGATCTGAGAGACAACCGCGACAAAGCAAATGCCATTTTCACTTTTGGGCTTCAAAGGAAGAAAAGAAAAGAGACACAACACAGGAAATAAACTATAAGTGAGGAAGGGGTGAGGGAAAGTCCAGTCTATGTCAGACAGATTATACTGAGGTAAGTTCTTTATTTTCCTGTTGCATGTTACTGATTTGACTTAGCTTTTTTTTTCTTTTGGAAAATGCGTAGACCATTTCTTTTGGAAAACTTAAATTATGGCATGGTACTTAATTTCAGCAATATACAAACAAAAATAAACAAAAGTTATTTAAAACATAGACCAAATGGCATGGTATATTCAACCCAGTCTCACATTTTTTATTTTTTTTTCACGAAATGATTCAAATTTTTGCGACCTTTTTTTTTTAACTTAATATTACTAACCCTACTCCTACCCCCAACTCTAACCATAACCACCCCCCACCCACTTCACTTTTATTTTCGTGCAGCCATCACGAAATGTATTAGAATGAATTTGTGCTCACGTTACGAAAATGTGGTGCTTTTCGCGACAATATCACAAACCAATAGATTAATGTATATTTAATGCTGCTGAATCACGACATGCCGTGGGATATGGTAGGGTATATTTATTACTAAAAATCTAGTCACTCGCTTTTTCAAATTATGCAGTATTTTAAGTTGCACACAATATTCTCCCCAAATTATACACTATACTACCCATTTACATAATTATACTACACTCTTCCCATCTATTTTTTTTTACAATTCCTTCCCATTTTTATTTTATAGGCTGTTTGTTGAAGCAGACAAAAGGCATATGTTCAGTGATTGAGTGGTTGTGGCTTTGATGCAGACTGATGAAGTCCTATTATTCTTTAAGAATTATGATTTATTTAAAGGGTGCTCCAGTATAAAAAAAATATGTGTCTAATTATTATATATTGCATCCCAAAATAATTAATTTTTTTATACCAATTCAAAAAGCTCCCTCCATTTTTATTTATTTATTATTTAATTTTTTTTGTATTTTGTAACCAATGCATTACATGTTACGTGTGCTTACATTTTTGTAACTTCATTTTATACCTTCAAACTTACATGGAAACAATCATTAATAGGAAAATCAAATGAAAGTTTGCAGAGTGCTAAAAGGAGAAAAATTTCAGCTGAAGAAAAGGAAGAAGAACTGACAAAAGGAGAGAATGAAAACGTCATATCATTCAAAAACTGGTGAAGAAAAAGAAAAGCTCCTGCAGGATAAAAGAGAAAGGGCATCCAAGCTGAGGAAAGAAAAGTTTCAAGGAAGTGACAGACAAAGAGCTGCTGACATCCTTTATGTGAAAGACTATATTGCATATAAAGAGGCTTTAACACAATAATATTAGTTCTGTTTCTCTTTTTAAAAGTTATGATCAATATTTACTGTCACATAGTGAGGTGTAGTCAATACTCTAGCTGCCAATAAAAGAGGGGTGTTTTGTGTCCCTCACAGTGTGGAAAGGTGTTCTTTGCTGTAATATAGGAACCTTGGTGCAGCACCTCCATTAGACTGCACAGATCAACAGACAATTAACATTCCACGCACAACCCAATTAATGTCTTTCCTTTCAGTCAGATACAGTGGAGGACACTTCAGATGTACAACTCCTTTCTTACTCGTCTTCTCCTCATTGTTTTCACCTAAAGGTTTGTAGAACAATTTTGTTGGTCTTAGATGACAACAGTGGCATCGCTTTATTATGCCACTGACAGTTTTATCACTTCATATCAGGTTCAAGTGAGCAAAATGTCCCCAGGTTCTGGTCTTTCTTGCTTTGCCAATTGCTGGGCTGATCAGAGATGCTGCTGAGAGATTTATATATTTTGGAGAAAGTCTTTTAGAGGTTAATGTTGTTGGCGCAGCAATAGGTGACGCATGCAGATTGGATGTGGGAATTTGGGAATGAGAGAAGGAGTGTAAGGTTGTTGCGTGGGTTCTGACAGTGTGTTTCAAAACAGAACAGAGGAATGAGGTTCTAATGGCTTTTTAATTTTTGGATATTGAAACTAAATGATTGTTTCAAAGGGCTGAAGCAAAAACAATCATCTGACATCCATCTTATACATGTCAAAAAGTAAACAGCTCCCTAAGATCACTATAGGGCCTTTAAATTTCACAAATCTGAGAAAATGTAGTTTCTACCAAAATCTAAGCATTGTAATGTAGTTTTATTTTTGTAACATGCTGCAAAATGACAGCTCATTTTAATGAAGAGCACATATTTATCATAGTGAATGTTGTCTTTTCCTTCATCGCCGTCATGCAGATGAACTATGGGAGGAAGTACGTGTGCCCATGTATGAGGCTTTGAGATTACCTGTGACCCATCTTACATTAACATCCATAAGATTTCTCTTCCAAATCTACCAAATGTTCGTTATAGCATCTGATGCCTTGAATTTCTCCCCCTCAGGGGTTGAAATTCTAAATTGCTCCCAGAAAGCATGAATTTTGATCATACTGGCAATATCATATAATGAATCCCTGATGTAAATGCTAAGGAATAAAACTGTAGTTGTGTCAAAGAAAATTATTTTTATGACTTAAATCTTAAAAAAAATAAAATAAAATAAAACAGCGGTGCTATACCTTTAATGATCTTCTGGGTTAGCTGTGGCTTTTGGCTCACCAATCTCACACAGATACCATTTTGCCTAGTGACCTTTATTGGGGTGACATCAGCTTGCATTTCCTTGGATCTTGCTCTTAAATCTTTTAAAAGTTAGTAGATGAGTCATCACTGCACTCTTGCAAGATTTTTGGAAGGTCAGTCACTTCTGACAATGCTCAATGTTGTGCCAAGTTTTTCTCCATTTGGAGGTAATGACTTTCACTCTTTGGTTTATTGGTTTTCTCCTCATCTCTTATGGAATAAATAATAATACAATAACATGCTTTTGGAGGGCGGTATGCATTTTCAGAGGCCCGACGTTCACGCCCAGTTGCCCAAAATGACAGATATTCGCCCGAGTTAGACGAGGGCAAATATATGTCATTTTGGGCAACAGGGCATGAATGGAGGGACTCAGAAAAATGCATACAGCACGACAACAGCATGTTATTTGCATTATTATCACTTTTTACTGAGATACACAACGCGTAACGCGTACATAAAAAGTTGGCTCACTTTAACTTTTGTCGTGTCGGCTGGCGCACGCTGCTCTCCAAATTCGGCAGTGCATCCTCATCAAGCTGGCTGCTTTAGCTACTGTTCATGGTCATACTATCCATGAGAAAATCATCCGGAATATCCATACTGGGCCCAAAACACACTTTTCACCTTTTCATCTTTTCCTCTGCAGACAGTTTTTTTTCTTCCCCCTCTGTGGACAGTTTTTGGGCTGCGCGCTATGACATAATTTGTTTATGCACAGCGGGCGAGTATAGCCAGATAGCGTCTACGTAAATCTACGATACCGGCCCAGCAATGTCCCGGTAAAGTGATAATAATGCATAATAGTAGATACTAGGGAAGTTTTTGCAACATTCTACATGTACATACATACACAGGCATGGGCATATACTGTTTATAGTACAATACTGCTTGGATTTAACCTTTTTCTGCTTGTCTTGTGAGTCTTAGACTGGGTGTGGTTGATCTGCTTATCTCTCACACCTGCAATCAATCACCTACCCCAGTTCAGTTTAAAAGACCAGCTCATTCATCCACTCTTTGCTAGTTCATTGACACACCTTTGCTACTGGCCACCCCCAGCCTCACCACCTGTCTTTCCCACATCTGTGGTACAGACACTGTAGACACTATCTGCAGCAAGATCATGCTGTAGGTCTTTGGAGCAGGTCTGTGGGTTGACTATGACTGTTCTCACCATCCTTCACTTCAGCTTATCTGAGATATTTCTTGGCCTGCCACTTCAGGCCTTAACTAGTACCGTGTCTGTGGTCTTACATTTCCTCACTATGTTTCTCACAGTGGAAACTGACGGCTGAAATCTCTGAGATAGCTTTTTGTATCCTTCCCTTAAACCATGATGTTGAATAATCTTTGTTTTCAGGTCATTTGAGAGTAGTTTAGAGGCTCCCATGTTGCTACTCTTTAGAAGGGTTGCAAAGAGGGGAAACATTTGCAAATGGCCACCTTAAATACCCTTTCTCATGATTGGATTCACCTGTGTAAGGAGATCAAGGGTCAATGAGCTTACCAAACCAATTTTGTGTTCCAGTAATTAGTGCTAAATGTATTCAAATCAATAAAACATTTATTTTAAAATTTATGCACCTGCCTAATTTTGTTTAAATAATTATTGCACACTTTTTGTTAATACTAGAAACTTCATTTCACTTCTCAAGTATCAGTGTGTTTGTCTGCTATATATTTAACTGAAATTTCTGATCCAGACAACCAATGATTTATGAACGAAAATCATATATATATATATATATATATATATATATATATATATATATATATATATATATATATATATATATATAATATATAATATATATATACGAGGTCTCTTAGATAATAAACCGACCCTTTTATTTTCTTTTTTTAACTATATGGATTTGAATGACATGCGATTACACCAATCATGCTTGAACCCTCGTGCGCATGCGTGAGTTTTTTCACGCGTGTCGGTGACGTCATTTCCCTGTGGGCAGGCCTTGAGTGAGATGTGGTCCCGCCCTCTCGGCTGAATTCCTTTGTTTCACACGCTGCTCGAGACGGCGCGCGTTTTTTCTGGACCGGTGAGGAATATCCGAGTGGACACTATTCGAGAAATTAAGCTGGTTTTCTGTGAAAAGTTTAACGGCTGATGAGAGATTATGGGGTGTTTCTGTCGGTGTAAGGACTTCCCACGGAGCGGGACGTCCTGCAGTGCTTCCAGGCGCTGTTGTCGGCCTGTTTCGAGCTGAAAACATCCTAATTTAAGGCTTAATTCACCCAGGACATCGTGAGAGAACAGAGAAGATTCAGAAGAGGCCGGCATGAGGAATTTATGCGGACATTCCACTGTTTAAGGACATTTTTTTAATGAAAGACGTACGCGCAAATTCGCAAAGTCGTTTCCGTGACGACTCGGCAAATCTGTGTGCGCCGCGACAGGAAAAACACCTCCGTGTTGAAAACCATTTGTAGAATTCAGGCGGCTTTTAATGGCTTTCAACAAGTGAGTAACTGAGAAATTGTTTAACAGCTTGGGCATGTTCCAACTTGCCCGTTAAGGTTTCCAACGGAGGTGTTTTTCCTGCCGCGACCCCCCGCGGTCGGGTCCAGCCCGACATGCGACTCTGCCCGCACGTTCTTTCATTACAAAATGACCATTAACAATGGAATGTCCGAATAAACTCCTCATGCCGACTTCTTCTGAAAGTTCTCTGTTCTCTGACGACTTACTGGGTCAACAGAGCCTGAAATGTGTAAGTTTTCAACTTGAAACGGCGAGACGCTGCCGCCTCGAAGCGCAGATCGCTGTCAGGCGCCGTGGACCGTCCTTAAAGCGACACTACCAGACCAAAATCTCTCATCAGCCGTTAAAATTTTTACCGAAAACCAGCTGAATTTATTGAATGGTGTCCACTCAGTTGTGCCTTACAGTTTTGAAAAATTTTTTATCAAACAAAGCAACAGTCTCTGAGCCATTCCTAAACAATGAAAAAAATCGACGAGCGGGTGGACGACTCCTCACTCAAAGACTGCCCACAGGCGAATGACGTAACCGACAGGCGTGAAAAAACTCTCGCATGCCCACGAGGGTTCAAGCATGTCTGATGTAATCACACGTGATTCAAATCCATATGGTTTTTGAAAAAAATAATAAGGTCGGATACTTTTCTAATAGACCTCGTATATATATATATATATATATATATAGTATTTTATTGTGGGGAATTCCTGCCAGGTAATAGTAGTGGATTCATCCATGGGGTTCCAGGATATTTCTATTCACCTTGTATTTGCAGTATTTGTGAGTTTACAGCAGCTACTTGGCTTCTTGACCATATGCGTTCAGGGTTTGGAGACTCACGGGAACTGACTGGTCTGAAAGAGCTCGTTGAGCTGCATCTGTCACTGACGTTTTGCTGATTGGCAACAAACAGTCCTGAAGTGCCTTTAATCCATCCAAAGGAGCAGGGGGATATGAGCAAATTTGCAGCAGCTTTGAAGTGGTGTTATTACTCATTTTCCCTCGCCTCCGCTCACTGCTAACCCCAAACTGCCCCGGAACACTTCAATTACACTGTGCACTGATGTGTGCTGGTTGTGGTGAAGAAGGGATATTTATGATTGGGCCATTCAAGTGAAGATGGAGGATCACAGGCTGAATGTGCTCAGAAATTATAGTAAAAATTAGACATACAAAAATCAGACTTACACTAAGTCTGAATATTAAAGAAATGAGATGAGAACATGACTTGTAACTACAAAAATAAATCAATTCAATTCAATTTGGCACAACAGGAAGAAGAAAAAGTTGCATTTCCTTGAAAGGCTACTTGAGGCTGGCTCCAAAAAAAAAGAAAAAAAAAAGGAGCAGGTTCCCATAGAAGCCCATGTTGAAATGCCCAAATTTCGAGCAGACATAAATGTTTACAATCTGGTAAAAGAAAAAAAAAAGTTTTCAGTTTCCCTCTCCGTAATAAACGTACAGAGGTGAATTTAATTTTGCTTTTTGTAATTCCTTAGTTTAAGACATTTTAAGCCATAAAGGTATGCATAATTAGGGATGTCATCACCTTAAGTGACATCTAAGAAGTAGCCACTGTGACCCAAGTGTCAACATGTGGTCGCACAGATGCTGCTAGCTGCAGCTGCTAACTGTTGAGATGTACTGTGTCTGTGCTTTCTGAGCATTTTGTTACAAATATGTGTAAAAATGTGCCCAGTTGTGCAGCTTATTGTCCTAACAGATCGTCTAAGATGACTAGCATATACCATTAAATAGCACAGCAATTTCACTGGATGGAAATACTGGAGCACAGACATCTTGGACATCTTGGTGTTAGCATATTTTGCATCTTAATTACGTTCGGTGTAGGATTTAGTGCCATCCAGTGCTGAGGCTGCAGATTGCAGATTCACAATTTTGATCTCCTTCATGTTTTTTTTTGGGGGGGGGGGGGGGGTTCTTGCATTCTTTGTCTTCTTTTGTGATAACGACATATATGATTCTCCATTTCATTTCACAAAAATTGGGGTTAGCCATCAGTCACAAAGAGTATATGGTGTATAGGGAATCTACAAATCTATCTATCTATCTATCTATCTATCTATCTATCTATCTATCTATCTATCTATCTATCTATCTATCTATCTATCTATCTATCTATCTATCTATCTATCTATCTTAGTTATACGTGCTTCTAAAGCCCCTCTCACAGGGGCCAATGTAGAGTTGCGTAGAGAATGCGGCGTACCGACTATGCCAACCTTATGCAGCCCTACGTGGCAATACAATGAGAGACACAAAGGGGCCAGCAAAATGGATGCAAAAAAATTAAACATATTTAATTTTTTCATGGATCTACTGTATGCAAGTCTATGCAACACTGTGCTACTGTACACCAAGCCTCCCCAATTGTATGCTACCCTACGCCAGTCTGGTGAAAAATCCTTTTAGGGTTTTTATCAGTACATACATGCATTGATAGATTTTATTCATCCTGCTGGACTCTGCTGAACTTTGCTGGCAGTGAAACTTAAAAACCACAGAAGAAGAAGAGGAAGGTCAAGCTTCCCCCCTGTGCACAACATATGCAGCATTCCTGCGTACTAGATATGCAGCACAATGCAACTCTACGCAGGCCCGGTGTGAAAGGGGCTTAAACGGCACAAAGATGCCGTCTGTGTGAGGGGAGCTTCAGTGTTTCACTGAATAAGCAAGAGCTGAGATGTCAGCTTCAGTGATTTATGTTACAAAAATCCAAAACAAACTGGTTCAGCCTGAAATTCGAATTCTAGCATATTTACAACATGCGCAAACACAGAAGTGCAGGGCATGAAGGGGATTTAGTGTCAAACTTCAAGTGCATTTCACTATAAGAAGTGGGATGAAAAACATATTCTTGTACAGTATGACCCCTTTAAAGGTGATGTCACAAAATGGCAAATTTAGCTTGTGAGATTTTTATGTCTATAGCACTTTTTTTGCCTCAGTTGGAAATCTGATATAGGAAAAGCATATAATCCTCTGACATTTACTCAGATGGAGTTTAAGTGAGTCTACTTTTACAATATAAACTTCAACGAAGTGTGAGGCTGCAGCAATAAGCCGCTATTTGTACGGCCTGTTAGAACTTAACAAGGCAACGCAGGGATGATCAAATTAGTTGCAAATAAACAACAAACATTAATGGCAGCAACGTTTGTCTGCATGGAGACAATAAAAAACAAGGACAGGCATGCTGGATGGCTGCTAAATTTGGAAGCATTACAGCAAAATGGATTTAGCATCATCTGCCAAGGATGAATTTGTGGCTCACAAAGACGGTGTTTCAGCAAAGAAAACATTTCAATTAGCTGCAGGGAGAGTGATGGAGTACTCACCCATAAATCACTGCCATTTAACGGCATGCATGCCAACATAACTTTGGGCACAATGGCAGTAATTACAGTTGGAATTATAACTAAAAATAAAAAAAATCAATTAAAATGTAGCAGCTGTCACAAAGAGACAGCGATCCACATGCAGAAAAAGACAATTTAGGCCTGAAAGGTTGTTTGGGATTTTGGTAACGTACATATCTGCTGTATTCTTGCTCTGTGAAATGTCCAATGCTCATAGACGGTATATATTTTGCACAAAATATGCCTGACATCACCCATAGGCTTTCTATAGAAAATTATGACCTGTTTATAATCATTAGCCTTTTGCATGGAAATTTCACTTGTTGGAAATACTGGAGCACAAACATCTTAGGTGATCCGTCAGGACAATTAGCTGCACAAAAAGACATAATATTACAGATATTTGTAATCAAATGCACAGAAAGGACAGACATCATCCTTCTCAACAGTTAGCAGCTGTAGCTAGCTGAGCAACTTTAGCTTGGCTCACAATGGCAACAAACTAGCTGTCACTCAAAGCGACCACACCTCTAATTATGCAGAACCTAATGGCTGAAAATGTCTTAAACGAGGGACTGATTAAATATATGCTCATCTTAGCCTCAGGAATGGCACGTTTGCTTCACATGGTACCTGCTCGTCTCGACGTGACTCCGCCAACCTTAGCTAGCACCTGATTATGTGCAGCTTTGTGGTGGTGCGTGGGTGCATTGTGTGGTAAAATGTCCAGACACTGAGGCGTGAGTGGTGGTGCCGATCTATGAAAATGTGACTTTTTATTAAGTGTCACTGCTTAACATTTATTTCAAATCAATATGTATTCAGTGGGTAAAGACGCTGATTTATAGACAGATTTTGGAATATGTTTTGTCATATTTAACAGAGAGTTGAAGTTAATCGAATATACAGTATACAGTATACAGTATTAAGCCAGGTTGTCTTTGATGAACAGAACCAACAGCAGCAGGTATTGTTCTGGCTGGAGGACACGGCTGACAGATTCTCAGGAGGACTGGCATCCTGTGTTCTCAGAGAGTGATTCTCATGGGTGAATAGTTTCAGTGTTCTTAAAGTGCTTACTCTGCTACTCTCTGCCAATGGACAAGAACTGTCAATGCTACGACAATGTAGCTGCAAGTCCCAAGCCAGATTTTGGGGGTTTGTCTGTCGTGGAAAAAGCTGGTCCCTACTCTTCACAGGTATGTGGACTGGCATGAAAACTGGTCAAAATTCTTGTGTGATCCCGGCTCTTTTGGTTCTTCTGGAGTGTAAGTTGTTCCACTGTACAATTTGCATCTGTAAAAAAAAGCTATTGTGAAGAGGGAAAAAACAAACATAAGTATAAATCACAGCAGAGTGTAAGCTGCACATTTTCTGTATTTGGAATTGACTGTAGCACAGCATTTTCCTGAGGTGGCAAGTTTAACAACAAGCAGGAGGTCAGTGTAGCACATGTGCACACGACAGCATGTGCTGTTAATTAATATAAGCATTTTTCAATTCCAAAAATAAGCATGATGGACAAATAAGTGTGCATCAGACAACATAATGTGTGTTATGTTATTTGGTGTAATTTGGACAAATAAAATTGTCAGATGGACATGGATTACTGGCCCACGGTGTTGGAAACACTACAATAAAACATGAGTCCATTTGTTTTTGTTTTTTTAAATCAGCTCTTTAATTTTGAATTTTTGTGCATTGTTGGAGTCTAATTTTAATAGTCTTTTATTATTGAAGTTTATTTTATTTAGTGCTTTAATTACAGGTACAGCCCTATATAGTTCTACATAGTATATCTATAGTATATTGTATATGTAGTTATATTATTATTATTATTATTAATTGTAAACATGTGAATTTTGCAGTTTATGTCACAGGATCTTCTGAGATGAGTTTTAAAAAATAAATAAATATGACTTTTCCTCCAGAAAATACAGTACAAGTAATGACAAATCTACTTCCAAATATAAAGGAGCCTATTTTAGATATTCCATCAAACCACTGGCTGCACCACTGTCTCAGGAGGCACAGGTTGCAATCCTACATTTATATTAATAAGATCATTCCAATGCTGCTTGCCTGTCACAGTCTTTCAGCACACTTTGAGCACAGTAACAACCCTTTGGTTGTTGCAGTTCCGGTGGTCAACATTTCCTTTCCAGAGGGCAACAAGTCTTTTCCACCAATCATTTGGGATGATATCTGCTTTACGAATTAATTCAAGTAAAGACTGCTTGCAATATCAGAAAAATCTACCGACCAGCCTGAAGAAGTTCAGCACTACTACCACAGATCCCTACAGCTTTTAGAAAATGTAGCACTACTGTGGCTGACATCTAGGCTCTCAGAAGTGGAAGCACTTGTTACTGTTTTTGCATATTGCTTTGCATAAATATAAATATTCATCAAGTGTTTCTCACTTTTGCTTGTCCCAAAATGAACTGATGATCATGCACAAATTATGCTGAAACATTTGTCCTGCTCAGCAAATCAGTTCTGCACCAGCTAAAGATAATCAATACAACAGCATTTTTTTTTTTGGGGGGGGGGGGGGGGCATGTTTTACTTGTAAAGTAATAAGAGTATTGAAGTAAATCAGAAGGGCACTCTGTCAAGCGCTGACCCGTGAAGCATTTTACAGGTGTACACCCATTGAGCTTTTTCAGATTGAATCATGAAAAGACTTTTCTTTGGCACCACTATAATTTTAATTATTGGCCTTTAAATGAAGGATTCATACTATGACATTGCAATATGATCAAAATTCACATTGTCTAGAAAAATTAATAAGCAGTTTCCCTGAAGGAAAAAAAAAATTCAAAGAAACAGACAGCTTTGAACTACTTACAGTAGCGACACGTACAATCTATTCGAGCGAGCATAGCTAATATCATAGATCATGTGGGAGCTTCCCTAACTTGGACGAGGGATGCTTGGAAGCACATGGCAACAGCCAATCAGAACAGAGAAAGGCACAGTGACATCAGCCGGTTGCTCACTCAAACAACATAAACGAGAATGGAGAAAAATGCTCTGAAACAGCTTATCTATAAACTAAAAGCCAAGGGTCCTCTGAGAAACTGGGAAGAGCTGACATTAGCCGTTTGGTATATTTATGTATTTTGGGTCAAGGATTAACACCATGAAAACAAAAAGTTAATAGGACAAATATTTTTGAGAAATTAGGGATATTAGCTAACAACGGTGAACAATGGATGTTGCTAATTACATTTTGGACTCACATTCCAGCAGGGGGCAGGAAATCATGTATATATTAAAAGCAAAGTGGCGGCTGTGTACATGTATGCGTGTGTGCGTGGGGGATTTTATTTAGTAAGTTCAATGTAAGTACATAATGTAATTGTAAATACATTAAAAATACATGGATGACACAAGAAAGTGAAAACACTTATTTCCATTGTGGTCCATTTAAAAATCAAATGACAAAATAGAAGTAATAATAATAAAATAATAATAATAATATAATAATTATTGTAAAGCACTTTGAGCGTTTGATGCAGATGGAAAAGCGCCATATAAATGCAGTCTATTTACCTTTTAATAATAATATGACTACTACTACTACTACTACTACTATTAATAATAATAATGCTGATAATAATAATGATAATAATAATGTTGTTAATACTACTAATAATAATGATAATGATAATAATAGTAATAGTGTGTATATGATAACAAGAACCTAAACAATTTACAAATATGTTAAGACAGTAAATTAACATACAAAAATACGTAATTAACAGGAAATAAAAGGGTTGCATTCCTCTAAAACATTCTGGATGACATTCCAACTCATTACAGAAACTATAGCATAATTTATTAAAAAAGCCTTCAGTTGGTTCAGAATGCTGCAGCTAGAGTACTGACGGGGACTAGCAGGAGAGAGCATATCTCACCCGTGTTGGCCTCTCTTCATTGGCTTCCTGTTAATTCTAGAATAGAATTTAAAATTCTTCTTCTTACTTATAAGGTTTTGAATAATCAGGTCCCATCTTATCTTAGGGACCTCGTAGTACCATATTACCCCATTAGAGCGCTTCGCTCTCAGACTGCGGGCTTACTTGTAGTTCCTAGGGTTTGTAAGAGTAGAATGGGAGGCAGAGCCTTCAGCTTTCAGGCTCCTCTCCTGTGGAACCAGCTCCCAATTCAGATCAGGGAGACAGATACCCTCTCTACTTTTAAGATTAGGCTTAAAACTTTCCTTTTCGCTAAGGCTTATAGTTAGGGCTGGATCGGGTGACCCTGGACCATCCCTTGGTTATGCTGCTATAGACGTAGACTGTGGGGGGTTCCCATGATGCACTGTTTCTTTCTCTTTTTGCTCCGTATGCATCACTCTGCATTTAATCATTAGTGATCGATCTCTGCCCCCCTTCACGGCATGTCTTTTTCCTGGTTCTTTCCCTCAGCCCCAACCAGTCTCAGCAGAAGACTGCCCCTCCCTAAGCCTGGTTCTGCTGGAGGTTTCTTCCTGTTAAAAGGGAGTTTTTCCTTCCCACTGTGGCCAAGTGCTTGCTCATAGGGGGTCGTTTTGACCGTTGGGGTTTTTCATAATTATTGTATGGCCTTGCCTTACAATATGGAGCGCCTTGGGGCAACTGTTTGTTGTGATTTGGCGCTATATAAGAAAAAAGTTGATTGATTGATTGATTTATTACCACCCTTGAAAAATGTCAGCTACCTATTTTATAAACACGACCCAATCTAGATCCTGTGGATCCCCACGGGCAACACGCTAGCTTATGTATAAATCAAATATATTTCTCATTTATTTTGTAAAACGTAATGAGAAATAAACACAACACTCTTGTTCAAACCAGATAACATCTCTGAAGTGATTTAGAAGACATCTCATGGATGTTAGCGTGCACACACCTGACGTCAAAGGTAGCTTCCAGTCATTTCAAAACCTCCTCCTGCAGACGGCATTAAAAGGATGTAATTTTGCAACATGTTTCAGTAAATAAACCGACATTATAACGCTTGTATTTTGGTAGAAATTTAATGATGTCATTTTTTTGACATTTGTAAGGCTGTACCGCTTTAATAGCTACAGTATAGCGTCATTGTGTGGCACCTTTTTGTCTTGGTCCTGGAATTATCGTTGTGACCTTCTTGAGCGTAAACTCCTGGTTTATGGAATCCTGATGACAACCCCCCATGTTCTTGGTGTTCCCATCACACTTTAATCCTTTCATTAAATTCAGATCCACAGTCATGATTCTAAAATAACTGTGGACTCACCTGGATGTTGTTCATCTCATGTCTCTTTTTACATCTTTTTTACATCTAATCTGCTCCAGCAGCGGCCCAGCTGATGCATCACGATGTGGAGAGACGGCAGGAAACCTGAGTAGGACAGACAAAAATACTTTGCTTTGATAAATGGTGGCTGTGCTGATGCTGACAGCCGCCTGACTTGTCAGTCATCAATCTAAATCTATCTGTGATGTTGGTGCTTCATTTTTACCGAAATGGTGCAAAAACATCAGCTTTATAACACTTTTTGCTGGAGTCAAACTATCTACTATATGTACTATACATAGTACTATATGTATGTACATATGTACTATATGTAGTCGTGATTTTTTTTTTTTTTATTTATTTATTTTTTTTTTTTGATGAATGGGATTCTGCCATAAATCAATCTCTCTTTCTTTGTCTTTATGACGGTCTATATTTCTCTCTTCCAAGGTTTCATTTCCAGCGCTGAGTGACAGTAATGAACATCCTGAGTGAAGCGGAACACTATTTTCTAATCTACTCACTCCGAAGACTCAGTTTCCAATCTATATTGCACCACTGACTCTCTGAAAACAGGCACAGACACAACCACCCCTCTTTTTTTGGTTTCCTCACTTGTTTAGCTGCAGGCTTTCACATTATTGTCAGTGTGCTCTCCTTACAGGTCAATGGAGACACGTTTAGTAACCTCGATGAAGTGAGCAAAAACGTCTCCGTTTTGGAACAAGTCCTAATGCAAACCTTCATCCGTGTCACTGGGGGTCCTCACTCTTCCTCCTCCTACACCCGGTGCTAATGATCCCACTGTTCACTCAATGTTCCTTCATTAGCGCTGCAGTAACGGCGCACTGACTGGGAAAATTGTATTGATGTGAAAGTCGTGTATCTCGCATTAAGGTGCAGTTATTATGATTATTCTGCTCAGACCATTACCGCTACACCTGCAGGGGTTGTTTATCTTTGCCAGCAATTTAGCGTCTTCTTAGCCAGTCGCTGAAGTTCTTGGCTTTGAACAGCATTTTTCATATTTGCATTTTTCATATTTGCATTTTTCATATTTGCATTTTTCATATTGCATATTTTCATATTGCATATTTGCATTTTTCATATAAATGCTGCAGGACGATGACAATGAACAAGTGGAAATCCAGCAAATGACAAGCGATCAAGTGTGTTGATGCGCAAAATGCAGCAAAGCATAAAGTAAAACAAGTGAAATTTGTGCATCATTGAAATAATAGTTATATTGTTAAATGTTTGTTGTATCATGCGATAATTTGCATAATGTTAGTTAGTTAGTTTGTTTGTTTGTTTGTTGACCCCCTGAATTGCTGTAAAAGGATTCATTTTAGCAAAGGTCCAGATTTTTGGGATCAAAGATGAAATTTAGATTTCCTCCCATTGCAATTTCTGCCAAATTTGGTACATATATGCAAATCGTTTCCAGAGTTGCTCAAGCAAGGTAAAATTTGAAGTTGGCAATCAAATGACGTCAGAGTTAAGAGGATGTCTGTTGGACAAACCTGAATGTTTGACAAAGGAAAAATGAGTTTTGGCTTTCAAGGGGGAATATATATATATATATATATATATATATATATATATATATATATATATATATATATATATATATATATATATATATATATATATATATATATATATATATATATAATATCAAGTCGTCCAAATGTATTGGCCCACTTGATATTTCACACATTTTAATTTATTTATCCCATTTCAAATGCAAAATGTAAATCAGGCATCTCAATGTAAAACTTTCTAAACTTTCTAAAATGATCTTCCTTAAACTCAAACTCAAGTCATAGCCCTATGACTTCATATAAAATAATTAAAAATAGAAAAGCCAAGATGATGGGTTCCATAAGTAATGGGCCACTTTGGTATAATTCCTGTAAATAATAAATGATTATTAACCGAGTGTGAGGTCTGCACGGGAAAATATCAGACCAAAGTGTAAGTACGGACTGAGCCTTAAGGAGGTCTGTGCGAAAAACTCAGAGGTCTGATATTAACGTACAGACTGTTTATTATATTTATATTCATATATTATATATATTTATATATTTCTACATATTTATATTCATATAATATATATATATGAAAGCTGCTGATGGTTTGGGCTTGGAGTCAGACCTGTTTGCTTCACTTCCATGAGGAACTTGCTAACAGATGGTCTGGTCGTTAGCTGGTAAACTTTCAATCTGGCTTTTTTCTGATGCTGTTTAAATATTTATGGAGTATTTTCATGCCTGACTTGGCTTTTCTAATGGTGTTTTTAGCTTTCTGGTTTGTAACAAATGGGATACGCATTTCGGACCGATTACGGTAACTGGTTGGATATAGGAACATATCGGACCGGAAATCAGCCAATCAGAGCACATGTATCATTGCATACATCAATTTCAATTCAATTTCAATTTATTAATTTATAATCTAATCTAAAATCAAAATTAAAAGCAAGAAAAGCACAATAAAAAGATAAAACACAGAAGAATAAAAGGAAATTACAAAGCAAACACAAACAGATTAAATTAGTGATAAGACAGTCTAAAAAAGTGGGTCTTCAGTCTTGATTTAAAAGTCTCCACCGTGTCAGACTGCCAAATAACAGCAGGTAGATCATTCCAAAGAGTTGGACCACCGTAGGAGAAGGCTCTATACCCAACAGACTTCTTGTTCATCCTCGGAACACATAGAAGCCCTGCGCCCTGTGAACGCAAGGGCTGCACAGGTATGTAGGGCTTAACCAAGTCTGCCAGGTAGGAAGGTGCCACTCCATGAACAATTTTATAAACCAACAATAAAACTTTAAAATCCGATCTGGCAGAAACCAGTAGCCAATGAAGGGATGCCAGAATGGGAGTAATGTGGTCAAACCTTCTACTTTGTGTCAAAAGTCTGGCAGCAGCATTCTGTACCAACTGAAGTCCTCAAATGCTAGACTGCGGCAGGCCAGAAAATAAAACATTACAATAATCCAGTCTGGAAGAAATAAACACGTATCAAAGTCTCAGCATCAGCCATAGACAGGATGGGACGAATCCTCGCCACATTTCGCAGATGAATGAAGGCAGTCCTCGTAATGTCTCTAATGTGGGGCCAAAAGACAATGTAGGATCGAAAAGTACTCCAAGATTCCTCACTTTGTCCGTATGATGCACAACACACGAACCAAAATTAAGCGCCAACTGGTCAAAATGATGCTGATGTCTGGCTGGACCAAGAACCATCATTTCAGTCTTATCAGAATTCAAGAGTAGTAGTAGCATACATGTGCTCTGATTGGCTGGAGGTAATGGTCTAGTGGTTAAGGTGTTGGGCTTGAGACAAGAAGCTCCTCAGTTCAAATCCCAGCCTGACTGGAAAATCACTAAGGGCCCTTGAGCAAGGCCTTTAATCCCCTATTGCTCCCGTTGTGTAGTAAGTGCCTTGTATGGCAGTACCCTGACATCAGGGTGAATGTGAGGCATAATTGTAAAGCACTTTGATCATCTAATGCAGATGCAAAAGTGCAATATAAATGCAGTCCATTTCCCATTTATTTATTATTGCCACTCTTTCTCCTCACTCTTCTCCTTCTTGCACAGTCACTCAGTCACACAGATTTACCATAGAGAGCCATACTGTTTGTATTTCTTCATAACTGATGTAAATAAAGTTCAAGACATATTGAGTGACTTGGAAATGTTCATGTATCCATCCCCTGACTTGTCTGAAAATACCTAGCATTAAAACTGATTATTTACAGGTATTATACCAAAGTGTTCCATTACTTTTGCAAACCTTCATCTTGGCTTTTATATTTTTAATTAATTTATATTAAGTTGTAGAGATTTGCTTTGAGTTTGAGAAAGATCATTTCTAATATATATATATATATATATATTCCCCTTCACATGCCCCCAGCACCATGAATATGTGCCACTAGACCTTAAGGTCTAGCAGCATGGAAGGAATGAAGATTGTAGTTGAAGAACTGAGGAAAAAGATGTGGAGAAAGACAGGAGCTGCTGCCATCTGTGTATATAAACTTGTGAGCACAAGAACACCTGCTACACATAAATCACAGCTGCCAAATTTGCGATACATATTAAGTTCCACACATCAGCAACCCGGCAGATTTTGGCTCCAAAAGACCAAAGAAAAGCTGAGCCTCCAGTCTGTGTGCACCCCCTCCTCCCCAAAGAATGAATTGATTCATTCGGTTTTCTATTTTTTTTTTCTATATTTTTTTAATTTTGATAACTTCAGAGCAGACAAAAACTGTGGGCCTGGACCCCAGGTTGGGAACCACAGGTCTAAACCACTTATTGCTTGTGAGCATGAAATTTTCTTGTGTGCATATACGGTGTCCCAAACAAATATGCAACATTTTATCAACAAAGAAAATGGTCAAAGCATATGTTTTGGAAATAAATTTATGGCTGGATAGAAAGCTGAAAGGTTGAAATTTTTCATACCAATGTCAATATTGGCCCTGCATTTTGTCAGTCTCTTAGACAACATATATACGAGGTCTGTTAGAAAACTATCCGACCTTTTTATTTTTTGCAAAAACTACATGGATTTGGATCATGTGCGCTTGCATCAGCCAAGCTTGAACCTTCGTGCACATGCGTGAGTTTTTTCACGCCTGTCGGTTGCGTCATTCGCCTGTGAGCACGCTTTGTGTGAGCAGTGGTCCACCCCCCCTCATCGGATTTTCATTGTGAGGAAAATGTCTGAATGATTTGGAGCTTTGCTGCATCAAATTTTTCCAGAAACTGTGAGAGACAGCCAGGTGGAAACCATTCAGAGGATTCAGACGGCTTTCAGGGACGATTCTATGGGGATCACACAGATTAAGGAGTGTTACAACCGGTTTAAAGACGGCGCACAATGGCGGAGGGCGCGTCACGCTCCGAGCAGCGATCGACAGGCTGAGACAATCAGATCATTTCCAAACTGAACGCTGTGTTGATGCAGGACATCGTCTGACTACCACAGAAATGGCAGAAGAGGTGGACATCAGCACTTTTTCGCCACATTTCACTGTTACAGGAGTTTTTGTCATGAAAAGACGTGCGGAGGAATTCATGCGTTGGGACGGAGCCGCTAATGGTGTGGGACAACAAGCAACGCCGTGATGAAGCCTCACAGGACATGTTGTGGCATTTCCAGCTCGTCCACAATTTCTCGGATAGTCACATGACTGAAAAGCCACCGAAAGCCGTTTGAATCTTCCGAATGGTGCAAGAGCTGGGCATGTTACAACATGTCCTGTGAGACCAACATGGAGGTGCTTTTGTCCCGCACCATTAGCGGCTCCGTGGTGAATTCCTCCGCTCCTCTTTCCATGACAAAAACTTCTGTAACAGTGGATTGTGCCGAAAAAGTGGTATGTCCACATCTTCTGCCATTTCTCTGGTTGTCAGACGACATCCCGAATCAACACAGCGTTCACTTTGGAAATGATCTGGTCGTTTCAGCCTGTTGATGGCCGCTCGGAGCGCGGCGCGCCCTCTGCCATTGTGCGCCGTCTTTAAACCAGTTGTAACATTCCTTAATCTGTGTGATCCCCATAGAATCATCCCTGAAAGCCGTCTGAATCTTCCGAATGGTTTCCACCTGGCTGTCTCTCACAGTTTCTGGAAAAATTTGATGCAGCAAAGCTCCAAATCGTTCAGACATTTTCCTCACAATAAAAATCCGACGAGGGGGGGTGGACCACTCCTCACACAAAGCGTGCTCACAGGCGAATGACGCAACCGACAGGCGTGAAAAAACTCACGCATGCGCACGAAGGTTCAAGCTTGGCTGATGCAAGCACACATGATTCAAATCCATATAGTTTTTGCAAAAAATAAAAAAGGTCGAATAGTTTTCTAACAGACCTCGTATATATATAGCTGTGAGCAAACTTAACACATAACCCAGCTTCAAGAAGGTTTTTGATTTTTCAAAGATTACGGTCATGATCATTTTTAACCTAAAAAAAACATATCTTTGGATGCTCCCAGTGTCTACAGTGGGCTGAGGGGTGTAAACCATTTGATTGGTGTTATTAGTACACTGTAAATCTGAACGAGAAGCAAAGCAGCAGGAGGTACATTGTCACACACTGATGGAGTGAAACAGATGGGAAACTGGACATAATGTTCCTTTCACTGACAAGGGACAAATGAAAACGACCACACTTCTGGCTGTGACACCTGGACATGCCGTCCAAATTCTCCAGCTTTCTGGCAGCTGCAGGAATGAACCAGATGTTAACTTTTTCAGAGAGATGGTGAATATTGGTGCAGATGTTCATGTGGGGTTTGCTTTCTTCATCTTTTCCATATACTAAGAGAAAAGTGTGTGTGTGTGTGTGTGTGTGTGTGTGTGTGTGTGTGTGTGTGTGTGTGTGTGTGTGTGTGTGTGTGTGTGTGTGTGTGTGTGTGTGTGTGTGTGCGCATGCGTGTGTGTGCGTGCATGTGTGTGTGTGTGTGTGTGTCCCTCTCTTGTCAAAACTGTACCTCTGAATAAACTTGGGACACCTATACTTTGACATATGGGGAGTGTTGTACACTATTGAGCACTTTAGTAGTAGTAGTTGTAGTAGTAGTTAAGGGGAGAGACACTTTTCTGTTACAGAACTGACCCAAATTTGGTACACATATACTTTGACATCCGGAGAGTGACGTAGACTATTGAGCACTTTAGTAGTCTTAGTCATCAGCAAGTGTGCAAAAAGGTTGGTGTCGTGAGAGAACAGAGAAGTTTCAGAAGAAGTCGGTTTCAGCATTTTATCCGGATATTCCACTGTTAAAGGAGATTTTTTTAATGAAAGACATGCGGACGGGTCCGCGCGTCGGGATGCAGCCGACGCGGTGCGGCAGCACAGGAAAAACACCTCCGTGTTGATAACCATTTGTAAAATCCAGGCGGCTTTTGATGGCTTTCAGTGGAGTGAGTATATGAGAAATTGTTTAACAGCAGGACATGTTCCAACTTGTCCTTAAGGCTTCCAATGGAGGTGTTTTTCCTGTGGCGGAGCGTCGCGGCAGCTGCAAGCCGACGCGCGGACCCGTCCGCACGTCTTTCATTAAAAAAATCTCCTTTAACAGTGGAATATCCGGATAAAATGCTGAAACCGACTTCTTCTGAAACTTCTCTGTTGTCTCACGACGTCCTGGATCAATAGAGCCTGAAATGTGGAGGTTTTCAGCTTGAACAGGCTGATGACGGCGGCTGAGAGCGCTGAGCGACGTCTCTCACCGTGGGAAGTCCTTAAAGCGACAGAATCACCTCAAAATCTCTCATCAGCCGTTAAAATTTTTACTGAAAACCAGCTTAATTTTTCGAACCGTGTCCACTTCGATGTGTCTCACAGGTTTAGAAAACATTTTGATCAAACAAAGCGCCAGTCTCTCAGCAACTTCTCAGACAAAGGAATTCTGACGAGGGGCTGGACGACTCCTCCCACAAGGAGTGCTCACAGGCGAATGACGTCACCGACAGGCGTGGAAAAACTCACGCATGCGCACGAGGGTTCAAGCATGTCTGACGTAAAAACATATGAATGAAATCCATATAGTTTTTGAAAAAAATAAAAAGGACCTATACTTTATTGACAGCCCTCGTATATTTGGCAGCAAAGCATCAAAATGCAAAGACTTCTGGGACTCCAGCTGTAACATTACTTATTCACAAAAAGGCATTTGCTCAGCAGATAGAGGCAACATTCTTTGCCTTTCTCATCCATCTCTTTTACATTTGGCCCAAACCTGTAAGTCCGTCTTCTAGGTAAAGAAAGGTAAGGCAGCTTTATTTGGATTGAAGTACTTTTTACTTCAAAGTGCTCGGTGGCAAATAAAATATTGAAAAGCAGATTGATGGTACACCCAGATAGCAGCTTGAGCAAAGAGGCCTAGTCTGTGTCAGTACGGTACCAACACCACAGGCTTTTTATTTATTCATTTCTTTTCCTTCAAGTAGCATTATATAAGTAGAAGGGCACTCGGAGAACACGTACCTCTGCCACGGTCAACACTCCCATGTCTCTGTGGACTTTTAACGCTCAGATTATTATTTTTCATTGTGATTGTTGACTTTTAATCCTGATATTTGATCCAGATTGCTGTCCTGTCACACTGTCTTCGATCCTAATCACTCCATCTTTTAGTGCTGATCTGTGATCCTGAATTTTAATCCTGATTGCTGATGTTGGGTTGCTAACATTGGTCTTTGCACCTCACCAAAGAGGTTTGTCTTGCTTTGAATGCACAATCAGGATCAAAGGAATTGTTATGAACGAGAAGACCCTGATCTTTGATTGTTATTGCTGAATTTAGATCATGATTGCATTGAGTCCATAATCAGGGTCAGTGGAATACGGATCTAAGGACTGAAGATCCATGGAATAAAAGATCAACAATCAAAGGCAGGATTCAACACTTGATTAAGATCAAAGGAGTGTAGATCACAGATCTATGTCAGGATTAGGATAAAAATGTGGAAAATCAAGACTAAAAGCAAGATTCACATTCAAATCTTCCTTGACCAAAGATTGACCTCGCTAGCAAGATCTGAGATCTGTCAGATCCTCATCCTGCTTTTCCTTTTTTTTTTTTTGCTTTCTGCTGTAATTTTTTTCCTCCCTTTACCTGTAAACGTGTTTTTAAATGTAAGCAGTATTCAGAATACGTATCTCATCTACTGAGCTATAATAGCAAATACCTTTACTGTCTTCAGCAGGCGAGGGAGGAAGGCAGGTAGATATCTGACACATCACATTTCTGTGAACAGTAACCAGCGAGGACATGTAAAGAGATCATAGAACTTTATGGTGTCATAAAGCTGGAAGGTCACATGATATATCAAAGGAAATCTGTCTCACTATGAAAAGGAAAGATAACAGGAAAATTCTTCAGGTACATCTGGATCACTGACAAAATTTAATCAACTCTTCTTTGACTGAATGAGCATCTTTGGATAAATTTTATTCATAATCTCTTCATCCACTTATTTAGTTTAATCGCTGACAAATGATGGTACGATTGGGATCATTTGTCTCATTATAGCAACATTAACATCTTATTATTTTCTCTGTGTGTTTTGTTCTTGGTTCTTCATCATGGCTTTACTGTATTTGGGCTTGACCCACAGTAAATCCTAAAGCTCTGCTGATGTGATGGCCTACTGGCGAACACCGACGGCTGCCAGCTGACGTTTGGCAAGGTGCCGCCTGATTTATTTATCTTATTAACTCAGCCCAGTAATGACCCTGTGTGCTGAGCCAATATTTAATTAAAATCACAATTGTCCTCAGCAGTAACATCTGAAAATAATAATAAGAAGCCTGAATAACAATTAAACACTCTCTTTAAGTACATATTATAGAACAGCAGTGGAACTAAAAGGTGAAAACGGCTTAAATGTAACAGTGATGGAGCTGGTGTCAAATGGAATCCATTATAAGTCCCATTAAAGGCCTTCTTCTGTAGCGCTGCTTGTTAAAAAGGAAGGAAAACCATCAGGTGTTTCACAGCTGCGGGAGAGTTACGACAAAAAGTAATCAAATGGAAAAACCTTTCACTTCATAATGAGAAATTACAAGTCTCCTTGAAATAGTACTGAAGTTTTATATCGGCTTTCAAGGCCTCCTAAAAGCACGTAGGAGAAGTAAAGGTTCCATTGATCCTGATTAGAGACAGAAACAAAAACACAGCCCTCTTGGTGAGGTTTGAAAGAAACAGTGTCACAGATCAAAGATCATAGGCAGGATCAGGATCAAAATAATTGGGATCAAAGATAACAAGCAAGATCCACCATTTGATCTGCATCCAAAGAGTTATCAGTATCAAACACGAGAATAATCAGCATCTAAGGTTTGGATCAGAATTGAAGATACAGTCTCTAGTGTCAGGATCTAAGATGATGCATCATGATGACAGATCAGTAATAAGGATCAAAGATAATTGATCAGGATTAAAGGTCTGAAGAGTGAGGTCACAGTTCAGCAATCAAAATCTAAGACCAGGATTTAAAAAAAAAAAACAGTCAGTCATTAGAATCAATGTTCAATCATCAGAATAAAATATCAATGATCAGGATCAAAGACTGAGGACAGAGATCACAATGAGGATGAAAGATGTTATGGTATGAACGATGAACCGTAAGGATTGGACCCTGGGATGCAGGCAGCAAGACACAAATGGTGTGTAAAACAAAAGACAACTGTCAAAAAAACTGTCAGCGTGAGGAACACGCACAAACAGGTGAACACTTGGTGCAGACAAACGGAGTGTGGGACAAGAGGACGAGCTGGATGCAACACGTGATGAACAAACACATGGAAAGCATGATCAGAGAAAAAACAGCCGGCGCTGAACAATGACGACGTGTGGCTTAAAAGCAAACTGAACTGATTAACAACAGGTGTGACAAGAACAAACAAAACAGCAGGGACACGTGGGGAAAAATCAAGCAGTGCACAAAGAAGAAAAATAAACGGACAACTCGAAGGTGAGTGGAAACAAAACCAGATCATGATCAAATCAAAACATAAAGTACACAAGAGTGCAACACAACATGACACAGACAATCACAGATAGACAACTCATAACCCATCGGAGGGCGGAGAACACAGTACCAAACATGAGGGGCGGGGCACACTGATTCAGAAGCTGACAACTGCCGTGCCCGGATGTCAGGCATAACCCTGACAACCGCACCCGGCCAAAGAACAGAAAGGTGGGGAGGATCACACTCAAGTATCCCCAAGCACACACACACATGCACATATAAGGATTGGGACACGCTGAGGGATCCAACACTAAGACTGCATCCACGCACCCACACTGGAATACACCACACACATATTCACATCCACGTACCCTCACACACACCCACAGACTACGGGATCACAGGTACACAAGTACAGAGAGTAGGAAGAGGAGCACACAGAGGGCAGACGAGACCCACACACACACGAATGTGGACACATATGCTCACATGGGGAGATAAGCCAGGTGACCAGGGACATAAAAAACACTGGGACAACTCAAAAACCTGGTGTCACAGACCGAACGGTCCCATCCTACAGATCAAAACCCCAACAGAAAGGTCAGTGATCAGGATCTAATAAGAAGTAGAATAAGACGTATCGAGGCTCTGCGGTGCATCAGGCCGGTGCTTATCCCAGATCTCGCAGTGTGAAGTGGGTGAAGTCTGGGACTCCCTCTGGACGGGATGCCAGTCTATCGCAGGTTGTTCCCCTAGCTCCGTCCGAATATTGATACAATGTGGGTGATGTGTCTTTTCCAAGGACACAGACAGAAGCACACAGCTGGAATCAAACCAAGGCTTACAGATTTATAGTCCAACTCCTGTCCCATGGAGCTGCCTGATCTGTTTCGTTATAGAAGAGACCAAAGGATTAACGTTGACACAATGAAAAAGAAAAATGGAAAATGTCAACAGAGCACTGTTGGACCACAGTGGATGTATGGGAGAATTTGATGCAATGTGACTTCCAGCGATGTCCAACTCCTAAAGTATCTTGGCCGTCAGCACAGCTAACAATTGACACACCATTTTAGGGATTAACATCGAAAAGGACAATGTGAAAGGAATTCATTGTTTCGGGAAACGAGCCTGACATATCATAGAATTCCAAATGATTCTGTGAGGAGAAACCAGTTGTACGATCATAAGGATTAAAATTCAGTAAATGTTGCTGCACAGATTCTGCCAATCCATCGTTAACCAGGAAACAATTCTTAATTTTATGTGTACATTAACTGGCACAACTGAATCATCCAATACGTATTTAGCAAGAGATCACTCAAAAAAAACACAAAAAAAAACTGACTCATTGGATTGGATTTCCATCTAATAAATATATGTAGTCCCAACTAAATGAAATTAAATTATCTTGCATGGATGTGTTTTATTTGAGTTGGGGCCTCAAATATTTGTTACATGGAAATCCTGCACATAACTGAATTGAGTTCATCAAATGAGTCATTTTTTTAGTGTGTTTTCATTTTGGCATGTTTGACTAACACTGGTGATGAGATTGGTGATGAATTTACAATCCCATGATTGTAAATTTAACAAATAAGCATAAAAACTAGCTGTCTGCGAACCAGATCTAAAAAAATATTCCTCAACAGTTCCATATATCCAATATCCAGAGCAGTTTCTTAAGGCATTAAGTACAGGTGTATTATGAGTATTTATGCATTCCCAGACATGATTTCAACAACTGTGATTGTATCTTTTCTATAGACCGACACAACATATCTTAAATTTTAAAAACAACTAAATAAAACAAACAACAATGGACAATTTATGGAATGATCAAGGGTATTATGGATGCTGGATGTCTGGGATATGAAAAAAGCGTCTCTAATGTGTGTTGCTGTTGATAATAAAATATATGTGCTGTTCATTAGCATGTCTGTTTTTTGCATAAAGATTTAGCCAAAAGCATGTTCCAGTTTTAAAAAAAATTAAACACATACAAGTGACAAAGTTTTTTATTCGGCACACAAAATATTCAAATAGAAAAAAATGAACAATTCCACAAACAAACACAGACAAAACTAGTGAGTCCGAAAGGGTGTGGGCTGAAGCAAAGCTTATTATCGCCCACCCCTGCTAGTACAAGTCCAACAATTCTAATCAGTCATATTTACATAAATATAAATTCACTACTACATGTCGACACACAGACATACACATCAATATACTATTCACTTATAATTATATTTATATAGTACCAGATCATAAGAAAGTCGAATCAAGGCACTTTACGCCAGTAAGGACTAACCTTACCATACCTTTAGGTTGTCAGGTTTTTATAGTTTCTCATTGTCTTTAGGCTGGATTCACCTTCAAATTTGTCTGAATTGCAAACTCTGAAACTTCACCCTAGTCCTAGGGTCCACTAGTTCTAGGCTACATGTTGCACTAAATTAGGTTAAGTAATGTTACAAAAGTGTGACGTTAAAAAAAAAAAAAACTTTAATTATGGTGAATTGCCATTATTTGCTGAATTTCAATTCAACAGATTTATAGACAAGAGTACAATTAAAGGTGATTAATAGTGTATGCAAACAGAATCACATGTTTTGTTTTTGTAAATTGGATCTGGTTTGTTTGCTATTTGAAAGTATTACATTTATTTTTTGAACTCTAAAATCAGTTTGGGGTTGTAATATACACTATCAAATAATATAAAGAGGTTAGGACCAGTGTACCCTAGGATCAGTGGAACCTACGGCCAGTGGACCCTAGGACTAGTGGACCCTATGATCAGTGGACCCTACGACCAGTGGACCCTACGCCCAGTGCACCCTAGAACGATTGGACCCTATGACCAGTGCACCCTAGGACCAGTGGAACCTATGGCCAGTGGATCCTAAGACTAGTGGACCCTATGACCAGTGGACCCTAGGACCAGTGGACCCTATGACCAGTGGACCCTATGACCAGTGCACCCTAGGACCAGTGGAACCTATGACCAGTTGACCCTACAACCAGTGTACCCTAGGGCCAGTGGAACCTATGGCCAGTGGACCCTTGAACTAGTGGACCCTACGACCAGTGGACCCTATGACCAGTGGATCCTACGAGCAGTGCAGCCTATGACCAGTGGAACCTATGACCAGTGGACTCAACAACCAGTGCACCCTAGGGCCAGTGGACCTTATGACCAGTTCACTCTAGGGCTAGTGGAACCTACAGCCAGTGGACCCTATGACTAGTGGACCCTAGGACCAGTGGACCCTATGACCAGTGGACTCTATGGCCAGAGGACCCTCCCCTCCAAACTCAGGCCAGTTTGTGAGGTCAGTTTGACGCGTCACCGGTAAAACTCAATTTGCGGCCATAAATTCCAGCATGAACGTCCACAAATCATCAGACACTACAGGGTTATTCCCATTCTTATCCAATTCCATTGTTTGCATGATTTATTTTTCTGTAAGTAATTCGGTGGGCGAATCGTTGTGAAAGGGTGTGGTCGGCTCATCAAAGCTTACCGTAGCAACACCATGTTCATGCCAAACTGGAAATACTGTGAGCAGACCCACAGATTTCTCCATCTCGTCAGCTGCATTGAGTTAAATCCACGGTAAATCCATCAATCAATCCAGTTACTCGTAAATCCAGTGAAATCCATGCATTTCGGGATCGTCGTCGCTGCACTAGTTTCTGTCGGTCTCAGGTGACAATGTCATTGTTAACACCTGCGCAGCAACGTGGTCAGGGGCGGAGTAACACATCAAATGTGAAACGGTTTTAATATTTTGTCACCATCCACGCAATATTTTATGGTCTGAAATCTCACACGATTAACCAATCAGATTCATGGAAAAAATGTAATTGGGTTAAAATGTTGAATTACTCACTTGGAATTTTGTACAAATTTTCAGCCTTTTATTGTATGTAAGTTTGGGGAAGTATCTTTGCCTAAACTTCTCATCTAATGCCTTCATATCCACACACTTTATTCATGTCAGTTTTGGCATGCTTGCATTCTCCTATAGGTGATGATATGATACGCATTGCATCATGGGGAACTGTCGATACTGGAAACAGCTGTTACTATGTGCAGCCTATGGAAAGAAATCAGCAGGCTTTTTTTTGATAAATGCTGCTATGGTTTTCACTTGTGAATCGGCTCAATGTTTTCCTCTCGAGCAAAGATCGAGAGTCACGACAACTCAGATGGTGTTATTATAGTCTCCTGTGGCTGTGACTGGAAAACTGTGCATACAGCAACTTCTGTCTGAAGCTGAAATTTTCTGTCTTATTTTAAAGAAAATCCTTCTCTGTCATTTGGTTACTGAGAATCACCTACTCCAGACGGATTTACCAAACAATACTTTACTGATTGTATTTCTTCGTGCTTCATGTAAATGAAGTCCAAGATATGAAGAGTTCAGATGCAAAACCAAGTATCTCCAAAACCATAAATTTTTAGTTGAGGCCAACATGTACTCGGCTGTCAAGGGGACCATCAGTGTGCAAAATATGAAAGGATTTGAAAAACTGTTTTCATTTTATTGATGAAAGTCTGTGCATTTCTGAATATGGTTTCCTTTAAATCTCCGTTTTCAACTGCATTTTTCTCCATTTACAAAAAACAAACAAACAAACAAACAAACAAAAACAACTTACTGGGTTTTGCATCTGACTGACTTGGAAATGTTCATGTATCCATCCCCTGATTGTCTAAACAAAACTGTCTCTAAAAGTGATTTTTACTATTGAGTGATCTTCTGGTTATACAGGATTTTAGAGTGTAACTGTTCCTTCAATAAGAATAAGAAAGAACTTTATTAATGTTGAAAGAAATTATTTTGCCAGAGTGCCAAAACAGTGAAGATTGTCTTGTTTTTTCACAATGAGAACAATGAGTACAATAAGTTTATGCAAAATGACTGAAAGACACATGCACAAGATGTTTGACAGTAATACAGATAAACAGATACAGTAGTGTTCAGTATAATGGTAGTGCTATGCGACTAAAAAGATTAATCCAGGTTTTGAGTATATTTTTTATTGTTACATGGGAAACAAGGTACCACTAGATTCAGTAGATTCTCACAAATCCAACAAGATCAAACATTCATGATATTCACACTCTTAAGGCTATGAAATTGGGCCATTAGTAAAAAAAAAAGTAGGAAAGGGGTGTTCACAATAATAATAGCATCTGCTGTTGATGCTACAAACTCAAAACTATTATGTTCAAACTGCTTTTTTTTTTTTTATCAATCCTGTGAATCACTAAACTAGTATTTAGTTGTATAACCACAGTTTTTCATGATTTCTTCACGTCTGTGAGGCATTAATTTTGTTGGTTTGGAACCAAGATTTTGCTGGTTTACTAGTGTGCTTGGGGTCATTGCCTTGTTGAAACACCCATTTCAAGGGCATGTCCTCTTCAGCATAAGGCAACAGGACCTCTTCAAGTATTTTGACATATCCAAACTGATCCATGATACCTGGTATGTGATATATAGGCCCAACACCATAGTAGGAGAAACATGCCCATATCATGATGCTTGCACCACCATGCTTCACTGTCTTCACTGTGAACTGTGGCTTGAATTCAGAGTTTGGGGGTCGTCTCACAAACTGTCTGCGGCCCTTGGACCCAAAAAGAACAATTTTACTCTCATCAGTCAACAAAATATTCCTCCATTTCTCTTCAGGCCAGTTGATGTGTTCTTTGGCAAATTGTAACCTCTTCTGCACATGTCTTTTATTTAACAGAGGGACTTTGCAGGGGATTCTTGCAAATAAATTAGCTTCACACAGGCGTCTTCTAACTGTCACAGCACTTACAGGTAACTCCAGACTGTCTTTGATCATCCTGGAGCTGATCAGTGGGTGAGCCTTTGCCATTCTGGTTATTCTTCTGTCCATTTTGATGATTATTTTCCATTTTCTTCCACGCGTCTGTTTTTTTTGTCCATTTTAAAGCATTGGAGATCATTGTAGATGAACAGCCTATAATTTTTTGCACCTGCGTATAAGTTTTCCCCTCTCCAATGAACTTTTTAATCAAACCACACTGTTCTTCTGAACAATGTCTTGAACGTCCCATTTTCCTCAGGCTTTCAAAGAGAAAAGCATGTTCAACAGGTGCTGGCTTCATCCTTAAATAGGGGACACCTGATTCACACCTGTTTGTTCCACAAAATTGACAAACTCACTGACTGAATGCCACACTACTATTATTGTAAACACCCCCTTTTCTACTTTTTTTTTTTACTAATAGCCCAATTTCATAGCCTTAAGAGTGTGCATATCATGAATGCTTGGTCTTGTTGGATTTGTGAGAATCCACTGAATCTACTGGTACCTTGTTTCCCATGTAACAATAAGAAATATACTCAAAACCTGGATTAATCTTTTTAGTCACATAGCACTACTATTATTCTGAACACTACTGTATCTAAAAAATGGTGTAGAAGCTGAATAATTAAAAACAATACATTTATTCCTGGAGGTCAGAGCTTCATGTCTCACATCACTGTATCGACACAATCCTCTGCTGAAAGTGCAGCCGAGACGAACGTTGCAGACAAACTGTGATTTACTATCAGCGTAAACTCCAAAGCCAAGGCCTGCAGCTCTGCTCTATCAGTGGTACTTCATCTTGCTGTAGGCGACACCAGAACTCATTTAGCGTGTTGTCAGAGATGGTTTCACGCCAGCTGGTAGCACGGCTGAATTCCAATCCTGCAGTTACTGTTTTATTCCTCTCACTTTGTCTGCTGCCTGGAGGTGCAGCACCGGGCAGGCCGGCAGGGACCGGCGCTGGATGAAGTCTGGGATTTGGAATTTGTCTGCATGCAATTATGAAGTTGCACATTATCATCAATGCACGTGTGTGCACGCCTACACACCATGAGGCTAATGAGAGATATGAGCTTGCACCTGTCCCCAAGATTTTGTTTTTTTAAACACAACAATTGCCAGGGAAACCAATCTTGGCAACTCCATGTTATTGCTGGTGTGTGTCTGTGTGTAGTTGAGTAAAGCCTCATATCGTGCTGCAGATGAGTCTGGAGTCACCATGGAGACACGGGGACATATAATCAGGATGTGGTGGGTGTTTTAGGCTTCCTGGTGTGCTGAGGGAGTTTGGAGGAGAAGGATGCTCAATGGGGATTTGTAAACATTTCAGTTCCAAACTCAGAGAGGAAGGAGTCTCAAAATTTACACAGTCAGGTCCTTAAGCATTTGAACAGTGGCTGAATTTTTGGTCAACAAGTTGCTGGACAAATCAACATTATTGTAAATATAAGGATTATTTGTATCTGAGAAAGGATACTTGAACATTTGAATATAAGATAAGACATGTCTTGGACTTAATGCGCATCAGTCGTTAAGAAATACAAATAGTAGAGTACCGCGTGGTAAATCTGTGTCAAGTTGACAGTTCTCGAAAACTGAGTGGAGATGCTGGAAGGAGACTAGTGAGGGAAGCCACCAAGACACCTAGACAACTCTGACGGTCTTGTGTGGTTTGAAAAACTCTGCAACTCTCCTCACTCGTGGAGAGGAGCAGTAACAGGAAGACAGAGGACGGGAAGGAGAGGAACAGTAGTAGCCCGTAAACCGGTAGCGAGCAGTGTTTCTGGTATTTATGTTTGTGTATTTATATTTATTTGCAAATTGTTTTTTACTTTCACGTTTGATACTCTGTGTGCTTCTTACCCTGTTTGCTGCTATATAATGTTGCTGGAACCTCAATTTCCCAGACGGAGTCTTCCCAAGGGATTAATAAAGTTCTATTTTATCTAATCTAATCTAATCAAAATCATCTATTGCACATTATACAGCTTCATAGAGGAGAATTTTCTTCAACAGGAGTTTGCCAGAAGGCACATGGGGAAACACAAACCTACATTTGATCTGTTTTCCGAACCTTCTCTGTTCCACTCTAACATAAAACTGTGAACGGGGAAGCAACAGCTAAATGTTTCACCATTCCCAGTTTTTCCACTCTCATCCACAGATGCCGATAATTCTTTGAGAGCTATAATGAGTGTCTTGGTGGCTTCCCTCACTAGTCTCCTTCCACCATGGTCACTCAGTTTTTGAAAACTGCCAACGTCACACAGATTTACCACACAGCACCAAACTGTTTGTATTTCTTAATGATTGATGTAAATTAAGACAAAGACATATTCAGTGACTTGGAAATGTACATGTATGCATCCCTTGACTTGTCCCAAGATTTAATCCTGGGACAACTTTTTCTGCATTGTGTTGCAGGCCTGACATGTGGGAATGGATTATATTAACAAATTAAATCAAGTTGACCCCACAAAACATGAAATATCTTGGATTCATGTTGTCTGCAATGAAATAGAAATCAAAGCAAATGAATAGATCAATTCTGAAAAACAGCATCTCACAGAAACACTAGGAAGGGACGATCCGAGGTGCAAGTCTTTAAGGTTATGGATGATATGTGGGACCTTCCTGACACTCCATTATTTACAGACACATGTTCAAACTAGCAGACACAACATCAGACGATTTTAATAAAGTAAGTCAGTAATAATGTTCACTGTGCTCATTTGGTATTAAAATGTAAATGACAGTATGAGATGGCTGCTATTTTTCCCATTTGGTTTTGGAATCAAAATTTCATGCGGTAATGCTATTTTAGAAAAAACAAAGCAAATATTCAGTTGTGTGCAATATACAGTATTAACGGCAGTCATTCTCTGCAGTGACAATCAAAAGAAAAATCAGTCAAGAACATCATAAATGTACGTCTTCACGTTTCATTTTTGTTCATTAAATTCTGTTTTTTGAATGCCAGTGCCTGACTTTGAGCAGCAGCTAGTATACATGGTTCTAATTTCCACACCCTGTAGGTCATGAAAGGTGGCGAACAAGTCAACGTGCTGCTCCACGGTATAAGCAAATATGATAAATATTAGAATCAGAATCAAATTTATTGCCAAATAAGTTCTTACATACAAGGAATTTGATCTGGTGTCATTGGTGCATAAACAACAATAAAATGGAAAGGAAAAAAAATACTTCTGTAACAAATACAGTCAAATACACAAAAAAGTAGCAAAAATACACTGAATATCTATTGCTATCTGTTACACTAAAAAGGATTAATCTTACGTGGGACCCTGAATGCATCATTTGCAGATGCTGGTTTGCCACCAGAAGCATTTACAAAAATTTAGTTTGAATTAATATACTGTGAGATTATAATAAATTATCACAGCAGAGATGCCTCTGAGGAGCGGGGGGGGGGGGGGGGGGGTCCTGCCTCATTGATGAATGAAGCCAGAGAGTCCTCTAGTGGTCACATGGTGGCACCTTTTCCAATTCTATAGGAAGGGCTCATATAGTTTTTTTAGACTGCATGATTTACCTTTTATAGGTTTCACATTAATATTAATTCAAGGGCTTTAATGAAAATGTTGCAGTAAAAATAAATAGTGCAGCAGCTAAGAGAATATTTAGAGCAAAATCATGCAAATGGTGATACAAGCACCAAAGTTGGCACAAATACTCCTTAGACATTACTCTTTTGAACAAACCGACTGGCCACTTGAATTTTCAATAGGGGGCCAGGTAGGGGTCAATTGAAGAATTACACAGGGGTCGAAATTAAAAATGCTGAAATCATTTTGAAACACCACATTATTTGTCTGATCATAAAGATTCCAAAAAGGTATAGTTTTGACTATCTATGCCTGAACGATAAGGAGTTATGGGCTAAAAACAGCAAAAATGGTGACAAAGGTCAGTGTCAGTTTGTACAGGGGTCAAAAGTTAAAGTTGCTCTAATTTTGGTAAAAAGTGATACAAATTATTGGTTGAGCTAATAGGATTAATAAATGGAATAGTTTTGATTGTGTTGAATGTTTGGTCTCCAAAGTAAAGGTCAAACAAGGTCAACGTCCATTGGATTCTATGACATGTGACATATGTTACCCTGTAACATGATAACTAAGCATGATACATGGTGCAAACTATTCCTTTTTAAAACTCTGTTACCTTAACTAATAATTTGCATCATTTTTTACCAAAATTGGAGCAACTTTAACTTTGACCCCTGTACAAACTGAAACTGACCTTTGTCACCATTTTTGCTGTTTTTACCCCATAACTCCTGATCATTCAGTCATAGATAGCTCAATCTATACCTTTTTGGAATCTTTACGATCACACAAATAACCTGGTGTAGTATTCAAAATGATTTCAGCATTTTTAATTTTGACCCCTGTGTAATTCTTCAATTGACTCCTACCTGGCCATCTACTGAAAATTCAAATGGCCAGTCGGTTTGTTCAAAAGAGTAATGTCTAAGGAGTATTTGTGCCAACGTTGGTGCTTGTATCACCATTTGCACGATTGTTTCAGTTATCTGCTGCACTAAAAGGTATTATGGCTACTTGTACACACAGTAAGTCACCTGTCAGAACTCATAAGTTATTATGTGACAGTTTTCTGCCTGGCGGGTGGTTTTGTGGTGATGCATTGCCTATCAAGCGGTAGAGATAGGACAAAATACGCAGTGCATCATGGGAAAGTGTCGATACTGGAAACAGGGAAGTGGATAATCCACCCTGTTACTATGTGCAGCCTATGGAAAGAAATCAACAGGCTGTATTCGATAAATGCTGTAATGGTTTTCATTTTGAATCGGCTGAATGTTTTCCCCTCGAGAAAAGAGGTGCTTCTGAGGTGCCTGGGCATTTTGACAGCTTCCCTCGCGTGTCTCCTTGCAAAGTCATTCGGTTACTGAGAATCACCTACTCCAGACAGATTTACCAAACAATACTTTACTAACTGTGTTTCTTAGTGTTCATGTAAATGAATTCCAAGATATATTCAGTGACTTGGAAATGTTCATGTATCCATCCCCTGATTGTCTGAAGAAAAGTAAAAGTGATTTTTACTAACAATAATTCTTATATTTAGTTTGTCCAGTTGCTTGTGAGCTCTAAAATGGAGATACTTGGTATTCAACGGCTGTAATTCCTAAATGGTTAATGCAATAAAGGCGACACTATAACTACAGCTTGGTTGCCTGATTTGAAGTCCATTGTTGTAGAAAATAGAGGTGACATTGCAAAAATTACATCACTGTCCAATTACTTATGGACCTTGGTGTTGTCACTGTAACTTCTAGCATTACATCACTTTTGTCATTTAATACCACATAATGTTTGTAAAATATCATGCATAAATTTTCATAAAATATCTACTTTGTGAGAATATGTAGATTAGCGTTAAATCAACTTACATGAGCCTAATTATAAAGCATCTTCAAAACATTTAAGGATGTTGCTCTACGGTATAGCACACACACACACACACACACACACACACACACACACACACACACACACACACACACACACACACACACACACACACACACACACACACACACACACACACACAGAAGTGGTCCAGTATTAATCCGGGTATAATCAGGTTTATTAAAAATAAATAAATAAAATACAGTGTAGCGCAAGCAACCGGGAAGACTAAGACTTCAATGTTTCATTCAGTAACAGCTGTATGTCTAACAGGAAGCAGCTGGTCCTCATCTTAGTCATCAACTAAGGACAAATAGGAAACACACACATTATTTACAAATGTCAGTTCTAACTCACCTCTCTGCTGTTTGCAGTCACTGGCCTGAAACGCTTCCTCCTCCACCCCACCGCCACCAGTTGGTCCCTGTCTGCTTCAAAAACTATCCTAACATTCTGAATAATATCCTCATGGATTAAATCTTTAACTCTTTCTCGTCTCCTGAGTCTTAATGGTAGAATTTGTTCTACTAACTCAACCCCAGGTATTGATATTGCAGTACTTACATATATATTTCATCTATGTTGTTTTCCCTTATGGTTAACCTGTCATACAAAGATGAACTCTTATCAAGGAGCTCATTAAATGTTGTTCTCTGGAATCAAACAACAAAAGTAATTATATGACGACACATATTTAGGGTAACATACACTGCTTTGGGGAAATTGTGCATCTTCTGCAGGTCTGAAACATGAAATTTGTTGAATCAACCCCCTAGTACTCCTATATGTCAAAGCGTCCTTGTAAATTTACTACAACCCCAATGCTTTCCAGTCCCGACCCCATTAAGGATCAGTGTACCGTACTATTAAGTTCTATTGAACTTGAACACTGAGAATACAAGTGAACAACAAGTTTGATTAAGCTGCAATAAAAAAAAACACATATAAGACTAGTATTGAATATTTAAGCTCGAACAACTTATTTTTGAATGCACAAACATACAAAAATTGAAGGACTCACTAATATTTATCTTCTCCCATTTTCAGTGTTCAGTTAACATATATACAAACCAATACCCTCAAAAGCTACCACAAAATAATTACTAAATAACTACTTTTTGCTAGAAATCTCACAATGCACTTCTTCATTTCACTTTGATGGATGTGTAAATTACATTACATTAATTTAATTAATTAATTTATTTATTTATTTTTGATTTTGCAGAAGAAGATGTTGAAAATCTGCAGACTGCAGATCTGCAGTCACAGCACGTGACTTCACCTGCACAGTTAAGGTGTATTTATTGCAAAATGCAGCATTTTTCATGAATAGCTGCTTGTTATCATGTCATTTCTTGAAATATAGTTAGATTTGGAAAATGCAATTTGAAATATGAGCAGGTGGGGAGGGGTGTGTGTCAAAATAAATAAATAAATAAACCACCAAACTGAGTGACGATAATGGACGTCTCCATTAATCCCCTTCAGTGTTGTCATGGAAATCTGCCAATTGCACATATGAATGATGCTGATCCTACCTGCTCATTTGAGCATTTGTGGATCTGCTTGAAATGATAAGAGCACAGAAGAGGAAATGCAGCGTTGTAAAGTCTAAATTTATGCATTTTCAGTCCAGTGAAATCATATTATACAGGAAAATTACTTGCAAAAATGCCTGGTTTTGAACATAAACCAAATTTTATTAATGATTATTTGGAGGATACAGACTATGGTACACATTATATTTAAGATATGTTGCATTGTAGCTGTTTTTATGTACATTTAATTTTAATTTTACACCAGATGGCAATGTTGCCTTCAAGATTCTCAACCATTCCCAAGCCACATTTTCCTCCTCCTCCTTCTCCTCCAGCTCAATAGAGCCAGCCAGACAGTGGATCCTCTCGCCATGCTGGTCACGCCCCACACAGATATCAGCCTGTTTCTGCAGAATACACACTTGTGCATGTGCACATACTTGATGCATAGAGTTTGTCATGTACGAGCACATGCATCGACCGTCATCCCAGAGCCTGCACCCTCTCCTGCATTTCATCACTGCAATTCTTATCCAACCACTGGAGAAAGGCTGTAGAATTTTCCATAGTTCCAAGAATCTTTCAAGCCTCCCGTCGCCTTGTAGTGTTTCTGAGCCAAGCTGCAGTGTATCAGCCCACTCTGCCCTATTTCTAACTGTAATTACAGCAATTTTTGAGTGAAAAACTCGACACAGATCTCAGGTGGAAAACAGAGCAATTCATCCCACCTGATCAGTCAAACGAAACCAAGCTGCAACCCTGCAAGCTGAGTCCTTTCAGTACCAAGGAGGCTTTGAATGAATGGATTTCCAGTCACTAATTCCACACTCGCCTTTAATATTTCACC